>NW_006436298.1:28107888-28235160 GCF_000325575.1 Pteropus alecto | reverse complement strand
TCCTTCCTTCCTTCCTTCCTTCCTTCTATTCCCAATTTTCGATGCTTGCTTTGTAGACATTAATGGATTAAATTAAATTATTCACTTCTTATACATCTGTCCAATGTAATGCAGAAATAAATTAATAAAATACAGTACCTAAATAGACAGCATCCTGCCCTTTAAATTTATATGGCAGTAGCATCCTCATACCCTGTAGTGGCAACCCAAAATGTCTCTAGACATTACCCAATGTCCCCTGGGGAGTCAAAAATCATCCCCACTTGAGAACCACTAGTAAACATTATTCTGGCTTCTTTCACCATAGATTGATTTTGCCTGTTTTCGAATTTTACATAAGTAGAATCAGAGGGTATTCATTTTGTTCTGTCTGTCTACTCAACCCATCAGTATCCTTGATCTATTCATGCTGGTAGAGTAGATATTTAACCACAGCTGTAAGATTGATCTGTGTCCTTGCATGTAGATGTTAATTTATTTTTAACTGATGCAGCATTCCACTGCATAAATATACTACAGTTTATTTAATCCAATCTCTTGCTGATGGACATTTGGGTGTTTCTAAATTTACTATTATGAATAAGCTAATATGACCATTTTTGTACATGTCATTCTGTGGATATGCACTCATTTCTGTTGATGTTCTGTTGATGTTGGTGTTCATTAAAATTAAGAACTTCTGTTACGAAAAGTCACCACTGAGAGAGTGAAAAGGCAAGTTACACTGAGAGAAAATATTTCAGTTCATATCTTCATCAAGGAACTCATATCCAAATATATAGGGAGAGCTTCTATAAGTCTGTAAGAAAAAGACAAACTGGGAAATGAGCAAAAGACTTGTACAGGCTCTTGATAAAAAGAGTATCTAAAATGACCAATAAGCATAAGAAAAGATGCTTAACTCAATAGTCAAAAGATATGTAAGCTAAAGCAATAACTAGATAACTCTTATGCAACCACCAAAATGGCTTAAATTACAGACTAGCATTACAAAGTACAGAAAGAATATGAAACAACTGGATCTTTCACATTCCTTACCCTGTGGAACACTTTCACTCTGAAACATCCCTAAATGCTCTGGCTGATGAACATTTGGTTCGTTTCTAATATTTTCTCCAGAAACGATGTAGTGATAAGCATTCCTTTACTTTCATCTTTGCACTCCATGTGAAAATTGGTTCTAAATTTCTAAAATACCCTGTTTCACTATGACTTGTAGGAGCTCTTAATATATCATGAAGATTAACTCTTTTTTCTGTTATATATATAGAATATATTTTTCTTTCTGTGTCATTTCATTATGACTATAAGTTCTGGTGATATATGGAACTTTTAAATTTAATTGTCAAATCTATCAGTTCTTTTATGGAATCTTGTTTGTATCCTGGTTAGAAAAGCCTTCCCTTATGTCAGGAATATATAAAAATATTTTTCTACTATTATATGATTTACATAAAATTTAAATTGTTAAAGCAGTTATAGTTTATTTTTCACTAGGAATTATCCTCTATTATTCATTCCCTGTTGAAGTGAAAATTTCCCTTTTCCATATAATTCCTCATATATGTAGGTGTCCTTTTCTTGACTACTAATTTGCTTTTGATCTATTTATAAAGTATTGCATCAATGTCACATTAAAAAAATACTTCAGTTTTCTTTTATTCTCTTCCTTTTCAAAATTTCCTGGCTATTCTAAAACATTTACTAATCCAAATAAACTGTAGAATAAATTTGGTGTCCTTCCCACAAAAACCTCTGAGAATTTGTTTGAGGTTAGCATTTATTGAGATTAGCATTTATTAGCATAAAATGTTGAGTCATTTTATATTTTTATGGAATTTTCTTATCTAAAAGTACAGTGTATATTTCTCTTATCTTTTATGTACTTTGAGAAAGATTTACAGTTTAGTTTATCGATCTCACTCATTTCTTATTTGATTTATTCCTATATGTTTCATAGTTTTTGCTGCCATTATGAATTTTAATCTCATTTTCAAAAAATAGTATATAAAATGATATTAATTTCACCATATTGATATTGTGCCTAGCACTTTACTAAATTCTTCTATAACATCTGATAGTATTTTTTTTCTTTGTACAATTTACTTTTTCCACTTAACTATTATATTCTTGGAAATAGTGAAAATTTGCCTCATCATTCAAAAATTTTCTTATTTATTTCAGTTGATATATTGCTTCCGTTATTACCTCCAATACAATGTCACATTATGGCATTCTAGTGGTATTAATGGACATTCTTTTATCTTTCTTTTCTTTACATAAATTGGTTCTGGTGTTTTATACGAGTAAACAGAGTTGCATTTTTTTTCTGGGTATGGTTTTATCATGATGAGTAAATTTCCTTCAAGGGTAAAATTACTAAATATTGAATATTATTAATGAGCAATATTTTTCTGCCATCCATTCAGTGCATCCGTTTTGTGAAATAAACATGATACAGGAAGATAGGAATTTATTCAGATGGACTCAGTTTCTGTTTGCCTCTTATTGTGGAAGACTTTTCTAAGATAACTTCTTATTTTAGTGTTTAAATGTATTTTTTAACCAACAGGGCCCCTAAATACAAAGCAAATATTTAATCTATTGTAACATGGTGCATATACAGATTAATATATTATGACCTGCTTTACAAAACACAAAACAACATATGTTGTTATGAGCATTTTAAGAGATTTTCAGGAGTAATTTCAAATATTAAACAGATTTTCACCTTGGGGACACAGTTCAGAACTTAATCCATTTGTAAAATGCAAATCCACTGCACCTTTGATTTTCTATTTCTGAGCTATTTTCCGATAACATCGAATAAGGAACAAGATAGATCACTGGCTTTTCCATTAACTTTATATGATTTGTTTTCCTTAGGTTTCATACAGTTTTCAATTAACCCTGGTAGTTTATGCTATTATATATTTCTTATATAAATATCTCTAAATTTAACATAATATAATTTTTGCCCTTATAATTTTTAATCCTATTTTTATCTGTCATTATATTCCTATTGTAATTAACAATGTTGTTTATTTTTTTTATATATCTCCTTTATTTTCTTTAGCGGACTTACTAGAAGTTTGTCCATTTCATTGGTCATTTCAAAATTCCAGCTCGTAGTCTTATTAATCATGCTAACTTTTTTTTAATGTGGCAAGAACACTTAACCTGAGATTTATTAACACATTTTAAGTATACAATACATTCTTGTTAAATATAGGTACAGTGTTGTAAAGCAGATCTCTGGAGCTTATACATTTTATTTAACTAAAAATTTATACCTATGAACTAATTATTCCCCATTTCCTACTCCCCCCAGTGCTTGATAACCATCATTCCAGTCTTTGATTTTATGCATTTAGCTATTTTAGATAACTCATGTAAGTAGAATCATGCAATATTTAACTTTCTGTTTCTGACTTATTTCACTTAATGTTCTCAAGGTCCATCCATGTGGTCACTTATTACAGAAATTTCCTTTTTTAAAATATTTTTTTAACTTGTCAGTTATAGTTAACATACAATATTATATTAGTTTCTAGTGTACAACATAGTGATTAGACATTTATATAACATACGAAGTGATCACTCAGATAAATCTAGCACCCGTCTTACACCATACATATTTATTACAATACTACCGACTATATTCCCCGTGCTATACTCTACATCCGCATGACTTTTCTAACTACCAGTTTGTACTTTTTTATCCCTTCCTCTTTTTCACACATCCCTCCAACCCCACTTCCATCTGGCAACGCTCAAAATGTTCTCTGTGTCTATGAGTTTCTGTTTTGTTTGTTCATTTATTTGGTTCTTCGGGTTCCACATATAAGTGAAGTCATATGGCATTTGTCTTTCTCTGACATATTTCACTTGGCATAATACCCTCTGGGTCCATTTATGTTGTTACAGATGGCAAGATTTTATTCCTTTTTTAGCTGGGCAATATTCCATTACATATATGTACCACTTCTTCTTTATCCATTCATCTATCGATAGATACTTATGTTGCTTCCATATCTTGGCTATTGTAAATAATGCTGCAATGAACATTTCAATACATTTGTCTTCAAATTGGTATTTTGGGTTTCTTTGTATAAATACACAGAGGTGGAATTGCTGGTTTCTTCTTTGTCTCCTGTTATAGCCTTTGTTTCAAAGTCTGTTTTGTCTGCTATAAGTTTATTCAGCTTTTGTTTTTTCATTTCCATTTTCATGAAATATCTTTTTTCATTTACTTTCAATCTGTGTGTCTTTCTACCTGAAGTGAATTTCTTGTAGGCAGTATATGTAAGGGTCTTGTTTTCCTATTAATTCAGCCACCTTGTGTCTTTCAATTAGAACATTTAATCTGCTTACATTTCAAGTAATTGTCGATAGATATAGTTATTGCTGTTTTAGTATTTATATTTTTTATCTTTTTTCCTTTTTCTTCTTAAAGAAGTCCTTTTAACATGTCTTGCAACACTGGTTTGGTGGTGATGAATTTAGCTTTTTCTTATCTCGGATACTCTTTATGTGTCCTTCGATTCTAAATGATAGCTTTGCTAGGTAGAGAAATTTTGGTTGTAAGTTCTTGCTTTTCTTCACTTTGAATATTTTGTGCCAGTCCCTTCTGGCCTGCAAAATTTCAGTTGAGAAATCAACTGACAATCTTATGGGACCTCCTTAGGTAACTAACTGCTTTTCTCTTGCTGCTTTTAAGTTTCTCTCTTTGTCTTTAACCTTTGGCATTTTAATTATAATGTGTCTCGGTGTAGGCCTCTTTGGGCTCTTCTTGTTTGGGACTCTCTGGGCTTCCTAGGTTTGTATGTATATTTTCTTCATCAGCTAAGGGAAGTTTTCTGTCATTATTTCTTTAAATAGGTTTTTATCTCTTTGCTCTCTCTCTTCTCCTTCTAGTACCCTATGATGCAAAAGTTGGTATGCTTGATGTTGTTCCAGAAGCCCCTTAAATTATTCTCATTTTTTGGATCTTTTTTTTCTGTTTACTGTTCTGATTGGATATTTTCTGCTACCTCATTTTCCAAATCACTGATTTGATTCTCTGCTTTATTGAATCTACTGATGCTTCCCTCTAATATGTTCTTTCTTTCAATTATTGTATTACTCTTTTCTGCTGGTTCTTTTTTATGTTTTCTATCTCCATTTTTATGTTTCTCATATCTTTGTTGAAGTTGAGATCATTGAGTATCCTTATAACCAGTGTTTTGAACTCTGCATCTAGTAGATTGCTTGTCTCCATTTTGTTTAATCCTTTTTCTGAAGCTTTATTCTTTCATTTGGGACATATTTCTTTATCTCCTCATTTTGGCTGCCTCCCTGTGTTTGTTTTTATGTATTAAATAAAGCTGCTGTGTCTCCCAGTCTTAGTAGAGTGGCCTTATGTATTAGATGTCCTATGCAGCCCAGTAGCACAGTCTTCCTGGTCACCTGAGCCAGGTGCTCCAGGTGTGTCCCTTGTGTGGGTTGTGTGTGCCCTCCTGTTGTAGTTGAGTCTTGATTGCTGTTGGCACATTGATGGGAGGGATTGACCCTCAGGCTGATTGTTGTAAAGACTAGTTAGCTATCGTGGAGGAGCTGTTGTGCAGTGGCTGACCTTACAGAGAAAGATTTGCTTCAGCAGGGCTCTGATTCTTGCTGAGTCTGCCTTTAGTGTGTGTCATTTGTGGAGGTGGTTGGGTGGTGCTCTGGTGTGATCTGAAGTAACCTACCAGATGTGTTGGTTCTGGGGCCTCTTGAGAGGAGCTCTGGTGCTGGCTAAGCTCAGCTGATGCCTGTGTCATGCCTGAGGCTACTTAGTATGAGCTAAAAAGTGATCTGCAGATGGTCGCCACTTTGTGGGCTTGGAGGTGCCTGGGGTGGGAGTTGGGGGAGCTAAGATGCAAACCAAGGCCAGCTGCCACTAGTGCCAGGCTTGTTCAGCAAGAGGGTCAGTGTATGCCAAAGTCCATGTGCTGCTTGTTTGGGGTCTGTGAACCTTTGGGAAATTTTAGGAAAGTCTGCAACATGAGCCAGGACAGACCATTTGTATCAAATTGCCACTAGAAGTGACCTGGATGAGCCTACAAGTTGGGTGGGGTGAGATCTCAGGAAATCACCATGGTAAGGTGAACAGTGTTAGCCAGGCTGACTGAGTCTCAGCTATGGTGCCCACCTGCATCTGCATGCTAATTTGGGGGAGGGCTCAACAAAGGAACAATGGCTTCTGCCAGCACTTCTGTTTGGGAGAAAGATGCCTCTCAAGCCCTTGCCTCGAAGCTAGACAATGCTGTTCCTCCTCATATGTTTCTGGCACCTTTCAAGCTGCTGCCTCAGTGCTGGAGCTCAGAGCAAGTGAGTCTGCCAGCAAATAGATCCATGTGTGGGCGCTTTAAGAGGAAGCCTTTGACTCCAGCGGTCCTCTGTTTCACTCAGCCACAATCTCTGCAGGTTTTCACAGCCAGAAACCACGGGGACTTCTCTTGGCACTGGAACCCTGGATGAAAGAGCCTGGGACAGGGCTGGAGCCCTGTACTCCTTAGAGGAGACCTTTACAGTTGAGCTATCCTTTTCAATTTTTAAACACTACACGTGGAATGGGACCAGCCAGTTCTGTGCCTTTGCCCTCTCTAGAAGTCTTGAGGTGGTTTCCTCTGTATGTCCTTATGTTTTGCTAGACTTCAGGTGATTCTCAAAGATGGTTGTTCTGTAGTTTAGTTGTAATTTTAATGTGGTTGTGAGTGGAGGCAAGCACAGCATTTACCTACTCCGCCATCTGACCAGAATAGTATTTTTTTTTCTTTTTAAAGACTCAGTAATATTCCATTATATGTATATACCACATTTTGTTTATCCATTTATCTGTCCATGGACATTTAGGTTGTTTCTACATTGTAGCTATTGTGAATAGTATTGCAATGAACATGCGAGTACTAATATCTTTTTAATATCCTGGTTTCTTTTAGGTACATACCCAGAAGTGGAGTTGCTAGATCATATGGTAGTTCATTTAAAAAAATTTTAAAGACCCTCTTGTAATTTTTCATAGTGGCTACACCATTTTGTATTTCCACCAACTGTGTACAAAGGTTCTAATTTCTCTACATCTTTACCAACATTTGTCTTTTCTCTTTTTAATAGCTATTCTGACATGTGTAAGGTAATATCTCATTGTGGTTTTGATTTGCGTTTCCTTGATGGTTAATGACAATGAGCATTTTTTTCATATACCTGTTGGCCATTTGTGTATCTTCTTTGGAGAAATATCTATTCAAATTTTTAGGTCATTTTTAAATCAGGTTATTAGATTTATTTATTTATTTATTTATTTATTTGCTGTTATTGAGTTATAGGAGTTACTTATGTATTTTGGAGATTAACTCACTATTAGATATATGATTTGTAAATATCTTCTCCCAATCATTTGGTTCTTTCACTCTATTGATTGTTCCTTTTGCCATGCAAATGGTTGTAACTTTGATGTAATCAACATTCCAAATTCATTTTTTGCAGTATTTGAAAATACAATTCTACAATTTATATGGAACCACTAAAGACCATGATTAGCAAAATCAATCCCAAGAAAGAACAAAGCTGGAAGTATAATACTTCCTGATTTCAAAACATAGCTATAGTAATCAGAAGACTATGGTATGGCCTAAAGACAGACATACAGGCCAGTGGAACAGAATAGAGAGTCTAGAAATAAATCCAGTCATATATAGTCACTTGATCATTGAGAAGGGTCACAAGAACACACAAGGAGAAAAGGATAGTCTTTTCAACAAATAGTGTTGGGGAAACATGGATATATATATGTAAAAGAATAAAATTGGACCCTTAGCTTCTATGATATACAAAAGTCCACTCAAAATTTGTTAAATACTCAAACATAAAACCTGAACCTGTAAAACTCTTAAAAGAAAATATAGGGAGAAAACTTCATGACATTGGTCTTGGCAATGACTTCATGAATTTGACATCAAAAGATAGATAACATAAATGAAATAAACAAGTGGGACTACATGTTAAGTTCTTTGAGGGTTTTTCTTTTAAAATCCACTTTAATAGCATCCACCTAAATTCATTTGATATATCTTATTGCTTTTTACTTACTTTCGTGAGTTAAAATGCATAATTTATCTTCTATACTTTATATTTCTAATTAAAGGAATTAAGGTGTACATTTTTTTACTACATACAACAGTATTTCATCAGTACTAATTTGAAACAGACTACTTTTTAAAATTCGGTTTCTTTAAAAAAATAGAGGATTGATATTTGAAATTTCCTGTTTTATGTTAGTTTTTAAAATAATTTTTTGTTGCACTGAAATTAGGGACTGTTGATTTTATGGTTACTGTTTGGAAATTTTATTGAGATTTTTTTTGTGGCAAAAGACAACTGATTTTTATAAATACTCTGTAAATTTAAAAAGAATATTTAGGGTACAATATAAAATTCTAAGAATATTGAGAATGATATTCAATTTTTTTTTTATCATTTCTTTGTCTTCTTAGCCTGTTGAATTCTGAGGTAAATAAGTTATTGCCTTCTACCATGAATCTTTTTGAAGAGAGAATGATAAATATTTTTTTGTTTCTAGTACTCTTGCTTTATATATCTTGCTGCTATATTAAAGGAATGTGTTTATAAATGCTCATAGTATGACAACTTTTCCCATTATGAAAGATTTAGATTTTTTCCCATTAATTTAAAATAAGACTTTTTTCTTGACTACTGTGCCATCTAATATAAAATTGCAATATTACAATGTTTGTTTGCCTTTATCTGTTATATTTTTGCCTATCTGTTTACTTATTAGCTTATTTTTAGTTTGTCTGCTGTAAACTACATTAAATCTGGATTTACTGAGAGTTTTTAAATCTTAATTTACACTTATTGTAATAACCTTTTTATCTTATGTATCTTAGTTGATTTTTCATTTCATGTTTTTAGGCTTTCTTGTTCATTCTCTTCTTGTCTTTTATGAATTGTGCTAAAGTAAAACTTTTATTTATTGCATTTCCCATTTATGATTTGAATGTTTTTGTGTCAAATTTGTATTTTCCTGTTACCCTTAATTTTTAGAAAACATGTTTATAGCTATAGATTTTGAGAAATATGATGCTCATCTACAACTCTTCTATTCTTTGTGTAAAATCTTTTTTACTATTTCTGAAATTTTTAAAGATTTATTTCATGTTATAAGTGATCTGAAATGTTACTATGTAATACTATGGTGGGATTGTCATTGTCACACTCTAATTTATAAAAAAGTTGGTTATTATGATTATTCTCACTTTTGTAGACTTCCCAGGATCTCAAAATTACATATATGAGTGTTAAAACTTTCGCTTATTATCCCACCATAACTGTGAAACAATTTCAGTCTGAACTTTTCTGTGTAAGAAGCTTTAGACAATGCAGTTTCTAGGGCAAAAAGAGCAGAATTGTGAAAATGAATACCTGGCTCTTGCCCTGAAAACCTGTCAGTTTATTTGGGGAGACAGACATATAACAGACCTATTCAAATTCAAATATATCAGTGATGAATAGAGATGAACTGGATTTCTAGTCAGGGAAGAAAATAAGGACGGAAAGAAGAGCATGAGGCAAAGAATAAGGGAAGGTATGAAAGTGACTGGCATGTTCATACACCGAATAATGATGGAATGAATCTAAAGCCAAAAAGGTCATGGGCCTCAGTGACAAGGGAGACAACCAGAAATAATAATGAATATGTGAATGAGAGGGCTGGGAGTATGAATTTTATGTGTGAAATTAAAATAATTGAAAGAGTTTGTTCAAGGGAATAATATGAAAAAGCTTAAGTTTAAGAATGTTACTCAGGTAGTAAGTGGAAGTAGAGATTAGGAAGTCTGAATAAGAGTCATGGTAGAGAAAATGGAAGCAGGGTATTTATTTAAAAACACTTTGGCACCCGTTTATCAAAACTCAAAAAAAATGGATGTAGTTATTATTAAAGATGGAATGGTCAGAGCTGTCGCTTAGATTTGCTGCGTAAGTGATTGGTAGGTGCTGAGTCATTAACTGGGTTTTAAAAGAGTGGAAAAGCAGGGTTTTTTTGTGTGTGTGTAAAATTTGTTTTAGAAGCAGTAGAATTTAGCAATCAGTTAAATCATTATACTTTCCCTTACTGGCCCTAGACTTGAATTCAAATTATGGTACATGTCTTTACTGTTTTTTGGACATTATGCACTTTCTTAATTATTCTGATTCTTAGTTTTGTTCATGACAAAATACATAGAGTAATTCCTCTCAAGAGGTTATTATGGAGATTCAAATATAATGTATATTAAATATATTGCTATTTCTATCACAATATAATAATTATTATTATTACTATTTTTGTCCATAATATACCTAAAATTTCTATTGGAGAGCTATATAGATGTTTAGTTTGGTAGGTGATTTAAAATGAGGCTTGCACTAAGAGGAAAGTTTAATACTGGAGAAATAATTTTGTATAGTAGATATCATGGAAGAGACTGTAGAAAGACTGTAACAGGAACAAAGATGTTCTGTGGATCAGAGAACAGATGAAAACTAATGTTAAACCAGCAAGATAAAAAATAGTGTATGATAAGAAGGAAAGTCAAAATAGTGCTGCCAGTTAAGCTAAAAGAGAAAGAACTGTCCAAGACAGATATCATAAAGAAATCAAAGCAAGTAAAAAGTGAAAAGTCTATTTGACAATCCAGAAATCAATTTCCTGTATTTTTAGTGGAGTGGTAAAGGAAAGAAAAATACAGTGCAGGATTCAAGACTCTAGGAGGCATAAGAGTGAAAAAAGTGGGTGTAAATTACACTTGAGGGTCTATGGCAGAAGAGGATAAAGAAGTGGAAGCTGAAGTACATTGATCATTTTGTTCAATTTCTGGGTAGAAAGGACTGACCATATTTGAAGTCCAAGGTGAGGGTGTCAGTCAAGAGGAAAGCTAGAGATTCAAGGAGAGTAGTAAAGGTATAGTAAAACCACTGAGGAGAATGGGAAAGGCAGTCAGTAATGAAGTGTTGACTTAACTTATTCCCATAATTGATAATGTAGTATGCTCAGAGAAAGGAAAAGGCTGTATCCAAATAAGAATTTGAATAAAGTCTCAATGCACATAACTGCAACTTGTATTTCTTCTAGTTCCTATTAGTGTGCCCTGTTATAAGATGCATACATCATTTCTGGGGCCCTCACAAATATGACAAAAACTTTAGGATACTTTTTATTTCTTTTTAGCTTCTCTCATCCTGTCTATGCCTTATCCATCCTGTATCTGAATATCTGTGTTTCCAAAACATGTATATTTCACAAAAGAACATACTTCCATTTTTTGCTCCATAAAATATGTTATATTACAAATTCAACCTTTTGGGAAAAAATGAAGAGTCAGTAACTCCTGTAGGTCATAGGAATAGGTTAGAAAACAGTGGATATAACACAGTTTTCTGTCATTCAATACTGACAATTACTAAATAACAATTACTATCTTTGAGAAAGTTAGAGTTAGCAAATGCAGCATTTAAGAAAAAAACAAAATCACTGTTTTCTTTGGTTTGTTTAGTCAGTGACCAAATAGTTACCATATAGGATTAATTTTATTTTCGCAGTTCTCTTACCAAGTAGCATAAAAATTCCAGTAAAAGAAAACAGATATTCATTAAGTACATGGGTTTTTGTAGAATCTTCTCCTTCACTTTATTCTAGGTAAACAAAATTATCTTACTGAATAGTATTTGAAACAATCTAAACTGTGGTTGTAATGTTAGATATTTTTATTATGATTTTATCCTGTCTGGTCCCTACATTTCTTAATGCTATTGGTAGAACTAATTTGGAGTTTATAAAATTGCATTTACCATTATTGAGCTATAATGTAAAAAGTTTTGATTCAGTAGTCATGTCATATTTGGTCAATAGCCAGCAATTGCCATTAGTGAAAAGTGAAGCACCTACAAGAAGTGCCAAGTCAGTAAAAGAAACAAATCAAAAGGAGATGAAGTGATCCATAATGAGCAGAGAAAAATCAATAAGGTGAAAAAAAGAGCCTACTTTTGAAGAATAGACCTGCTGATGTTTGAACTACATTTGTTCCATGTAAGTGGTCACTCTGAGCAGTAAAGCTTAGCACAAAAATACTTCTTGCTTGCTCTAATTCTCCCTGATGGTGAGCCTATTCTAAAAGTGTATACATTGATTTTACCTGGTAATACACTGAAAAATGCGTGTCTTATAAAAAAAAAAATTGTGTTTAAAGAGGCTAACTTAATGTAAGGTCTGTACTATCTGTATAAAACTCTTTCTCTACAAATAGTAAGTTACATGCTTAATTGTCATTCTAGACTACATCACTCCTACTAACCTAATTCAGATCGAATAAAGAACAGTGTGTAAATTCTCAGCCAAGTGTGTAGGTTTGCTTTAGGGTTAACTCAATTCAATGTTCTGTCTTGAAGCATATAGAAAACTTCTCAGGAAAACATCAAAGAAGAATTCATAAATCCTTGAAGAGCCAAACTATTTTATGGATCCCAGGAGGATAAATGAGAACTCTGACAGAATGGAGAATGTGGCATCTCAAAGGTGTAGGTACAGTTGCTCTGCTACTCTATTCAGCTCCCGTTAAGGAAACTGCCTCAACTTCTGATTAACAATAGGTTTTTATAATAAATCATTGCTTTAACTGGAGAATACATAAATGCAGGGGAATTCATGATTTTAAGGGGATATTCAGTGTATAATTTCACTGCTCAAATACGCTATTGCTTTATATCTCCCAAGGATAAGACAAAGTCAGGAGGATATACAGTACTTCTAAAATAGAAGGGCAAAGGTCTTCTTTTCTACTCATGGAGCTTTGGGGGAGGGTCAGGAAAGATTGGGGTTTCATCTTACTCTACTACCCTAATGATTTTATTAACCCAAATCTTTGGATTCCAGGTCAAGG
The DNA here is from genome assembly GCF_000325575.1 of Pteropus alecto. Classification (NCBI taxonomy): domain Eukaryota; kingdom Metazoa; phylum Chordata; class Mammalia; order Chiroptera; family Pteropodidae; genus Pteropus; species Pteropus alecto. The sequence continues at coordinate 28,222,201 of NW_006436298.1, read as the reverse complement.
ACTATGTGGTAGCCAGCCTTAAGGATGGCCCTTAATGCCTCCCAGTATATCTATATCCTTGTTGTAAATTGTACTAGGGGTGGTCTACATGATGAATCAAATACGGGATGGTATATTACTTCTGAGTTTAAATTGTAAGAGATTTTAGCTCCCAACTCTCTCCCTCTCCCTCTTCTCTCTCTCTCTCTCTCTCTCTCTCTCTCTCTCTCTCTCTCTCTCTCTTCCCCCCCACCTCTTTCTCTTTCTCCCTTTCTTTCTTCTTTCTGTCTCTCCCTCCTCCTCCCTCTCCTTCCCCCCAATCACTTGATCTGGGGGAACCCTATGGAGTGCTCCACATGGCGAGGAACTGAAACCTCCTACTAATAGCTATGTGAGCGAATCTGGAAACAGATTCCCTAGCCCCAGTCACAGAGATACAGATCAATCAACAGCTAGATTGCAACCTCATGAGAGACCCTGAGCCACATGGCTCGGAAACACACGGCTAAGCTGCTTCTGAATTCCTGACCCTCAGAAACTGTGTGACATAGTAAGTTTCTTGTCTTAAGCCACCAAATGTGGTTATTTCTTATGCAGCAATAGATTAATAATTGGGCTATATTCATCTACTCGATTTTCATTTATAAAATGATTTTTTTAAAAAAATAAGTGATATCAAAAATTTATTTATTGTATGATTATTAATGATAGAGTAGAACCTCACCCTTTCAGTCACCATGATCCTTTGCCTCCAGGAGATTTAAAAGAAAAAAAGGTTCTATTCTGGTTTTCAGAATTTTAGTGATCTTTAGTTCATGGCATCTGGGATATATGACAGGCACTAAGGTTAGGGTCAATCACTATAAAAACTAAAGGTTTACATTATGTAATTATGCATATTTATTGTCCTTCTTTCTCCAAATGATTCTGGCTTCTTCACTAGTCTATATGAATAAGTTAAAGACAATAATAGTACTGGATTTTTGGAGAGATAAAATAAGGAAATATATGTAAAGTACTTCAAACAGTGCCTGGAATTTTGTAATTACTACATACATGTCCTTGTATTATCTCCCTCTCATCATCCTGACAAATAAGAATATTATTAAGGAGATCTCAACCTGTCATTGTGATCCTCACTTCGAATCCAAAGTTTGTTGTCCCAGAATGTATTCTCCCATATTATTATCATGATCTTCTTGTTTCTTAAGATATTCAACCGAACGCCCCAGATTTGGGGTCCATTCCTTTCCAGGATCAATTTTGCTATCTCATCAATAAGAATTATAAAATGCAGTCCAATTTCAGAGACGTTAGGACATCAAAACAATGTGAGCATAAGTTAGTGTCCAGTTAGGAAACAGAACTGTCAGGTAATTCAATAAAAGTAATTTAATAGAGAACTACTTAGAAAAAGAGAGCTAAAAAGACAAATTGATGTAGGTTAGACAACGAGAGATTAGCCCCTGAAGGAAGCTGCTGTCAATTTCAGGGTAGAAGAATAAAGGGATGAAGTGGTGGTTGGCATTTGGCACATGAGCCAGAATGCCTGGCAGAAACTAGAATCACGGCGGGAGCTTGAACCATGGAGCCAGAGACTGGTTGGAACTAGAGCCATGGAATTGATGGCTGGCTGAGGAGGCCTTCTACAGCAGGGAGAGGCAAGAATCTTGCCTTTTCCCTTCTCCACCCCCAGTTGCTCACATATGCCTTCCATTAGTGGAAACTGAAAGGAAGCCAGCTGGCAAGAAGCCAAGGAAACAGAGTTCGTAAGGTTAGCAGAGCAAAGGATGGGTGGGAAATGGATCTGAGAGCAAACAGGAAAATAAGCAGCAAAATAACCATTTTAGAATTGATTAAATATGGTATTTCTCTATCACTATGTTTATAATGAATGGGATCATATAATGCATGCAATTTTAAAATGCAGTTTTTATATTCACAGTATCTCATGTGCATATGTCCTTGTTGCTCTATTTTTCTGGTTTTAGTTGCACTGGCTACTGCATTGTTTAGATGATATTTATTAAATAGACTCACAAAAATATTTTCATTTCTATGTAGCTCTATGAACTTTTATTCATTTTTTTCTTTGTATAATACATATTTTTGTTGCCTTTCTCTTAAAAGTACAAGCTCCTCAGATGCTTTTATATTTCATGCATGTTTCTAGTAAAGATAATTTTTATTTAATCATTTTAAAATTTTACTATCAAACATTAGTATATATATATATTAGAATAGTAAAATAGACATTCAAATTATAATTTTTCTTGAGGAGATCATTTGTTATAGTGGAAAGCTCATGTTTGCATTTTAGAGTCACATGAATGTTTCATTGTATTCTATAATCCACATGCTGACTACTGATTAGTTATTTAGGTGAGTTATTTAAATTTTTAAAATTTATTTATCATGAAGTGTTATAAAAATATACCTAGCACGTAGCATACACTCATTCACATCTCTCTAGCATCAATCTTAAACAATTCCATGCAATTTCCTCTTTCTATTTTATATTCAACAAATGACATACTTTCAACTAATTTACTCCCAGTGAGTTCAGACCTCGTTCCCTGCTACTAAAATATAAGGATCTGCCTAGGAACAAACATCAGGAAAAACGTAGTCTACAAAAGAAATAATGTGATCTGTAGAAGTCGATTTGCTCAGCACAGCTAAATTGTCAATTTCTGCTTCATTTTATAGTAAGATAAAGTGATATAGTCCAACTACTGCTTTGTTTTAATTTTGATAATGCAGGGCTCTGGAACTGGGAAGGGGAAGTGATTATTTGTAAGAACTTTTTTAGTACATGCATATTAAACCAGTCACCCATTCTATCATCTGGTTATTCATTCATTCATTCATTCATTCATTCATTTAACAAAGATTGATCTAGTGCCTGCTAGTACCAGATACTGCACTGGGTGATGGGGATACAGTAGAAACAGAGAGAGAGAAGGAGGGGGAGAGGAAGAGGGAGAGGGAGAGAGAGAGAGATAGAGAGAGATGGAAGGAGGGAGATGGGGAGGGAGAAAAGGAGAGGGAAAAAGAGAAAATAATGCACTCATAAGAATCACAGATTATAGGAGTGGGGATAATACTATTAAATAATTATATGAAAGTATAGAAATGTAATTCTTAATTTTAAAAAAACTATGTTAAAGATATAACTAGAAATCGTAACAGGAATATCGGTGTAGTTTTTCAGTTGAGGAAAGGGTTTCTGGAAAGAAGACATTTAAGAGTAGACCTGAAAGATTATTAGAAGTAACAAAGGAGAGTGGAATGAGTTAGGCTGAAAGAGTTAGTGAATTTATTCATTTTTAAAGCAAGCTTCTATTTCACGATTTATACTCCTATTAACTTAGTGGATATTCCATCTAAAATGTTTAGTAAACCCTGTTCTTGGCAATTAGTAATCTTGGCTTTTACCATCAATTTTCTGTTTGAAGAGTAGGCTAGCTTCAGTATGATGACTTCATTATTGAACTCTTTATATCATTTTTGTGGAAATATCTGTTAAGAATAATATTAGATAATGTGGAACTTTTGTTGACTTTGTTCTTTATCCAGTGATTTGGACTCAATTTATATATATATCTCTGTACTATGATTAAAAGTGACCAAAACTCAAAATTGTTTAATGAAAAAAGGAATTTATTGACCCATGTAAATCAAAAGTCTATTTTTAGACATTCTTGACTGACTGGATTTAGGCAATTTAAAATATTACCAGGGTACTCTAAATTTATTTCACACTTTACAATACCTGAGAAGAAAGCTATTTGGAATCAATGCAAACACCTCATTGTTGATTTTTATACAGTACTCATATTTTAATTCTTTTTTAAAAATTCAAGTTTGGTAGGAAAAATTTTGACTTGCTGCCACTTTTGCTTGACTTAGAAACCTGTTCTTTATAGAAAGAATAGAAAGATACATATTCTCTTATATGTAATTGACAGGAATGCATTTTCTTAAATTTTGAGCCAACCGAATCGATTATGTAATTAATGTCAGAAAGAATAACTTCATATCAGCTATTTTAAAACTAAAGACATATTTTTGCTTTCAGTATGTCTTCCAACAATTTCCTGCTTTGTATTCAGCAATTGACATGTATATTGGAATATGTACTATGATCTTTTATTATTAAATACCTGTGGGTAGTTTACTGGAGAATGCATACATATGCACACAAAAACACTCTTAAAATAAGGAAGTATGATTAAAATGGGCTGCACATTTTGCTAGACTAATATTCTTGTTGCTATTATTTTTGCTACAGACGTTTAAAGCTTTCACTATCTGTGCATTCATTTGGTTTGATGATATGATTTTCCAGTAGCCCTGTGGTGTCCATATGAGCAATAAATGTGCTTCTTTGAGAAACTAGTCTATCTCTTATTGTGGAAGCTATGGCTCAAGTAACTGGCTGTGTTTCCTCTTGCTTTACTGTTGTAGACAGCACATTGACAAATTAGAGGCTTGACGTTAGCTATTGTACTTCAGGGCAAGCATTTTTGTATAACTTTTGAATTTATTCTATTATTTCTACACTTATTTTCATTTGCCACAGTTCTTCAGTTATTTTTGATACACTTTTATTATACAGTGTATTTTTATGTTTCCCTAAATAATTTCCAAAAGCACTGAGTGTACAGATATAAATGAACAAATAAATAATAGTAGTGACTAGGGCAGCATATAAATCTTTTTATTTGTTTTGTACATTTTTCACATGGTTCACAGTATTAAAATGCTTTCAGAAATTTTTTTAATACATACTTTTGCAGTTTTTTGTTATAATTATTAAAGTTTAAAAGCTACTAATGAATCCTTAATAAAATAGTAAGAGAAAAAGTGCCAACATTGAAAAATGAATTGAAAGTATTTTAACCTGTACGGTGATGCAGGGAAGTTCTCTCCTCCCCTTAGGTTTAAAAACATATTTTAGGCGTCACTGCTTTTGGTAGATGTACTGTTTCTCAGTCACTTGTTCTGAAAATCTAACAAAATTGAATATACTACTGAGAACGCATCTACCCTGTCTTCTGCTATAGACATAATTATGAGTTTCTGCCTTGGGATTTATTTTAGTGTGCACCGATGTACTTGTGTGTGTGTGTGTGTGTGTGTGTGTGTGTGTGTGTGTGTGTGTGTGTGTAACTAAGCTTTGTCTTTTAGTAAAATTGCAGTCATTTATATAGTCCCTGTTTGATTTCTTTTAGTTTTAAACTTGCATTTGTAAGAAGTTAACAATAGATATTGCTTCTTTTGTTACTGTGTGGTATAAATGAGTAGCTGAATATTATCTTATTGTATTGTGATAGGATGTAGTGATGAATGGAAAAAGGTTAAAAAGGGGAATTGATTTTTTTTTTTATTTCTTCAATAGAACTCCCCAATCTATAATGCCATCTATAGAATAATCATTTGAATGTATGTTTAGTGGGTAAAATGAAGATGAAGAAAGCTCAAGCCTTGGGCATAGCATATCTAATAAGCAAATCCTAGAGATCTACTGTAAACCATTTCTTCCCAGCCAAACATTGTTTATGCTGAGATGGAAATATTGAAGATTAACCAAGAAAAGAATTCTGTTCACATTACACTAAACTCTAGCAGCAACAGATTAGGTAAAATTTTTAAAACACCATTATATATACACATTTTTAATTTCAACAAAAGCTGCTTTCCTCTTTAGGTAGCCCCTATAACCCAAGAATATGCTATGTCCTTAGACAAACCGAAGAGGCTTCCCTCGTCACACATTTCATCCCAGCCTAGGCCTAGGATTAACTCTATGCCTGCTACGTGGTAAGTGATCAGTAAATACTTGTAGAATATTTGATGACATTGTAAAGAAAAAAGAAAGGCCTTACACAGTGGACCTGTGACTTAGAAACAGCTATCAGGGAATAAAAATGAAGTGAATGCCCAGGTTTCCAAAGAGCAAGTTTGCTGAAATAAAAGGAAATGCCAATCTGGTAGCATCTAGTAAGAAAATTGATATACTCTCCTATCTTTCACATTATGGGTGATTTAATACTTGCTAGAAGGTGTGCTCATTGCTCTGCTCAGCTTCTGCTATGCTGATCCTTACAGAAGGAAAAGAAAATGTGAGCATCATTTCACAAGTTTACAGTGAACTGCTAAACTGTAAAGACTTCACTCTTGAAGTGAATCTGACAGAGAAAGACAAATACCATATGATCTCACTTATATGTGGAATCTAAAGAACAAAATAAAAGAAATAGAAACAGACTCAGATGCAATGAACAAACTGATGGTTGCCAGATGAGAGAGGGGTTAGGGGTAGGGTCAAAAAGCTGAAAGGATTAAGAAGTACAAATTGGTAGTTATAAAATAGTCATGGAGATGTAAAGTAAAGCCTAGAGATTCTAGTCAATAATATAGTAATAACTATGTATAGTTCCAGGTGGGTACTAGACTACTCAGATGGATCACTTCATAAATTATATAAATGTCTAAACACTGTGCTGTACACCTGAAACTAATTTAAAATAATAGTGAATGAAAACTCTAATTGAAAAACCAAAAAGGAGAGGGGGGAGTGAATTCCAGATATAAAATAAGTCATGGAGATGTGGTGTACAGTATGAGGAATATAGTCAATAATACTATGATGGCATTGTATGGTGTCAGATAGTTGCTGGACTTATCATGGTGGTCACTTCTTTAGGTATATAAATGTTGAATAACTATGATGTACACATGAAACTAATACAATATTGTTTGCTATATTTTAATAACATTCTTTTTTAAAAAAAAGACTTCACATAATACACAAAGAGAAAAACGTATGATAATTTTTCAAAGGGCTGTTATCACAGCCTGAGGGACAAAATCTCCAAGAAGCCAGCAAGGAAGCAAGGAAAAGTAGAACTAAGACACTTCAGACTGAAGACTCTAGTGGGCTTGAGAGTGAATATTTGAAGGAGTAGTTATTAGGAGCTATTTTCTTTCTACCTTTGGAGAAACTCAGTGTTATTGTATAAAATAGTCCCTAAAGTAAAATAAAGTTGTTAGAAGTATGCATTCAGGGATATGGAATCAAATCAAAGAATATAAAGACATGCTTCTAGATTATACTAACTCCCTTTCAGAGTGTTTGGGCATTAATCCTTTTAATTTTTTCATGTCTCTGCATTATTACTTTATCCGTCAGGATTTGATCTGAGAAGTAGAATCACTATAAGTGATATAGAATAAATCTTTAGATTTATTTAGATTTATTCTAGAGACTTTCACCTCACACAGTTCTGAGAGCTGGTGCAGAAATCTATATAAGCTTGTTGCTGTGTATTTTGTGTAAGGCCTCAAGTCTCAAAAGGTCAGCTAGGTCAATAGCCTGGAAAGAAAGCTGGATGTGTAGTAGGGAAAAACAGAGAAAAATTGGAACCTGTGAGGACAAACTGCAACCCGTGAGGCCAAATGGAGACTCATATCTGTCTTTTACTGCTACCAAATCCATGAAGCCCATAACCTGTAGGAGAAGCTAGTGCCATTCACCGTAGAATTGAATACAAAACTTAAAGTTCAAAGTTCAGCCTGAAGTTCTTCCATGGTATCATTTTTATCAGCCTCCTCCCACCCTCTCCCCACACACTCTTCAAATCTTTATAAAGCATTAAAAAATTATCCATGTGATTTTTTTAAAAAAGCTACTAAGTCATCATCTGAAATTGAATCACAGTTATGTTCAAGAAACAGAACCCTTTCTGAGGGTACTTTTAGAATATATTTTTAGGATCTGTGTGCAGATCCTATTCTCATCCCTGCTGCTTGAGAATCAATGTTGTATTTTGTGGCTTTCTCTCAAGGGCCAGGTCTACCAAATTAATCTCGATCACATAAAGACCATCCATTCATAGTCATCCAGATGACCTGTGTTGTAATAGTATACTGTTCAGGAATTTAATGCCAGCTAACACAATGACTGGCTGAGCAATGTAGCTTTGATGTGCCCACTAGTAATGCTATTTTTATTCCTCTAGAGAGGAATGGCGTCTGAGTCTTTAAAAATAACCAGTTGAGAATGAATTAGCCATATGGCCGATTACAATGATACTTTCTATTTTAGTTCAGTTTTTGTTAAGTTAGAATATGATACTGTCAGTACTCTGTCATGTAATAATAGAACGAAGGTTAGACATTTCAGTGTTAGCATTCACATTTGTATATAAATCTTTAAATCCTAAAGATAGTATGAAGGACCAATCATTATATAAATTTTTGAAAATTTTCATGTTTACATGATACTTTCCTGTAGTACTTAAAATGTTTCATATTTATTTGATGGCTTGCTATAATATTTAAAATAATTGGAAGTTTAGTGGGAAATTGAGAGGAAAAAATGAACATACAAATTGTTCTTTAAGAAAGGAATTTATAAGACACAGGTTACCTAATGAAGGTGAAACTGGAATCAAGCAATCCATATACTTACATGTTCACATTTTTAATTCAGTTCACATTAACAAGGACTTTGAAAGAAGAGATTCTTTGATCTCACAAAAGAGATGATTCTCACTATCTTTCTCCCTCAGAACCAATGTTATCTTTTACTATTGTATTTTCTTTGGTAATGTCTTCCCATAATATAAAAAATGTAGAAATTAGAAAAGAAGTAGAAATTCAAAGAAATATGAGGTCTATATGTATTGCTGCAATGATTTTTAATTTGTCCAAATGTTTTTCTATAAAGTTTACAAAACTTTTTCTCAAACATGAATGCCAGAACAAAGTGTATCAACTTACTACTGTAAGTTTTAGGTAGAAAAAGATTATATTTTTTCATTTTTATTTATTTTTAAGTTTATTGGGGTAACATTAGTTAATACAATTATATAATTTTAAGGTGCACATTGTAATTTGACATCTGTATCTTTATTGTGTGTTTACCACCCAAAGTCCAGGTTCCTTCAGCTACCATATATTTGATCCCCAAGATGATAATATTAATTTTAAAATTTGTATTGAAAAGTTGCCTTTTGAAAGACATGGCATTATGACCAACTCTTGAATTATAAATGCTATATTATTTTCGTGAGTATCATAATAAAAATATTATGTCTATTAGGTCTATCACATAATATCAGGTATTGATGTTGAATTACTATATAATTTCATTCTTAGACACAACATAATTTAATTTTTTAGCTAGTATTTTTATGTAAACAGAAACAAATTATGAGGTTTTAAGAAATATTTGAAGAGATTTAAGTTACAATTAGAAATTTTTCTTAACTTGGGACTACAGATAATCAAGTTTATCAATTGTTTGACATTGGAAATTTACATGAGAAGCCTCCCTAAAGCCCTAATTTGTTTAGACAATCAACTATTTAGTCTAGAAGTCAGTCAGTCAGTCGGTCAACCAATTAATTCACATTTACTTGCTACAAGGTGGAACATTTTGGAACCTAAAGGAGATGCAGACTTTCTCAGCACCACAACCACATGATTCAGCCCTCCATCTAGGTTGATTTATGGGGAAGACATGGAGAGACAAAGGACCAGTGGGAAGTTTTCATCTGAGAATAAAAGGCCGATCTACAGTTTGCTTGATTCAAGTAAGTATAGTCAAGTACTGCTCTTGTAGGTATATCCATGCCATCTTGGGGACTGTATGATTTTAGTTAAGGCAGTAGGGCTACAGTTTGCTTGATTCAAGTAAGTATAGTCAAGTGCTCTTGTCAGTATATCCATGCCATCTTGGGGACTATATGATTTTAGTTAAGGCAGTAGGCTACAGTATACACAACACTAGATCCAAATCTTGGTTCAGATGCCAATTTTAAGACTTATCCAATTTAGTTTTTGGTCTATGGCCTGTTTAATTAGAATGTATCCAAATCTTGGTTCAGATGCCAATTTTAAGACTTTTATCCAAATTTAGTTTTTGGTCCATGGCCTGTTTAATTAGAATGCTTGCCTAAATAATTCCTATGTCTTATAATTCTAGAATTCTATAATCTTTTTCTTCATCTTTATCAATATATAGAATAGTGACTCTCAACAATTTCCCACAGCTCTCTGCTATGCTGTGAGCTCTTTTCAGTGAACTACCTCTAGTTAATCATTGTGTAAACATTTCATTTTGTTACAATCAAGTTTACAGTTTTAGTGATGTCCATCAGAGATCATTACATTAGGGGATTGTGATATTGAATTGGGAACAATTGACTACAAATAAAAAGTTAGAAGCACAGGATAATATTAATCTAGTGCTAAAGAAAATAATTTTCTTAAGAGGGTATTAGGCTAGTCATATTACAATAGTAAACAATTACTGAAACAGCATCGCATTGCTAAGTGTGAAAATGTGGTGAGTGGAATAATTGAATGGTTTTCTGGATACTATGAAAACTTGTACTTTAGTAGTGGTTGCATTTAATTATAATTGCCCTTTAAAAAGTGTCATATTTGGTCTTTTAAATTTTTTCCAGTGTGCTACCAAATAATTCTGGCATTTATAGGAATTTTACAAATATAAGAAATTTGATTTACTTTAGAAGGTTGAATAATCAGGCTAATCTACAGTAAATACAGTTTAAGTTAGATGAAACCCTCTGAATTAAGTCTTGAAATGAAAAAAATCATATCTAGAGAGAGACCATTTAAAGTCCCTATGACTTAGTGCAGCATGTTTTTCTGAATATACTATAAATAAGGAAATTTGTAAAAAGCAAAGCTTACACCTAATGTTCTGTATTTTCTTTGGTATTTTACTTTGAGGAATGTACACTCAAAATTGATATGCTGAATAAATATTCCTCTTGCTCTCATATTCAGACTTTGAGGTTGTTTTCTTAATGAGTAAATATTTCCCTAATTTATGAAATTCTTAAACTGGAAGGTATTAATCTGATTTAAAAAAAAAAAACTTGTAAGATTAATATAATAAGTATGAAGAAATACCTTAGCTCAGAAATGGAAAAATGAAAAGCATGGATCAAATTGTATAGCACCTTTTTGACAGTTTGACATGAGGCCGGAAGCAAGAGTTTACACTAAATGTTTTTAAAATGCAACCTTTAGTGTTATTTGATATTTTCCCCCCAAGCAAATTAAGATGTGAAATTTAATAATCCCTTCTGACAATTTTATAAAAATGGGCTGCCATGGTTAATTGATGATGGGCCTCTTCATCTGCCACCTCCAGGCATTTGCTGTAAGTTATTGATATGGAGTTCACAGCCTCTATTCATCAGATCTTCGGCTGCATCTGTGTCATTAACCTTTGGGCTGCTCTGAGAGTGGCATTGCCCCAACTAACTGGCTGTCATGTCAGCTTGGCAGCTGGGCTTCGCATGTTCTATTTCACTTTCACTTTGTCTCCCAAGATCATCTGAACAGATAGGGACGAAGAGATGTAGCCAATTACCTTGTATTTTCTTATTGTCCAACTTTTCTAGATTGTCCAACTTTTCTCCTGAGATAGTGCCTGGAGGAAATACAATTCTAAAAGGTAATGAGTACATCATGCACTAGAGATATAATAGTGAAATGTCTTTGAGCTATAGCAACCTACATTGTAATTTCAGCTTTAACTCCATGTGACTTTTTGCAAGATGTTTAACTTTTCTGGGACTCATTGGTAAAGTAAATTATTTTGGGGCAGAGACTGTCAATTTACCTCCAGAAGTTTTCTCCCTGTATTTCTTTTATAGACAGGCTCTACCTGTCTAGGGGCAGATCTATCTTTTGAAAATGTTAAGGAAAAAAGGATATAAAATAAATAAATGAATGATTTACTAACTCCCTCTCTCCCAAGGCCTTTAAAGAAGCCCATGTAAGTGAGGAGTTCTAAAGTTTAAGACACATTAACTTCACAGTAAATCCCAGTAATTCTACTTCAATCAACTCCCCACATACACACATATATTGTAGTAGGATTACTGCACTCCCAGCTACATTTTTTTAGTCTGCCTCTTACTAAATGTGACCATCTAACCCAGTTATGTCTAACAGGAAAATACAAATGATAAATGCAATTTTCAGATCGTAGCCTTAAAAAAAACCCATTTGTCCTCCACTTCCTTTTTCCTTTTTCCAATGGATGAGAAATGCCAATAGCTGGACTTAGGAAATGGCACCATTCTGGACTCAGAGATGGAAGCTCTACCTTGAGTCTGGCAGAACCCTCAGGATGACCCATTCTGGATAACCTGAAATGTCTGAGTGTTCCTTAAGAAAGAAAGAAACCTAGTTTTTTAAAGTTAATGTATATTGCTAAAGTAGCTTAGCCTATATCCTAACAAATATGAACACCTACATTCTAGTATTTTTATGAGGGTTAAATGATATAGTGCTTGTAAAATACTTGCGTGTGATACTCTGCAAATAATAGCTCTCTTAAAGACTGAATTTTTGAATTATCTAATTTTGAGCAAAGAAGTATTTTAAGATTAACAGAGAGATTAAACTTTAGTGTTAATGGTTTAAAGATGTATTATTATATCTTTATCTTAATTATAAATGTTTCACTCTGTTTAGAACTTAGAGGACAAATGTAATACCTGGTATTATCCCATATATCTTCATATTTATTATCCTTAATGGATATTTGGATGAGTTTATAATGTATATAAAGTTTATAAGGCATATAGTAGGTAGTCGGCACATACTGAAATACACTATTTCTCCCCTTTTATAACATTCTACATTAGATATAAAATATAATGGCTTTTCAGCTCACAAGTATTCACCTACTTGCCTTTCCATTCTTTTGAGGAACTGCACCTTCTCCCCACATTCTAACTATGTCCACTGAAGGGAGCTATTAGTATCTTGCCTCTTTATTCACAGTTCTTAAATGGGCTTGGGAATTTTCCCCTGGGATTTGTAAATTATCGATGAGAGTCTTTTCCTTCTGGTTTCAGTGTTTTGGAAATGTAAAAATTGAAGGTTTCTGTATCTCTGTCGTCACACAGGAAGCATTGTGGTAAATATAATAATATTTAGTTCTAAATGTGTAAGGCAGGCTTCATTTTGGCTTTCTTGTGATTTGTGTCCATAAATCAAAATATTTATTCCCAATTAAGGTGAACTAAGGTGGGTTTCTTTCACCTGCTGTTAAAATAATCCGTGAATAAGGAGAATACTCTTTGCTACAAAGCCATATGTCTCCTAGGCACTTTTGTTGGAACAAAGATCAATATATCTGAATTCTCTACCAGATCATATCGGCCAGTATTTTGCCTGATTGTAAGATAGTTGATCTCTACAACATATTCCTGCCCTCAAGGGGTTTGCCATTGGGTTGAGGAGAAATGATATGAACAAATAATAGATATTTAAATAACAATACAAACTTTAAGCAATTGAGAAAAGCAATTAAAAAAATATAACAAGAAGGAGCAGTGGTATCACAATTTCTGTGGAGCTTGAGGTCCAGGGCAATAAGAAAAGCAAGAAATATCATAAATAATTAAGGGAAGTGTTGTTTAAAACCTTCATGAAATAGTGCCTGTGGACATGCCTTCCCTTTCTGGCCAGGTTGAATAAAGTAAAGAGAACCAAGCCTCCTCAGACAAATAATATCAGCAAATATATGAACCCTGCAAAGGCTATTCTCCCCTTCCCATTTCACCCTAACAGCATAACCCCTCCCTCCCTGAATATCCTGCCTTCCATAGCTCTCTGTAGAAACTACTCCCAGACATGGCTACGCAGTTCCAGACACTGGCTCAGCAGGATAAAGCAATAGGTTCATTTCCAGAAGCAGGAAGATCTGGTTTACTGGATTAACAGCTGCATAGTGTTCAGTGAAATATAATTAAGCCTCATATTTTCTTTAAATCCTTGATTGCAGTTTTTGTTTATCACTCCAGACCTTACTGGGGATACTAGGGAGATTCTTCTGAACCACAGTATAGTTGTTTGGGAGAAATAACTCTTTGCATACCTTCTGAAAGCCCTCCCACAAGTTCTGGACTCTGTTTCCTCTTTGTCACAGAGTTACCCTCGTGGGCTACATCCATGACACCCACTTCTTTTATTTTTTTATACTGAACCACGACGTTCTTACCTATTTGACTGAGAGTATTTATCACCAAAGTCACGCAATTCATTTCCTAATCCAAAGTATTAAGCCATCTTGAATTCTAACAATGGTTTGCACTAGGAAGAATCTGGCACTTCCTTTAGTAGATACTATGTACACTGCTTGCTATACAGGCTGGGCACACATTACTTGGTTAAAGAGGCAGAGTTATATATTGACGGAAAAGCAGAGACCTTGGAGTAGAAACTTTATACTCAGACTGACATAGTTTTAAACTTGTATCTACCATTTTCTAACTGTATCACCCTGGCTAAGTTACTTGCTTTCTCTAATCTCTTTCAGTTTCACCAATTCTAAGGGTAAGACTAGCAAACACGCCTTATAAAGTTGAAAATTTGAGAATTATACATAAAACCTTTTAACAAGTGTATAGTAAGCACTCAATAAATGGTAACTGTTAGTTATAATTGAGATGCCATTGACTATGATTAACTAAGATCTAATGCTGCTTTTCGTACTGTAGAAAATATTCAGTAAATTAAAGTAACAATTTCTGGGGCTTAGTTTGAAAATTTATTGTTCCTCTTATAGGGTAGAAAAACTTTTCCTTCTAGGTTCTTTGGCTGGCCTAATAATTAAATTGACATAAGACAGATTAACAAAAAGAAAAAAGTTAATTTTGTATGTACAGGAACTCCACAAAGACATGACAAGCTTTCAGACAGATATCAGGCAATTTAGACTTATATGCCATAAAAAGAAGGGATTAGAAGTGTGGGACTTCAAAGACAGCAAGGAAGACAATTCAGAGAAAGATGCGAAGAACGAATGTTTGGTAAACAAATATTTTCCACAATGCGCAGATAAGTTTTTAGATGTAAAACATCATCTGTGGTATTAGCTTTCTTCCTGGTGTGGGCTGCCTATCTAAATTCTGTTAGGCCTTAAGGGAGAGTCAAAAGCTCTTCTGAGTCTGTTGGGCCTCAATTGTCTTCAACCAGAAATAATTTACATGCCAGTGGAGCATCCTGAGGCAGCCTGACCTGATCACTATCACTCTGAAGGAAAAAAAAAAAAATATAGAGATAAGATTTATCCTTGGGTAATTTTGAGCTAAAGTCATTCTAAAATTTAATCCAATAAATACTTATTCGGTTTTGTCATTTTGCCAGGAAATATGCAAGCATCAGGAATACAAAATTAAGTGTAGTTTAGTGAGATAAGCATATTCACTGAGAATATACATATGATAGCCTGAATGCAAAAGTGAAACATATTATATAGATATTCAGGCAAGAAATGATAAGATAATTGCGTGTTATTTCTTTGTCTGGATGACTGTGTGATTTATTTCATTTCTGCCTTCATGTTTTACTAGTTGTGGTTTTTCAATATATAATTGACTTTCTATAAAAGGAAAGTGGTAACATTTTAATTACCATCAAGATCTAGTATATGCATTTTTCACTGAAACAATCATGCTCTTACTGTTAAACTATTAAGAAAAAAGTGTATAGAATTTATTCAGTTTATGATTATTTACCTAAAATAAATATTGGCAAAATTTGCTTGTGTATAGATAAGTTTATTGGCTCAGTTGTCTAAAAATAATATCTACATGGGTTCCTGATTATGGGATTTGCTTTCTGACTAAATCTCTCATTCGATATAGTTGTATATTTATCCAACGTTTCCATAGTCTCTTCTCTGCTTTCTATACAGTTATTACCTAGGAGAATCCCAATATTCAAATATTGGGAGATAATATTTTGTGATAAAGAGAAAGGCAGATAATTTTATGTAAATGCTTTCATTCTTGATATGTAACATGCAAGGGCAAATAAATATCTAAATAAATAAAAGGCTTACTTCTCCTTGTGGAAAATAAGGGAAGAGATGGCCTACCCTTCTTCCTCTCAGATATTTACCTTAGAAAACTTGTAATTGTAAATTCTCTATCTCCTTGAAATGTATGTAAATCTTTTTAAAGGCTAAATAAGCCTCTTGTCACTTTTACAATCCAGGAATATCTTTCTCTAGGACCTGGGAACCATCTCTTTGAAATGTAATCATCAAGGAAGGCAGCACCCCTATCTCCCAGTTTCTGTGGTCTAGTAAGAGCCCAACCTTGGCCAACTTGCAAAACTGTCACCTGTCATAAAGGTAAGAATTTAATTTGCCTTAGGATAAATCCAATTAACTAACATAATGGGTCATATCAATTTTCAGGTGAATTTAGAATAAACTTTGTGTGACAAATGGTGCTGTCAAGTCCTCTTAGAACAATAGTTATTGTTTATTTTGACAAGATATATAAAATTTATTGTATCTGCTTGGCCACATAAAAGGACGAGATGTTTTTTCTACTTTTGCACTCTCTTAGTAAATTGCCTATAATGCTCACCATGTTCTGGGTTGATGCTTATTCAGTAATAAAACTGTTTTCTCTCTCTTCTGCCTTTGTGGAGAGGATTTTCTGGGTTAGCAGAAGATTTTGTTTTTAATTATATTTCCTTAACAAAGGTGAAACTAGATATCATTCATTCATTAAACCATTTATATTTTTAGAATATTATTTGAACATTACTCCAAAACTATTTAAAAATAAATAAAAATATACATGTACATATATTAGGTTGAACCATTTGATAGTCTTGTAAATGAAAAACAGTAGAATATCAGCAATTTCATGTGTTGTAAATTTATTGAATACGTATGTTACTAATTATGTGAATATAGAGAAATGTGTGGAAAATCTATGTCCAACTGTTAACATCAACTAGTTGGGGAGAGATTATTACATTTTCTTTTATATATCCTATTTTTTTTAACTTGTAGCAATAAGTTTGTATTACTTTTTTTTGTTTTACAAAGTATAAATTGATTAGAAAAAACAGATGCTATTTGCATTTGCAATGTAAACATTATTAATCAAGTCAGGGACAATTTTTCTTTTACTTATTTTATAGACATAGATATATAGATATAGATCTCTAGCTCCTAACTGTTATATTAATATTTGTTAAAGGAAAAAATGAAAAAAAGTTAAATATGAATGAATAAATGACCATAGCCAGAGAATATTTCTTGAAGAATAGTGAAGATTTAAAGACACTAAACTGAAATGAGTTCACAGGTGTTTGGGTTAAAAAAAAAAAAAGAGTCAGTATAACTAAATATTTTTTTGAAAAGTTTGGCCAATAATAGGCTAGGTAAAGTAGACTTTAGTATTGGTTAAAAGAGATCCTTCTGTAGTTGTGAGTTCCTAGAACACACCTGCATGCTCTTTAAATATCATTGTTAATGGCAAAATGGCTAAAGACAGAGGGAGAAACAGGATAATTAAAAGCTGGAGATTGCTGAGAAAGCAGAGTGAGGTCCTGGCCTTGTTTTTGGTTCACACGGAGTTCCTCTATTATAACAAAAGAGAAATAAAAGACTGCAGATGCAGGTCTATTTGTAGATCTGTTGGAAGACTGGGAGGATTGTGGTTGATGATGACTTTTCTCTCTGAGGCATGTAGATGAGATTGATGCATCTGTCCTTAATGCAGAAATGGCTTTTGCTGAGCCTAATACGAATCTGTGTAAACAGAGGTGTTGTCTTACATGCTTTCAGTTTCCACTTTGGCTTGCCATTTGCATGCCCAGCTACTATCAGGAAGCATGTTCATTGAACCCAGTTGCCTAAACAGATGGTTTTTCATTCCTAGTTACACAATCCCAAGTAAACTTTCCCCATGTGGGCAATCTGGAGCTGATCACAAAAGCACCAGCACGTTCTCTTTTTTCCCTCTTGGAGAGATCCTATTTGGAATCCTTGGTTTCTTTTCTCACTCAGGACCGCCAAAGGGCTTTAAAAAGGAGATGGATTCTGGATCCCGTTCTGCCAAATGTTCTATATCAGTTGGGGTTCAGTAAGGAAACTGGAAATAAGGCATTTTAAACAACAAATAGCTTAAGAGAGGGGCTTTAAAAACTTGAGAAAGAATACTAGGGAGGCCACACTACCTTTAGGAAATCAGGAAATGTTCAAATGATAGGAAACCACTGTCACTGATTTTACTGCCCACTGCACTAAACCAGGTGATTCTTTAGTTTAGAGAGCACCAGGAAGCTGCTGGGAAAAAAACTTGATGCTGAAGGTTTATGTATTGCTAGCCACAGCCGTGCGAATAATAATTGCTTTTGTTTTTCCTATGCCTTCCAAAATTACACTAGTTCCTCTCATTGGCAATCTAACCTAGGACCACAGTGGCAGGAATTCTTGAAAATGTAGTTCCTAGGCTTCCAGTTTCTATGATAAAAGAACATAGAAGGGCGAAAATGGGGCAGAGTGGCCAACACAATTCCACACAATCCAACACATTTCTCAGCCAAACTACATCTTTTTTCAGGGAACAGTTCCCACCTGACCTACAGAAGGATATGCTGGTATGTGTTCTCTGAGTCGGACAATAGCTAATTCGGGGAGATCCTAGCAGAAACTTATGCCAGTAAATTGAAGCTGGTCAGGCATTTAAGGGTTTGGTTGAATTGCCTCTAGATGAAATTGCTTTGAAGATTTTAACTTAAAGCAACTTTGTGAATTAACATTACTAAAGAAATTAGAAATTTAAGAAGGTTTGAGCAGGATGAAAACACTAAAATCACAATACCTTCACTCAGAATATTATACTGAGTAGTCCACAAGGAACCATTACAGTTAAATTTAGTACTGAGACTTTAGAATAGCTGAGAATACCATAATAAAATCAGTGAATTTATGGAACCATGATCAACCTCTTCAATTTTATGAAATGTCAAGAATTATTTCTGGATTTATATCTGAACATCTTAGATATCCTTCCACTTCTTTCACAAGAATGTTGGCAAGCATATCAAACAACTATCTTGCTTTGTAGGAGACTCATTTTATTTCTGTTTAGGGAAAAGTCCATATTCTAAGAAGATGGTGGTCATAAGAGGACTATTAGATGCTTAAATTGAGACTGATTGAAAAAGAAATGGAAAATTTAGTACGTATTCTTTAGTTTTAAGAGAAACTGAAATTTAAAGGTTGTGCTTAGCAATGTTTGAACTTCGTCTGAGTAAAATACATAGTTCAAGACTTCTGAAATACAGCACACACAGCTTTTGATAATGGAAAAATGAAAGTGTCAGTCGAATAAATTTTCCTTTTGTTTTTGTTTCTTTGTTTGTTTGTTTGTTTGTTTGTACTTTGCTGTCTAAGAAATGTGAAAATCTGGGATTTAATAAAGCATAATTTCTAAACTTATCAAGGTAAAAAATACCATCTCGAAAATTGAGAATTTTCCTAAAACAGTCTCCCAGAGACTGTTTATAATTTAAAACCTAGTGCAATTTAATCTGATATAATTGATATACCATATGTAATATATATGATATATTATACGATTTTATATATTATATATCTAGGTATTGTTCATTCTATTTAAAAATATTTAGCAGTAGGTATTCAGACAGAGAAAGACAAATACTACATGATTTCACTTGTATGTGGAATTAAAAAAAAAAACAAATGAACAACAAACAAAGCAGAAACAGACTCATAGAAACAAAGAACAAACAGTGGTTACTAGAAGGGAAGAGGATAGAGAGTTGGGTGGAAAAGGTGAAGGAGAAAATAATCAATAATAGTGTGATAACTTCACACTGTGACAGAAGGTTACTAGACTTAGTGAGCACATCATAAGATGTCAAATCATTAGTTTGTATACCTGAAAATAATACAATATTGTATACCAACTATACTTTAATAAAAAATAAAACAACAACAACAAAAGGATGTTTTTCAAAGTTCACTTACAGTTTTGTTGGTTGCTATTAGGAATATATTTTCACATATATTCAATATTAGAAATCATTATTTGGTTCCAAACAGAGTCTAAAACAGAACTAAAGATACCAAATAAAAAGTTGAACTAAATTCGTGTTTTCTTATTTATTCTCTAAAGTTTTCTTTTTGTCTACACTTAAACCTTTAGACTTTTAAATCTTTGTTCTGCAAACTATGTTTCAATTTCAATATGCTAGAGAGTGTGTACATACTGTAAACTGATTAGGTTTTAATCAGTTACTTTACCGACTGAGGCAAAGCATCCCAGGAAAATTAGAAAAGAAATTACCAATATTCCTTAGACTTTCCATATGCATTTATGCAGAAGATTTCTGGCCATAAAATTCTTCAAATAAACTAAGCTTTCAGGTTAGTCAGAATAAATTTACTCTGTGCTTTACATCATAGACTTGTGACAATAAATGTACTCTGTATGCCAGTGTGGCACAATGGATGGAAAATTTTATTTAAAAATAATAAACAGAGAAGATTTTCTTCTATGTAAATGATCAATAGATTCATCCAATGACAGCCACAATTTGTCTTCAAACCTGAAGATTAAAATTAGAACAATCTTCTGAAAGAGGACTGCTAAAATATATACATATGTATATTAGCAAAACAATTTTTTTGAGCAACTGTACATGAACCTTCTTTGATTTATTCTTGCTGTTTTTTTTTTTTTAAGTAGGTGAAAAACTTATATACAATTCTGTGGTGTTTCATTTGCTTTTTTATTTTTCCTTCCTCCAAATTTGTAGTTTTATTATTTTATACTTTGTCATACTTATCACTTAAATGCAAAGGTTAGTAACTTTTATTACTGATAAACTTTTCAGAATAGTAAATTTGGGAAATTACTTTCATACAATATTTAACATAAGTTGAACAACAACCCTCTCTGACATACAAACAGTGTCAGTGGAGTGCAGACTGAATTACAAAAGACAAAATATCCCAGAAGCTATGAAAGTTTAAAAAATATCTGTTTGTGGCATTCTATTTCATATCATATTACTTTGAATTGCCCAAGGTTTCTCTTGAGAAAAAAAAATGCAGTCCTTCATTTCATGATCACCAATATCTGCAGGAGATGCTGTATTAGATGATCAAAAAAGCCATATTTGAAAGCAGAAAAATAATGTCACGTGTGACATTTTATATGATGTGACAATTTTTTCAACAAAAAGTTTCTTTGTACTTATCTCTCTTTTTTTGTTAACCAGGAAAAGAGTTTATTTTCTATTCTGCAGCTCAAATCAGCTTCTAAATGATATTTACCTATCCCTAAGCTTCAAATCAGTGCAAATGGGAGATATTTGCTTCACAGTCAAAAGTATCCCCTCAAGTCATATTTAAGGAAGTCAGTGTTTTTGGCTACAACTTTAAAATGTTACAACTTTAAAATGAATGTTTTTCAGAGTTCGCTTATAGTTTGGTTGGTTACTATCAGGAATACATTTTCGCATATATTCAATATTAGAAATCATGATTTGATTTCAAAAAGAACAAAAGATATCAAATAATAAGTAGAAATTTATTTTTAATGGAAAAATATTTTGGAATTATAATTTGGAATTCCAGAATCCATTTGTCTATATCCTTTCCCTTCCCTGGACGTATGTTACATAAGGGAGCACAGCATTCATGAAAGAATAAGGGTTTGAGATCAAAAACATCTAGATTTGAGCTGGCTTTACTTTGGGCAAGTTTCTTGCCATCACTGAGTTCTATTTATCTTGTTCGTTAAGCAGGAATAATGCATTGTTGGGAACAGTTCTCCATGATTATTTTTCACATTTGTGCATGATCTGGGCTTTCTGAACAAAACTCACTGGAAAACTTTTTAAAAGGATGATTAATAGCAAACATGATTTGAAATCTTGAGATCGTATATTGCTCCAAAAATATTTAGAGACTTATCTCCCCTGGAGCCATTTGCTGTCCTTCCAACTTTGGGAGACTGGAGACTTTACTCTCCCTTCCCTAGAAAATATTTGTTTAGATTCCAGCTTGTAGGCCTCTCTTTCGCTGGCATGTTTGTGCACGCGCACACGCACTTCAAAGGAAGGAAGAACAGATATGTCAGCTGCCTTATACACTTCTGAGTCTCATAAATTCAGAGTTTCTTCTCTGTAGTGCAACCCCACTATAAGCACAGGGTAACCTCAAGCTTCGACCATGTTGCCCAGTGGAGTTTGGAGAGCAGGCAGTAAGACACACTGTGCAGAGTAATGCTTTGTCCTCTGATCCAGTGACCTCATATATCCTATTAGAACACAAATATATCTCACAGCTATTTGCCATTTCCTAGCTACAAGAACCTAGAATTTGTGCAGTATTACTGTGCCCAGCCCCAGAGGATGATGCATCTTTCTATTACTAGTGTGGGCTTAAATAGACCAGTCTCTTTTTCCTCTAGTTAATTTGGAGATAGGTTAATTAACTATGGCCAAAGGAATTAAAGGAGAAGTTGGCCAGGTCGGTGGTGAAAAATTTTCCTCCTAAGTAAGAAAGAGTGCCATATTAAGAGAATCCCTTTTTCCCTCTCAATTACTTGTATTTTGGAGCTTGTTGTATGAGGATGTAATGCATGGAGATGCAGCAGACATGTCATAGCCATTAATACAAGTTTGAAGAAGGAAACCAACATACTGAGGATGGAAGAGCAGAAGAATGTCAAATGGATGAGCAAAAGAACAAAAGAATGTTCCGGATGACATCTTGAAGCTGCTGAATTAACCCTGAACTCCTTCTAGATTTTTTGTTAAATATACAATAACAGCTACCCAAATTCAAACAAACTAGTGTTAAGTTTTCATTTATTTAGAACTAACATCATTATAAGTAATACACAACTCTACCTCAAGGAATTGCGAAGATTGAATTAATGAGAGATAAAGTAACCAGAATAAAAACTAGAAGGCTCTCAGCTTTTTTAAAAAAAATTGCTGCTGGGTCATATGGTATATCTATATGACTCAGCAATTCCACTTCTGATACTTAGCCAAAAAAAACCACGAGAACACTAATTCAAAAAGATATATACACCCCTATGTTCATTGCAGCACTATTTACAATAGCGAAAGTATAGATGCAACCTAGATATACATTGATAGAAGAATAGATAAAGAAGGTGAGGTACATTTATATATAATGGAATATTATGCAGTAATGAAAAAGAATGAAATCTTGCCATTCGTGAAAACATGGATGGATCTAGAGGGTATTATGCTAAGTAAAATAAGGCAGAGAAAGATATATACTGTATAGTTTCACTTATATGTGGAATCTAAAAACAAACAAAAGAAACAAACAAAATAAAAACAGATTCAGAAACAGAGACCAGAGGGAGAGGATAAGGGGATAGGTAAAAAGGGAAGGGGAATATAGTCAATAATATTGTGATAAGTTTACACAGTGACAGATGATTACTAGAATTAGGAGGGTGATCACATTATGAGGTACAAAAAAGCTAAAAACACTGTATAGTACACCTTGAACTAATATAACCAATATAAAATTGTATACCAACCTATACTTAAATAAAAAATAAATTTAAAAAATGCTGCTGCTACTGCTGCTAATGGAGAAGATCACAGATCAAAGCACCTGTTGTTCTGTTGATTAAATGTCACAGGTCATATGCCTAAGTGTGTGGGAGGGTTTGCGAAAGGAGTTGTTGAAGCACAGGGACAGAAATGCTGGGGCACATTAGTCAATGACCGAAACATTAGAGTAAAATACAAAATGGGTAAAAATTTAATTAGAGTAATTTTTCAGAAATAGGAACCCTTTATATTCTTATTTAGAACTTCAAAACCTATGTTTATGTGAGTTGTCTATATCAATATTCACTGTTAAATTTAAAACTGAGAAATTTAAAAATATTGATTACTTCATTTTAACTTTACTGTACCTTATTTGAAAAATATTTTATATAAAATTGATTTTTTCCAAAATAAAAACTTTAGAAAATGTCATTTACAATTTTTGCAAATCTCTATAATGTCTGGTTTCTCATATTTGCTTCTGAATTTAAACTATTCTATTATGTTTGATTGAACTATAATGAAGAAGTTTTGGTTTTACACAGATATGCACTTAGATAAGGGAGGAGTATTGTGATAATCTTTAAAATAATTGTGATTATTTCGAGGAGGGAACTACATCAAAACTTGTCAACCTATGATTTCTTAAAAGCCTAATGTAATATAGAACCTGGATCTATAGCAACAAAATGTTTCATAGCAATAAATGGGAAGACTTTGATATGTCTTGCACCTTAATTACCCTTTACCTATGAGTAATTTTGTACAGTAGGCATTGGCAATTTGGAAAATATTGGTTGACTGAAGTACGTATATCTCCCCAAATTGACAAATTTATTGTCATATTTGTTAACATCACTGGTGTTCTCACCAGAATATTATTTAAGTATTGAGAAATTGTTAAGTTCATGATGGCAAACCCACATTTTCCAAAATTCTAATTTTTTTCTTGAATGCTTGAAATTTATCATTGCAACAAATGTTATTTTCCTTGAAATGACAGGTTCATTTCATTAATTTTTTTAAAAAGTCTGTCAAAATATATCTTAATAATTATAGTATGTCTGTCTGTTATGTTTTCAAGTAAAAATGGTGTTCCACTAAAAAGGCAGCCAATTGAATGTGCATCTAAAAAACTGCATACGTGCTTTTACTTGAGACAGCCATCACACTTCAGAATGTAGCTGAAGCGTTTTATCTGTATCTCTCATTTTGTCATATTAGAGAGGTATTTATGCAAAGGTTGAGTTTAATTAAATTAATAATTTACCACTTCATCAAGAACACTGTTATGTGAAATTCAGTTTTTTACTTTTTGAATTATGAGTGTGTGGCAATGAAGAATACAATGACTACTAGACTAGTACAACTTAGTGCTGCTACCTTAATTCAAGTTAATGTGACAGCAATTTTATCATCATTGTTTTTGCACCATCAATGTACACGTCAACTCATGTACGTTGACTGTACCCAGTAAAAAAGGCATATTATATCTTAGTACTATTATGAAATAGTTTTGACTTTATTGACCCCTGAAAGGGTTTTACAGGCTGTTTTTGGCACCCCAGACCATACTTTGAGAAAAAATGAGCTAGAGAACAAAGAGGTAGGAGGGAAATGTATCAGTGTATCTCAAAGCTCCCTAATGTACTGACATGTACTAATAGAATGAAGGCATCACATCAAACCTATCAAAAGTATTTATTTGGGTTCATCAACCATCCATCCCAATAATCCCCAGTTCTTGTTCCCAGGGATAGATATTGTGATCTAAGTATCTTCCATTTGGATGGATGTTGGAATGGATGTAATGATTGTGAATCTTTAACCGTTGATTCATTATATATTGGTCTCCTACTGTAGTTGAAAGGAGAAGCCATGAGTTTGGAGTTTTCATCAAGTTGTCCAAGCAGAGTGTTGACCTCAGCAGATTCAGGTTGTTACCAGAATTTCATCTTTCTTCTGTGTTATTGTTCTTTTTCTGTCATCGGATGCAGGAGTCTGTTGCATATTTTTTCTTCTCCAAAAGACAGTTAGATTAGAAGCAGACAGGCTTAATTTTCTATTATTTACTTATAAAATCTTTATAGAGGTAGAACTATTCTTGTTTATTCAATTATTTTATCTTGCTTAGTGGGAAAAGTTCAGTAACACCCAAAGCTAAAACATTTTTATGTTCATCAGTTACTGACTGGTACAAATTTATTACTTTTATGTACTTACCACAGTAGTTTTAGTTCATGAACCACTGACATATCATAAGAAAAAATAATCTCTCCAAAGAGTATAAGAGTCTTTTGTCGGTTGTCATTCATATATGAAAAACTTTAAATTTAAAGAATTCACTTGTAAATCTGGAGTGTCTAAAAGGTATTGACATCTCACAGAATGTAACCTTTTCCCTTCTTTTTCATCTTCTTTCAAGGACCCATAATATTTAATGTGAAATTAACAGAGCATGTTCATTCTTAATTCATTCTTTCAGGATATGGTATATTGAGAAAAAAAATTTAAAATATGTAAGATATAACATATTCTTATATTATTCTAGAAGTAATGATTAATTACCTCTACAAGATGCTTTTTGTCATTAGTTTTGCTATTGTACAGAATGGCTTTAAAGCCTGTATGCAAGAGATTAAAATAATTAGTCCTTAAAGATGTGATTCTTTCCCGACTTCCTAGAATAAAAAGTGGCCTCCCTTCCCACCCATGGTACAAGGAATTTTTCAGATTTTTCTTTTTTCCAAGATGTCAAATGTTCAAGAAAAAAACCCATATACTAAAAAGTTAGTCTTAAAATATTCTGCTCTAAGCACATGATTAACTGCTATAGTACAGTTCTAATTTGTTACATTAAGGTTCTTTTTAGCTGACAGATTATTAACTTTTAAAACAACCTTACTGAGATATATATATATATTATATATATACATATATATATGTATACACACATTATATATATATATATACACACACACATACATACATATATGTACATATATATTCCAAATCATAAAATGTACCCATTTGAAATATATATAATATAAATCATAAATGCACCCATTTTAAAGTGTATAATTCAATAATTTTAGTGAAGAGTTGTAGAGCCATCATCATGGTCCAGTTTTAGAACCTTTACATAAGCCCCGAAAGATTCCCCTCTCCCATTTTCAGATAATCCTCATTTCTACTCTCATCCCCAGGCAGCCACTAACCTACATTTTGTCTCTAAAGATTTGTCTTTCTGGTTCATTCATATACATGGAATAATACACTATGTAATATTGCATCTGACTTCTTTAGCCTAGCATAATATTTTTAAGGTTCATCCCTATTAGCATGTATTAGTAGTTTGCTCCTTTTTTATTGTTGAATAGTATTCCATGTACAGATATATCACATTTAATTTAGACATTCATCAGTTGATGGCACTTGAATTATTTCCACATTTTAGCTATTATGAATAATTCTGCTATGAACATTAGCATGCATTGTGTGGACATATATTTTTATTTCTTTGGGTAGATATCTATAAATAGACTTGCTGGATTGTATGATAAATTTTTGTTTAACGTTTTAAGAAGCTGGCAAGA
Source organism: Pteropus alecto (assembly GCF_000325575.1). Lineage (NCBI taxonomy): Eukaryota > Metazoa > Chordata > Mammalia > Chiroptera > Pteropodidae > Pteropus > Pteropus alecto. The sequence continues at coordinate 28,195,175 of NW_006436298.1, read as the reverse complement.
GATTTTTCCAAAATAGCTGCACCATTTTATGTTACTACTAGCAATGTATGAAGGCTCCAGTTTCCTACATTCTCACCAACACTTGTTTATTATTGTATGTCTTTTTGATTATGACCATTCTAGTGGGTATGAAATTACATCTCACTGTGGCTTAAATTTGCATTTGTCAAATGACTAAGCGGATGTGCATCTTTTCATGTGTTTATTACACATTCGTAAATCTTTGTTTAAATGTCATTTCAAATCTTAATTGTCAATAGCTCTGAATATTGATAGTAGAGTATAGGACTTTATTGAATTCACCTTTTAAAGCTTCTTGATAGTCAGCCTTCCAGGCTTTTCATAGTAAAATGCTGCTTTGCTCCGTGGGGACATAAGTGAACCCTTCTATGTGCTACTATGATAACTTATGCTCTATTAATCTTAAACCAATTAGGGAGAGAAACCTAATTTCCCACTTGCCATATTCCTGTACAGGACTCTGAGTTTCTACTGAACATGATTACAGTTTGTAGGCAAAAAGTCATGGATCCACTTTCAAAAGGTGGAATAGAGTAACACAGAGAGTTTAGCGCTGCATGGTTATATTGTATTGGTCATTCCTGGCACTGTAAAATCTGAATTGAGATTATTTGTACATAGGCTTACCTGCTGACCTCCTTGACTTGGTCCTCTGCCTGGCCAGATCTATATTAACTACATGACTTGCACACATAAACTTGAGGACTTGAACCTGGATACTCTTTACTCTTTGCTTTCCAGATTTCTGCACAACATTCTGATTGCTATAAATTAGACCAGAGCATATTAATATTATTCAAGAGTAAGACTGCCACTTCATTTTTTACATATTTTGATGTAAAATACTAATTTAATGTTTATGAAAGGAGTTTGCATAATTTGGGCAAGATTTTGAAAAATAATATTTTAAAATTTCTCTCTTGCTCTGCACTACTGTGATATGCATTATATCACTTATAGAGATCTTTGCCCTACTTTGTTACCAACAACTAGGTAGTAGAGTGGAGTAGAGTGCAGTTTTGATTTCACTTTCTACCATCACAAAATAACTGCTACCAGACCTGTTCTGTCACCATAAATAACTGCAAAACTGCACAAAATGTATGATCTGTTTTCAGACATTGAAAAACAGGTATTATAGGACTGCAGTCATTGAGAATAAGGAAACAAATGAGATTACCCACATGATCATTCTGTGTGTGGGTTTTTTGTTTTTTGGTTTTTTTTTTTTTTTGCCTGAATGTACGTTCTTGATTACAGTTTAGAGAGAGGAAGTCCAAAAGTAGTCTCATCAAACTAAAGAGACAAAGATTAGAGATGGAGGTTCTTCAGGGGGCTGGAATTTTCAAAGCAGGGTACCAGAGAAAAGATATGTATGTAGACAAGAAAGTTCGGAAATATATGGTCGTTGGCTAAATGCCATGCTGAACATGTGCAAATTGATACTCCAAGAGAAGACATAATGACTACCAAAAGATACACAACTACTAAAGAGCCTCGAGTTGAACAGCTGCTGCAGCTTGCACAGAATGGATGTTCCAATTCTAATTAGCTGGTGTGGAGAGACTTTGTTTAATATGATAGGTAGTAAAGAGGCAACGATTTAGCAGTAGGGCTAGAATAGTAAAGTAAAGGCTGCTCTCAATTATAAATAATGAAGGCCTTTTTTAATCCTTGGAAAGGTGAAGGATATGTGTAAATAAATTGTCAGATGGAACAAAAGAAACACTTTATTAAGGAAAATACACTTAAATATCAATAATATAATATTCATAATGTCCAGTAAACAATAAAAAATATACATGCAAAAAAAAAAAAACAGTTAATGAGACCCATAACCAGGAGAAATTTCAATCAATAATGAAAGTGACAGGTGTCATAATTAGCAGATGACTTTATAACAGCTACTAAAAATTAGTCTAAGTTTTAAAGGCAACTTTGAAGGGTAATTTTGACTTTATAATTTAACTTCCTGTATAAGATGCAAATTTTTGAAAACTTACATTAAATAAGTACATAATAAACATACATACATACATACATACATACATACATACAAAAATATATCTTTCTTTGGTTGAGAGGAGAACATGAGAATATTCTACATAGAAGCAGCACAGGGAGGAAATTGATCTGTTCTATAAAATGGGTTATATAGGAATATATTGTATTTGAAACAGTAGAAGATGAGGTTAAAGGAGCCAGTTGATATAGATTTAGAATCCAGATTGTTGGGTTTGAATTGGCTCCAACCATTTCCAATATATTCAAGAAATGTCTTGATTTATCTAATTTTTATATGTGATAAGTCTGAAAAATGTTATACCAGACAGTCAAGAATCTGTTACCATTGCTGCAGGTTAGGAAAGGGTACTTACTACGTGTGCATATAGACTCATCTGTACCCACATGATTAAAATTGAAAGAATTATACAATTAAATAAATTTATTATACAATGCCCTTTGAGCAGAGAAGAAAGGACTATTTTCTCATGATTATTAAGAAAGGACTATTTTCTCTAGGCAAATTAGAGGAATGACTTCTAGTCAAGGCTCAGGATCACCTATGTCAGGGAATAATCATTATCAGCAATAAATGAATATGAGCCCTGCCATGAAAAGAGTACCTTATTGACATTTTTGCATTATTATAACTGGGGTACTGCTTTCAGATTTATTTTAAGGAGTGCTGGCAGTTTTAATATTGATATTGATTCAACTTTGAAGCACACATTTTTCTGTTACACTTTTGTAAGCTTTTATTTCAGGTTAGAGAATATCTTGAGATTATAAATTAAGCAATTATTGCTGTTTATCTGTTTGAATCAGAATTTTATCTATTTTTTTACAATTAAAACACAAACAGATATTAGATAATAGGCTAATGTATAGTAGAATCATAATTTAATAATCTTCGTTTTCAACTTTTAAAATCAGACCACCTTCAATTTTCTCATTGATTGAAGTAAGTAAATGTTATAAATTTTATCTAAAAATAAATTTCTACTAACTACTTACTGACATTTTGTATAAGATTTTGTTTAGAAAAAATTGTGTTCATTTGCTAATATTTAAAACCACTATTCTGAGTTATTGATCAAAAGAGAACCTGAAAAAGAAGTAGCATTGATAGACAGGAATTCTGTTAAGATAAATCTAATTTTAGATAGTTAGAGCGTGATGTAGTGACATTAACTTACATTATAGAATTCATTTAAATTATCGTTATAGATTGCCAAGAAAAGAGCATATAGAAAGGGGTTCCAAATAAGTAAAAATCTAAAAAGAATACAAAGAGCTAAGTTTAAGTTTTGAAGGCATCTCGCAATTAAGAGAAATATCTTATAAAACTTGTGAAAATACAGAGTTTTGTGAATATATTTGCATCCATGCTGTAAAGCAAATGTGGTTGTTCCAGTTATGGCCTGGTTTGAAAGCCCTAGCACAGAGTGCCATTGCAGCTCTTTCCATCGAGAAGTGGCTTCTTATTTCTCTGCCCCTTTAATATGGCCTTATGTCTTGTTTCCACCAATGGAATGAGACAGAGATAATGCTGTGCAACTTCTGAGCTGATTAAGAGATTGTGCACTCTCTTGTAATGTAGGCATTCCATGTGAGGAAGCCCAGTGTGATCTAGTCTCCTTGAGGACGAAAGATATCTGTGATCTAGTCTCCTTGAGGATGAAAGGTATCTGGAGAGAGGCCCAGACATTCCAGTTGTTACAGCTGAACCTACTCTAGCCAATTTCTTAGCTGGATTAAGAGCACAGGTAAAAACAGCGCTGGATAGCTGCTTACACACCAATGCATAATTGACACACTGAGGAAAGGAGGCTCTTTTCATTGTTCAAATTTACATGTGTCATATTTACAGCTATGTAGTTTGAATGAATAATGCAATATTGTTTAAGGTTTTCTAGAGTAGTTTAAATTAGTAGAAATATTAACAATTATTTATTTCTTTGTATGCAAATGCATATTAAAACATTATCTAGCTAAGTATTAACTAAACTTCTAGAAGAATTTAAGGGTTGGAGATAAAAGAGTCAATTTAAACAATTTGAGAAGAATTTACTAGCAGGGTGATTTTGGTCATATTTCATCTCTCTATATCTCTGTTTTCCTATTTGTTTAAAAAGAATTTTAAGACAATAATTCCCAAGTTTGTAAACATATATGTTTGTTACAAGTGTCTATTTCTATAATATAATACAATAAGTTTCTTGGAATTTATTGCCGGGATTTCATTTCCTTTATTTAGCATAATATGTAGCTGAATATAAATTATGAGCAGATTACTGAAAATATTGCCCTGAATGTTTTAACGGAAAATATTTTAAGGTGATTGAAAGAACTTATGACAGGTTGTTCATTTCAAACTAAGCTATAATATCAGTTTATTCACATTAATATAAATAAGAATAGAATCTGAAAATTAAATGAGTGAAACTAATGTGTCTCTGTGACTTTGAAAGCCACAAACTAAAACATGAATACTGAGTGAATAGATGAAGGCTAAATAAATAAATAAATAAATAAAGACACATTATTCATTTGCATTTGTCAAATAATACATTTATGTGGTAAAAAGTCTGCCACAGACTTTTGGGTGTGGCATTTTATTCATTGCTGGTATGCCAGTCAATCATCTTTTGACATATGTGACAAGCCAAATAAGGAAGAAAAAGTACTAGCTAAAATACTTAAGTTATTCAAATGTAAATAAATTTGCTCACAAAGAGATAACACCACAAACCCTTAATATTATCAATTTGAAAAATTATTATATGTCAATCGTAAACTTCGGTTTTGTAGCCTATGGTTATTATAGTGTTTAATTTGTAATTTCATTTGTATGGCAGAAATCACTCTCTCATCTATAGATATTTGTATAATGTAATGCATTTAAATTTTTTACCTTTATTTTAAATTTTACCTTGAAAATTTAGAGCATGAAGGAATTTATATAGTGACTACTAGAATTGGATAAAGTCGAGATGCACAATTATTATTGGCCTCCTTAAACTACATATGAATGATTTATAAACTATTGAAAAAAATTAGTTAATTTTTTTTTTATTATTTTGCCAAGGTCTTCCACTAGAACAAGAAGAGATGAGTATAAGGGATACGATACTTTCAAAATAAATTACTTAGTAATAAAAAATTGACATACTGCATTTTTCCATTTGCCACAAGAACAAACTGACAATGAAGACTATTTAAAAGTAACACTCAACTCTAAAAAAGGTGATGGGGTCCACTGTGTTTTATATTACTTGAGATATTTAAAGATACTTTAGATATTTCAAAATGGTAGCTGTCAATTAATGGCAAAGAATGAAGAATGAAAATAACTTTTTGAAAAATACATTCAAAGAGTTTTTGTGAAAACCAATTTAGATTGTTAGTGGAAATAGTTAAAAGTACATAATCTCATAAAACTCAATTTTGTTTATAAAAGTTACTTGGCTATATTTTTTCCTATCTTTCACCTCTTCATGCAGCCATTATTTATGACATCTAAGTATGGTTAGATGAAATAACATCATGAATTTTTATGCAGCCAGTAAGTTTTCACTCTTGTTTATTTCCACCAAAAAAAGAAAAAAGAACTGAAGAGAAAATCAAGATTTTTTTATATTCTGTTAATTTCTTTAATGCACATTTAATAATGCCTGCTATGAGAATGGGGCTATGCTTATTTTTGTACTAATTTAATGCATATAATCAAACCAAAAATTCTAAATTGGAAAACTATTATTTCTGTAGATCAAGAGCTATGTTTTTTCTCACTTTACACATTTTTGTTAGACAATACTATACTATGCCAGAGATTTCAGATGCTTTTCTTACATTGGCAGAGCAAAGTAGCTTAATCAGTTTAATCAATAGTTTACATTCTTAATATCAATGAGATTATAGTGAATCAAGGATTTGGACTGTACTCCAGATCACACATATGTTTAGTGTATTGTTTTATCAGTCCTGAAAACCTCATGCTGTAGAATAAGTATGAGATGAGAAAAATCCCTTCAAAGCATTGGGAGCCTTCATGGAATGTATCGCAACTGCTCTCTGACAGCTGAGACAGGGCAGTGGGGAGGAGAAAGATCTCTCCAGGTACAGAAAGTAGAGCAAAGAGCTATCCCCAGTTATGCAAATAGCTCACATACAGGTTTTAAAGCAGAGAAGAATCTCCCAAGGTTTGAACCATGATGTCTGGGTTTTAGTATTTAATTCACTAGAAGCAAAGTTACTTCTAAAAAACACTATTTAAGGTAACTAGGAAATGTCATATGATATACATGACATTAATTAAAATGCAAATAACATATATTTGAATAAGGAGAGTCATATAGTAAATCAAATCTGAAATCAGAAGTTTCTGGTCTGGCTCTCCAAGGATATTTGGCCATTGGAAAATCAGTAATTCTTTTTAGACCTGACTCTTTTATCTGTAAGAAGGATTTGGACATAATAATCTCTTTCAACTTTAAAATTCTGTGGTTCATTGCTGACTTATATCTCTTACCTTAAGTTCAGATTGGTAAGGCATATTTAAGAGCAATTAAATTATAAATCTTTGTTATTCCATGGAGTTAAACTAAGATAAATGTAGAACACCTTTCTTACATATACTACATATTTTGGGCATCAAAACACAAATTTTATTAAAAAAATAGAAATATGAAGTACCAAAACAATTGTTTTATCCTTTGTGTTATGGAGATATCAGCAATGAAGAGAAGATAGGAGCTATTGGAACTGGTAAAAATGAATTAGGGTTCAGAGAAGAAAATATGACCTGAAAAATTATTGAGAATTTAAAATTCTTATTTGCGAGTCTGATCTTGATAATGAACTTGCATAAAATAGATCTCAAAGTAAGAAAATGGTATGTTATCCTTCAAGTATTTATGCAGTAAGAAATTAAAAAGCAACTTCTTAAGGTACATAAAGTTGAGGGACTTAGCACACACTGTTGAATTAATAAATGTAAAGAACTTTACTGTCACTTGCTTAACAGCAGAGGTCTAGCATTCATGGTCATGATCAAAGAAAAGTCATAAAAAGAGAAATTCAGAGAAGTTTGTTTTTTGCTTTAGTAGGGAGAATTTCTAAAGAAGTAATATTAGAATAACTGAGGTTGAAGAGCAAGAAAAATGAGACTACATAAAGTAAGATGGAGACGATTCTGAGGAAAATTGTGGCTATCATGCATTCATTGGAAATGCCAAATGTATAGTTTTATCGACAATTTATTTTATTGACAAAATGCAAGAAATGTGAACTTAAGATCTTTGAAAAGATAAATTTATTAATTTATTTTTGTCTATTTCCAAAAAATCCCTTGAGGCTTACCTGTGGTTTTTCAAAGATTTTTATCATCATCAATAAAGTTATATCCTACATCCCAATAAAAATTTATGTAATATACAAACACAGAAATGTGGATGGGATATAAATGCAGAAAAGAGCAGAATTTACTAAAGCATTAGGACCATTTAATATAATTGAAGGAAATATCTGGGCCAGGTTTTTGAAGATGGATAGGTACTCATATAGTGAATAATAATAAATGGCATTTATGCATATTTTAGGCATGGAGTTATGAGGCAACATAGTGTTTTCAGCTAACTACTAGTAATTTTATATTGCAGGAAAGTGATGCCCAAAGATCAGAAAACAGCAAGAAATGAGGTAAGGAGACAACTAAAGAAGCCAAAGCAGTAATCTGGGCAAAAAGTGAAGAGGGCCAGATCTAAGTTAGTGGTAGAGAACTGGAGAGGAAAAAGTAGATTCAACGGATACTTAAGAAACAATCTTTGGGATTTGGTTGATTGGGAAGTAGGGAATATTTTAAGTACTTGATGTTTTAAGTTATTTATTGATTCTTAAATAAATAGGTTGACAGGAATTACTAGGGCAACAGATGTCTTTAAGTGTTTACATGCTGGTTATTGCATTTATATGCTCACTATTTAAACACCTAGATAGTTAATTAAAATTTTCACTTTTCATCTAGATATTTTATTGATGAATAGACAAAGGGAAGCAATTAAGATTAAAATATGATATACAAGTTTTTTTTTAAATAGTAAAAATAAAAGAGAAAATAAATTGAATCAGTATAGATTTACTTAAATTCTAAAGTCAGTTAAATGGCATAGAACAACGTTTTTATGATATGAAAAACTCTTAATCCTCCTCACTATTTTAAGAACATACTTCAAAAATCCTCATAAACATCTTGCTTTTAATTAATCAATATAAAAGGATAAAGTAGCAATTTCTTTTTGGCAGAGTAGAGAGAGATTTTAGCCCCTGTTCTCATAAAAACAAAACCACAGCAAGTTTTCTTTCTTTGATGTATCCATCTTGTTAAATATCTCCATCTGTGTCTCCTTCCACAATATAGCTAATTAAATTTGTGTTTTCTTACACACTGTAAATGCAGCTGTAATATCCTGGTTCCTAAAAATGGCCGAAGTAATGTAATTCTTGTTAGAACTCGTTTGATTTGAGACTTGCCCACTGTAATTAAGCAACAGCAAATCCTTTTTGAGAAAAAGAGGAAATATCTTAATTTATAAAAAACTATTTTAAAATATTTTATTGTTTAGTAATGATCTTTGCTGGACATAGTCCTAACAGCCATTGTATTGCTAAACAAAGAAAAAAGGAAATTATAGCTTATTAATATAAAGAATATTTATAAAAAAAATATTCACTTTATTTAGCTTCCTTCTAAAATACCATCAATATCAAATAATATCTATGGACATAGGATTTTACTCACACATACACACATACATTGATATGATATGTGTAGATAAATGTGTGAGTCTATAATTGTTGGATATAATTGACAGATATATTTATTGCTTGTATTTTAGTGCTTAAATGAGGCCCACAAAATTTAATAGGCTTAAACAACATTTTGCAGTTCCTAATTCTGTGCATCATCAACTTGAGTTGGGCTCAACAGGGAAGTTCTTAGGATGGTTTAACTTGGGATATATCAGCAGTCAGCTACAGGTCAGGTGGGCAGCTCTGCTTTTAAGTATTGATTGAATATTGGCTGGGGTTATGGGAGCAAGTATGTTATGATTTGCTCATCATCCAGTGAGCTAGTCCAGCTTTATTTTCATAATGGTGATATATCACAAGAATGGAGATAGAGCAAGAACCCAATGTTTAATTACTATTAAAGGTTCAACTTGTGATACATTTGCCTCTATTTTATTGGGTCCAAGCAAGTCACATGGCCAAGTATCAGGTCAGTGTAGGATGGAAATTTCCAAGGGGGTAAGGATACAGAAAGACATGGTGACATGAAAAAATTAGTGGCAATTATTGTACCAGTTTATCAAAGCAAGACACTGAGGATATGCCTCTCTCTCTCTCTCTCTCTCTCTCTCTCCAGCTATCATCTCTCTCTCTCCTTTCTATCATCTATTGATTGATCAATCTATCACTCTATCTCTCTATATCAATAGATTAAATGACTAAACTTAGCTCCTACATTTAACAATACAACCACGGACCCATGATTGACCATTTAATCAAAGCTAATGGCATGATTTAATAGAAATGATATGGCCAAAACAGCATTGTATTATATGCCTTCTTTAGCCAGCATTTTATATTTCATGAACTCTTCCTTCTTAGTTACTAATTTATCTACTTGTCTTTAATATAGAAATATATATATGATTTTGCTAAGTGCAGTTGCAAACAGACCCTAAGTTTATCTCCTAATGATTTCTGCTTTCTAGTATTTGTGCCTTGTGTAATGCCCTTAACCTGTGACTTCCTTCTTACATAGAGACTGTGGAGAAAAAAATGTGATTCCCATGATTACATTGTATTTTTTAAGATTCTGTCTTGCTAGCAGTCTTGCTCCCACTCTATTGATGACCTTGAATAAGTAAACTGCCATGTTGTAAACTGCCCATGAAAAAGGTCAACATGGCAGGGAACTTGTGGATGACCTCTAGGAGATGAGAATGGCCTCTGGATGACAGCCAGCAAGAATCCAGGGTCATCGGTCTTAGCATGGAAGTTGATTCATCTCAATTCAAGTCTTCAGGTGAAAATGAAGTGCCAGTGGGCACCTCGAATGAGACTTATAAGACCCTGTCAGAGGAGCCAGTTAAATTGTGCCTAAATAAAGGAACTGTGACATAATAAAAGTATGTTGTTTTGTGCCACTAAGTTTTCGGTAATTTGTTATGCAGCAATAGAAAACTGATACACAGACAAATATCCACTTCGATTAACATTGAAAAATATTTAAATTTAGCCTTGGTCATTCTGTTTATAGATAATTTTTTATACAAAGCCTGTCAGGAAAAAAATAGCTTTATGTTTTGTGAGTAAGTGGAAATGTATAGATTTCTTGCATTACACATTTCTAGGCTCTTTCAACATGTTTTCATATATTATACTTCAGATGAGGACAGAAGTCCTATTTAATTTGTTTTGAGACTAGAAGATTTAATCAAAACAATTTGAAAATTGTTATATCCTCACTGTGTTCAGCATTTAGGCATAACATGACTTATGTAATTACAACCTATTTCTTCCAGAATAATGGGAAATAATCACTTTCATTTTCATTATCTAAAGTATTGTTAATTTACAGTGGCTAATCTTTCCAAGTTAATTTTGTCTCAACCTGAAACAATCTTAAATATATACAAAGTTCTTCATGTTTTATGTCAAGGATATGTGTTCTGTTCAACTATCCAAAGATAAATTCAGTGAGACAAAGAACTAGAGCCAGTTTTTGCTATTTGAGGGCTATCAGAAAAGAAACATTTAATAGTAAGAGCTAATATTGAGGTTCTTTATAGAACAATATTTGACCTTTTTAGCTTATAAAAATATATTGTTTATAAGTAGCAAGTTTTTTTTTTTTTCTGGTACACAATTATTTTAACTGAAAGCTGTTCTTAACATTATTTATTTTCATCTATAAATATAGGCACTATGCTCATTTTTATGTTGTGTGAATTGAGTATAAGCTGATGAAAGATCATTTAGATGTAATTTTGACAGTAAAGCACTCTGTACTCCTAAAATTAATAATGATGGTAATTTTATGAGTTAGAAGACCAGCGGAATTTCAAGGGAAATATTTGAAAGGAAAATGCAACAGTATTATTAATATTAATATTGCAAGTACCTTCCATTTATTCTTCTCTTTAAAACTTTTTAAAAATTATTTTTACTTCTTCTCCAAAATTAATATGTCTATTTGAAATGCTTTCAAAATCAAGTTATATAATCTCATAAAGTAGAGTAAGAGGGATAAGCAGAGCTAAACAGAGACACATCTTTTTAAAAGAAAGAACTTTCTTTTACATTCTAGAGTTATTCTGAGGAAAAATAAAACATAAGTAAATAGTAAGAGACAAGTGCAGTTGATGACAGCCTTAAAACTATGTGACTAACATACAAATTATTTATTTATTATTTATATTCAGCAGCTATTTATTTTTTTTAGGTTGTACAATGTGATATTTTTCTTTTAAAGATAGACAAGGTGATGATTTAATATCTATATAAACATTGTAAAACATTTAATTATAATCCATCACTTTACATAGTTACCACTTTTTTGTGTGGTGAGAACACAAGGTATATTTTCTTTGCTACTTTCAAGTATAAGATATAATATTACTAACTATAATCACTGTGCTATATGTTATATACCCAGAACTTATTTATTTATGACTGAAAGTTTGTACATTTTGACCAGCATCTTCCCATTTCCATTTATCCACTCCCCAGGCTCAAACCCACCATTCCACTCTCTGGTTCTGAGTTTAAACTTTTTTAGATTCTACAAGTAAGTGAGATCATACAGTGTGTCTTTCTGTGTCTGGCTTACTTCACTTATTGTCCTCCAGGTTCAACTATGCTGTCACTAATGGAATGTTTCATTCTTATGGCTGAATAACATTTCTTTATACACTATATTTCATTAGATATTATATAATATTTCATTATATTTTGCATGTAATATTTTATTTATCACTTTGTGAACACTTATGATCTTGGCTATTGTGAATAATTCTGCAATGAACATGGGAGTGCAGATATTTTTTTGAGAGATTGATTTCATTTTCTTCTGAATATATATCCAGAAGTGGAATTGCTAGATTATATGGTACTTCTATTTTTAATTTTTGGAGGCATCTTCATAATACCAGATCACAGGCTGCTTGAAGTTCTGCAGTTTGACTACAATTTGTGGGACTACCCTCAGGGTTAAGACAGATGTGTCTTCTGGGAGAGCTCTGGTTGAGCAGGAGTGTTCTTGGCCAGTAGACGAGAGGAGCTGGAGCCAAATTACAGGGCTGTTTTGGGATCTGCCGTCAGACTGTGGTCAGAGGGTCTGCTTGAGCATGTGGATGAGCATGTCTCCTAACAGGTCCCTAGGAGGGTATGACTGGCAACTGAGAATGACTGGAGCTAGGCCTCGGGCCTCTTCAGGGTCTACAGTTGGGACCAAGGGTCTACTACCTGGGGCATGGGTCCTGCTGGGTCCCTTGGCAAATGGTGCTGGTGAAAGGACTAAGACTAACCAGGAACTGAAGTCTGTTTCTGCATTTGCAGCTGAGATCATAGTCAGTGATTCTATCATGGGCATAGGTCTGCCTTGTCAAAATGGCCCTCCTTGGTCTTAGGCTCCACAGGGGTTCCACAGTCTCCTACCTGGATCTAAAGCTCCCACAAAGTTACTTTTGTCCATGGATGGCTGTCAAATTATTGTTGCTGAGGGAGGACACTAGCTGGAGACTTCTTATTCTAATGTCTTTTTGATGTCAATCAACAAAAAGATTTTTAGTTGGGCATGATTAGTCACTTAGAATGTCACAGGTAGCTGCAGTGGTGTCTACTTCCTTAGTATTGTTTAAGAATACTGTTTAAAGTTTATGCGTTAAGGTAGAGCAGAACAAGGAGTATATAAGCAAGTTGATTAGATTGAAACCATTATTTTTTTCCAAAAGGACTTTATTATGTTACCTAGAAACTAAGCTGCCTACAAACAAAGCACAGTGATGAATAACATCGAAATGTTGTGTCAGGAAAGAGTATTCATGGGAGTGAATAAGAATCAGCCAGTGTCAGTTTGCATTTCTCCAAAGCCTATAGAGTTGATTAAATAAAGGGAAATTCATGATTATATTACATATACCATTCCACATTTCATGCATTTTTCTTGGTCATTTACTTGAAGAGAGATTTCAGCAAAAGCAAATACATCTCATTTAATTGAGGATGCCAAGATGGTGTAACACTTTTGCAATTGAGATAGCATTGGTAGAATAACATGATTCAATTCTTGATAAATATCATTTTTTCAAGCCAAAAGGATTTAAAGTTTGAGCCTTACGAAGTCCATTTCAGAAGAAAAAAACACAAAAAGAAAAACCATTGTTGATATAAAAAGAATGTATTAAAGTTTCAAGGAACAATAATAAATTACACCACTTAAAATTCACCATATTCAATTTAAAAAATATTACACGACTCTGAAATGGTGATGCTTTTGAAAAGAACAACTTATTTTAAAATGGAAGTAATTACATTGAAATATTTATGATGCTGTAATAATATTTTTTAAACAGTCTTTTTCAGAAGAATGGAACTTAAAACACGAGTAATTTAAATAAGTTTAGATCTCACAGAACATATGAAAAGGAAGGGAACTTAGAAATGTTCTAATGAACTTTTCTCATTTTATCAGTGAATAAACTGAGGCCAAGGATAATCAATGATTCATCTTAAACTACTAATTATGGCAGTCAAAACAAGGATTCTAAACACCTGACCTGAATTCTATACTTAACAAATTCTCTCATGTGAAAATTGAATATTTTATAACTCTAAATTTAATACTTATATCAGGATACAGTTGTAATTTTTTGTGAGGTTATACAAATTAACTTATCAGTAAGTATGGATCTGTAGATGTTTAGTATAAATACAGACATATATATGTGTGTATATATATGTATGTATATATATGTGTATATATACACACACACACACACACACACACACATATATATATACACACACACACACACACACAAACATATAAACTATGGATCTCCATGTTTATAAATATCTTTAATTTACCACATAATGTTACTAGTTTTAATATTTAAACATAAATATTTGTCCAAAGAATGAATAATTCTAATCGTGTAAAGCTTTATCCATGAATCTCTTTCTCATCTCTTTTTCTGAATAATTTGAATGAGGATTTATAAAACATGTTTACCAAATTTTGTTAGAATGTATTTTGAGATGGTAGTGTTTTGTTGGTATTAGAGACAGAATGCAGAAATACTGTAGAGAAAGAATAATCTAAATTTGATTAAATAAAATTTATCAGAAGTAAGACTCTCTATTTGTATTGAAAAAATTGAATAAATATCAATGCCAGAATTTAAGCAAAAATGTAGATATTTTAGTTAGCCATTAATTACCTCAGAATGGGGCATTTTTGGCCCAGTTTTTGCTGTCCTAAGTTAATTAACAGAGCAGTAAATGAAAGTTGTGGAACCCTCAGAGATATGTGCCAATAAAAGAGATTTTCAACAAGATTGTTGAAGTTCAAGAAAAAAATTACATAATAAAATATTATTTATAATTTGTATTAGCTTTCAGTTCAGTCAATTTCTTTAAACTGTTCTGTGTGTACTCTTCCAAGCAGTGAGAGACTACCTTCTCCTTCCCACCATCTTAGGAATTAAAGAAAAAAACTGATTTGTTCACAAAACATTACTATAGCCTTCCCCAAATTCCTCACCAGTTGTCTGCCTTTTGAGATAATCAACAGAGATTACCTCCAAATGCAACCTCTCTTTTATCATTTGAGAGGTGGGCATCATTTATAGCGGTGTTATAAAGTAGAAAAATGCGAAACTGTCATGTCATATAACAATGTTTAAAAGTCAAGGAAATCTCATGCTTTTCTTCCATCTTCTTGTAATTTGTGCTAATTATCTCATTGAAAGCAGACAGCCTAACCCTCATGTTACCATATTCTCCCACTAACGTAAACAGAAATAATTTATATGAACTGATAGAGGTGCTCATCCTTGTTTTTGTCTATAACTTCAGTATTTTGGTTAGTTCTAGCTATTAAATTTAAGGAGAGACCTCAACAAGTAGGAAAACACATTCAGGCAATGATGAGATAGAAGAATGTGTCAAAAATAATGTGATGTGAAAAATAACGGAAAAATATAGTAATGTTTTATCTGAGTGTCTGAGTGTGTTATGGTAGCTGCCTTCAAATGCATTTTTGTACAACTTTAAGGGTGGAATTAGTGGAATTAGAATCTATGGTTCTAAAGTATAGTGAGACAGAAACAGCTCCGCATAATGAAGGACCTGTGTAATAGAGGTCTGTAGATGACATAGGTAATCTCAGGGTTTAAAAACGTAATTTAAATAAGTTTAGTATTTAAAATATCTGATTATGAAAAAGTTTAAAATTTCTGACTATGGGAAGGTTTATGTAGAGGCTTGATAGTCATTTGTTAGGATGTTGGTTCTTTAGCAGTAGATGTGCCTTCTCTTTAAGCCCCCAAATTCTATAATTCTGTTTCTTAGTACTACTGTTTGTCCAGCACCATAGGCTGAAACAATATTTAGTTAACACATAATTGTAATTCTTATGTATTAAGAAGTAAATATAGCAATCTGTGAAACTGGATAAAAGCAACATGAAAAATTTAAATGAAAAATCCTGTGCTGCTTTTTCCAATTATGAACGTTTCTTTTTCATTTGTATATGTACAGCAGAGTAGAGGTGAGTAGAGTAACACCTCGTAAACAGTAAACTCATCATTCTCTTTGGAGTCTAAAGAGTATTACACATTTGAAGAGTTATTTCTTTTTGATATGTAGCCCAAATTTTCTCATTTTAACTCAATCCATTTGTTCATTCTATACTCTAGTAATCTCCTTTGTGAAATTCTCAATAATTCCTTGTCCTCCCTGTTCTTATACATTTTAAATATTTGTAGGCTTTAATCATCTTACCTTTTAGTTGTCCTTTTGCACAGTCATAGAGACTTTGGTTCTTTAATCTTCTTTCATAAGTCAAGACCTATATTCCCTTAATCACTTCTGTTACACTTCTCTGAACTTCCTTTACACGTCTTTTATCTGTACCACTCTGGTACTAAGACACATAAAACCAAATCTTTAATAATAAGTAAAAATGAATAAGTATAACAAACTTTATCTTGAGGCTCTCTGTATCAGTAAATAAAGTTTACTGTTTTTATCTGCTATACTACTTTATAGAGCACAGAAGAATTTGATTTTCTTTAAAATCTCTTCATTAGAGGGAGAATCTGCAGTGGTAAGAGGAAGATTTCTTTTTTCTTCTTCCTTTTCTGAATTTGATTCCCTTTGTTGTATTTCTTGTCAAATTATTACTCATGTTTTTTTTGGTTCTAATTTAATAATCTGCATTTAAATTTACTCAATTTCTGGTTTTCTTCTGTTATTTAGCACTATTTATTTTAAATTTTAACTTGGATTCAACCATTTAATAAGATGATATTCAACTATATGTAATAAAGTGTGGAATGTGGGAAGGTTTACAAAAGGAAAGGCAAGTGTCTTAAAGAAGTAAAATTTAATTACACTTGGATATTAAGCACACTCGAAAGTAATATATTCAATTTTGAAATTCCTTTTTTGAAGTCTAAAGCTGGAAAAAAGAGGGGTACAGTTTTTCTTTTATTTCTTTTAAACTAGCTTCTGAATATCATTTGATTAGGGGCTTAATTCTTCTCTGTCTCATAGTCCATTTTTTTCTACACTTTAACTCTATGTCTCTAAGAGACATTAATGTTTTGGTTGAAACTTGGCCTCTCCTTTCACTGACCATTTTCCTTTCTTCAACATTGTCATTTTTGGATCTCTAAGCCAAAGGGAAAAGTCACCAAACCTTGAATTCAATGGAGATTGGAAAAGCTAGAAGTTCTTCATTGTGCACTACTTTAGAAATATAACAGATTTCTTATAGTTGTCCATTAGACTTTGACTTGACGATCGATTTTTACTGTGCAAATAAAGCACACTAATATTTACTGCAGCGATGGGGTTAATTTGCAATATGCTAAGAAATGAATGTAATCAATATGCACATGAAGCACCTTGTTAGTATTTCAAATGACTTAATTTACTTCAGGCAATGATATCAATCATGAACCAAAACAAAGTTTTATGTATTTTTTTTATTAACATGGAAGAATGAGTAATTCCTGCAGGACTGATGATCCATGGTTATTATTTTTATAATTCAAGTTACCTGTATAATGACACAAGCTTGTTTTGAACATGTGGAACAAGCTTCTTTAAAAAAACCATGGTCAATAGCTGAAGTTATGTATATACTTTGTAATTCACAGTACTTTATGGATTAAATGTATGTATGTGTGCATGTGCATGTGTGTGTGTGTGTTTGTGTGTGTGTGTGTGTGTGTGTGTATATATATCGGAGGTGCTAAAGTAGAGAAGATTGTTAGTTTTTTATAGTTTTTTATAGTTTTGCAGGCTACCCAAACAATACTCAAAAATAGTTAAATTTATTCCATTGTGTTAGAAATGACATACATATCTTTTATATGGAGAACACAATGCCAAAAAATTTGCTGTCATAAACAAACTACAAGATATTTCTATGAGACAGAGAGAGAGAGAGAGAGAGAGAGAGAGAGAGAGAGATACTCACACACATATACACAGAGGGTTAAAAATTCAAAGCAGGCAGTGCATGCATCAGGTAATTAGGAATAATACGTTGTTTGGAATTAAAGTTGAATCCTTTTAATTGGCACATCTCAGTGGGAATAGAAATACAAACTTGTAATTAGGTGATTGGCCTGATTATCAAAGCTTCATTGGCATAGATTGTGCAGAGATGGTATCTTTTTCTTTTGGCATGAATTTCTTAAACAACTGTAGCATAATGTGGGAGACTCATTGAGCAGCCATAATAGGGCATTGATGTTGCCTAAAATGGACAAATGTATACAGAATGAATAATCTAAACCAACCAAAGCTATTTCACAACTGTATGTATCAGCATTTTTATAAGAATAAAAGTTCTGTTATTTTAGCAAAATAATCTATTTATTATTTATAATCAGTTAGATATACTAAAACCTCCACCAATTAGGTTGCTTTGAAGTAAGTTCATCATTATTTGGCACTCAGCAATTTATTCAGGAGTCCAACCACATGGAGATGGAGGTCAATGAGCAAGAAGGAGAATTCTTTTTAATCAGATATAAAAGCCTAAGGAGGGAAAATCCCTCTCAAGTTAAAGAGCTATAAACAATCAATGTCACTATAAATTTTTTATAAATGCTTTATATAGTTATTTAAGAATACATTATTGCCATTTTCTTCCCCTCGTGCTGCTCTCTGTGTTCTTGGTAGTGGAAATTGAAACTTCAACAAATCAAGAAAACATCTAATATATATTGTGACATATTAGCCCCAAAGAATTAATTGATGATCACTTAGGAACTCTTAATTAGGCATCTGTTAGTAAAACAGACAGGGCCCAGGAAAAAGTTCCTGTACTTAAGAAAACGGGTTTTAAATAACAGTAATAGTTCACATAAAATCTTAAAAGAATATGTTAAAATATTGAAGAGAATAAACTACATCAAACATTCTGGAAAACTTGTTTACATTTAATTCCATTATCTAGGAATTAATTTTTATGTTTCCTAAATGCCATTTAGGTATCCTATTTTCTGTTACTATATATAGCTAAGTTTGAATGTCATGAAAGTTAGTGTGTGTGTGTGTGTTGACTCATTCAACATTTCCTGCAAATAATGAAAATATAAAGGACAAAATTAAAACATATGAGTACAAGTTATTTTTCTTGTCACATACATCGAGGGGTAGTGTCATAGTTTTCAAGAAACCACAAAGGGCTCACTTTTAAGAAAAAGAAAACAAAAGGAAATATAAAATCTTATTTATTGTATTTATATAGTATAGACAGGTGTTCTGAGGGAGGTAGATGCTACCTTACTCCCAGTCATTCAAATTAGCTCTCTAGGCAGTCAAAGACTATACCATGAAGATTGTTTGTTATTTTATTATAGAAATCTGGCTCAGTAATGCTTTGTGTAATACTCTCTACTCCTTGAACTATACATACCAATAAAACATAAAGATGAACTTGGACTGTTTGGGTTAAAAGGTCACCTCAGGAAAAGATCATAATTTTCTACTAATGCTCAAACCACTATGCACTTCAATGAAGTATATGGAAGGACACAGTGTCTTATTAGAAGATTAGTTTACATTATAGGCTGACAAGAATGGCTTGTAAAGTATGCCTCATGCTCTGAAACAGAACACTAAAGATAATTTCACCCCTGTCTAGTCTATAATAATGAAAATCACAAGAAACTACGTCCTAGACTTTATAGGTCCATAAACATATACAAAATCAAGTCACCTTATGCCACTGTTGTCACTTCCCATTCATATTTACTATGGTTATTCCCCTCTTTATCCAGAACAACAATTGTATTAAAGAGGGAATAGGATCAGCTGTTAAGTTTGCAGGAATACATTCTCATTTCCAGAATGGACAAGGTATCAAGCACCAAATGATAAGAGGAGAAACTACCAATTAAATATACTCTGTGAATTTAATCTGTAATTTACCCATTGATCTATTCAGTATAAGAATAAATTTGCCAAGTTAATGTAGTTACTCAAGGCCAAACAATTAAAAGTTATTAAAATATTTAAGGAACTATCAATATGCTTAAGAAATGGGAACAATTCATAATTTTTATCAGTCAGGATATTAGAATGGAAGATATCTAGTGGTATATTTATTATTATAATTTATATAATTATCATTGTGTGTATATAGAAATGTGGAGGGAGAAATTTAGATTATTCCTGACTACTATAAAAATTTCCATATATCTAGAGAGAATAAGTCAGCTTTATAGTAATTGGTTACTAATGTTAGAATTATTTACTATATTAGTTAATGAATAGCAATGTAGTAACTTTTTAAAGCACATTATGAAAAAAATACACCTTTGCTGAGACAGGTATTATTTGCCACATTATTTGCTATGTAGACGATATCTACATATTATGGTTTTCTATCATCTAAAATATATCATTTAATATTATCACTATTAATATTGATATTTAATTATATTTAAAAAATCCTAGTTTTTTTTAGAACCTAGTTTCGATGCCATTTTATTAATAGAGATTTCTCTGGCCTATCCACAAAAAAATTAGTTACTCTGTTTCTTATGCAGGTTTCTATCATACATTTCCCAATGTAATTCAATCATTTATTTACATGTAGACTCCCTTTTGAGACCTTGAACTTATGGTAAGAGTGTTCATCATCCTTGTATGAGAAAGAAACTATTGGTTATTAGGTACAAGAATTCTTGAAATAAAACACTGTAAGATGGCAGTGCTCTAGAGAGGAGGTTACATTGGAAAAACTTAAACTGATCATTGTCATCAGAGACAAAAGTTGAGGTAAAATAGGTGTGTTTTAAGCTTCTGTCAAGGGGCTGCAGATATTTGCATGGATCTTGCGAAACATGGTCATAAGAGAGGCCCGCCTAGCTCTCCAGGCCTAGTTGATGTATAGTGGGGATACACTCTGGAGTGAATTGATCGAATCCACTGGGAAAGAGCTGCCTGTGTGCTGACTACAAAGGAAAAGCCGGAGAGATGGGAGAGCTCTTTTCTCTGTGTCTCAGCAGAGAGTTCACAGCTTACCTGACTAACCAGAACAAAAGCATGTGGCTCCCTCCAGTCACTGGTTTGCCACTGCTTTAGAGAAGCCAGCAGTTCTACCTGAATAAACACTGTGGGAACATCAGTTGTGAATAATCAAAAGAAAAGTACTAATCGTAATCAAAGTAACTTGAGGGATGAAGAACAAGCCAAAAAATCCTAGACAAGTGGAATTGGCTGAGGCAGAAGTGACAAAAGAAACAGGAGAATTTCCAGAAAAATATTAATAATATTCAAAGGGAGGAACATATAGTCAGTGCCTCCTCCAAAATCCTTCCGAAATCAGAAAATATGATTTGCAAATTAAAAGAAATCACTATACAAACAAAAAAAGAGTATGATCACTGTTGAGGAAGAAATGTCACCAATGTAAAAAAAAAAACAAACATGATATTTAAAAATCACGAGTAAAGAACTTTAGAGCAGAATTTCCCAATTGTTGGACTTTGTAAGATTGTTGAGCAGCTGGTGGGGTATATATATGCTTAAATATTGATTTGCCACAGGCCCTGGGTCAGCTGTGAAGGACGTTCAGTGGCCAGGGTATTCAAATTGCTACCATGAGCAGCCTACTCCGTTTGCCACTGATGCTATGAAAAATAAATGAAAGAGATTGGGAGCTCTGGTTCCGAAGCCCAATCCAGAGAGCTTATGTGTGAATAATTGAAGTTCTAAAAGAAGAATGAGAGAGAGGATAATTTTTAAAAATTCAAAAAGTTAAAGTGAACTCTTTATTCAAAAAATCTCCGAGATGTAGGTGGGATAAAGGAAATAACACAAACACAGAGAGTATACCTTCATGTAGACAATTTGAGTAAAGTCTTTGAGAAAGTGCTCCAAACAAGTTAAATCTGAAACAGAACAAAATAGGAGATGTAGAAGTAGGAAGAAAACAAAAATGAATATTAGGGCAATAATGAAATTAAATTATAAATTAATATTAATGTTAGGATTAATATTAGGACTGTACATTAATATCAGGATAATTATGTGCTTGGAATTTGTAATACATATATTGAGCAAACAAAAGGGACATTGGGAAAAGTCTTCTCTAAAATAGTAGATTGGTGGGGGAGTATAGAGAGAAAAAAATAAAAATATTCTAAAGTTTTTATTAACATGGAAGAAGATATTGAAGAAGTTAAACATTTTTGTGTTGAGTTCAAAGTTATTATTTAATTTAAATGTGAAACTGGTGAAGTAGGATGTTTTAGGATGGCAAGATGTAATGATTTGTTTTAGTACCACCCCAGGTCTGTGCACCTGCCTCGTTTTCCTGCCAAAGCATTCCTGACAATGGCATAGGTGGTACAGCCAGTTTGCTGCAGCTGCTGCTACATGCTGATGAGGTAGGAGTACTAGGTTATGAAGAAAGGGGAAGAAGGACCACTGCACTAGTAGCTCTGGATACCTCCTATATGTGGTCACAGTGGCTTGCCTTGCATCAGGGCTGCCTGCCTCTAACCCTCATCTTGAGGCCTGCACAGCATCACATATGGGCCTGCTGGTGATTTGACACCTCATGGAGCAACCTCTGACAATAAAATTTGGAAGAAGATATATCCTCCCTTCCATCACTTGTCAAGGCCAGCTCAGCTCTGTGTTGTCATTTCTTTTTTCTTAATCTTGGGTCCCTAGGATTGCACTCATCAATAGTGTTAGCATATACACCTTTGCTTTAAATGCTGTCTTCTAAAATATTCAAATTAAATCAGAATATAAACACTGGTGACACTGAAAAGAAATGTAGAACTTCCAAATTAATGGGTCAGGGAGGAAAAGGGAATAAAGAGAATCTGGCACAATCCAAAAAACAAAGTGACAACAAAAAAGTAAAGTAGTAAAAACAATAGTGTAGAAGGATGCAAAACAACATTATCAATTAATGATGTTGTTAAAGGTATCGATTTTCCTGTTAAAAGATCCAGACTTTGAGATTGTGCTAATTACATAAAATCCAGCTATAGAGATTCTACTAGAAATATCTAAATCCTAGTAACAGGGTATAAATAAAGGGATGGATGAAGATGTTTCAAGCGATTGTAAACTGACAGCAGGAGTTAATTAAAAATTAGGTAAAATTTAATTTTAAATTAAAAATATTAATTTGGACTGTTAATTAAGAAGGAGGCCATTAGACTGGTAGTTCTAATATCTTAGCCTAGGTAAGCAAATCAAGACCTAAGCCTGTAAATGCTTCAAGATTAAGAAATGGGACCTAAGGACAATCAGTCACAATCAACTAGGCTTTCCCAAATAACACAACCACTTAAGCAGTGGCCAATCAAATAGTTTTCTTGCTTTGCTTTTGCCTCTTCTTTACAAAAGTTTTTTCTTGGCTTCTATCAGTGGAGTGCTCCTAACCACTTCCAGTTTGGCACTGCCTGATTTAAGTTGATTTTTGCTCAAATAAACATTTAAACTTTGTAATATAGCTGTTTATCTTTTAACAGAATGAAAGAAAATACAATGCAACAACAAAGATACAGAAAATATGCCATATTTGCTCCAGTTTTGTGATGCCATTGTGCAATTCTCCTACTTAGAACTTAAAGCCATATCGTAAATACTGTCATGGGAAAGCCTAAAAAGATTAATCATGGAAATGTGACAAGTCAGCAATCCAACCATTTTTGCAGTCTCTCTTGTCCTGACTCAAGCTTCTTTAATTGAATAACAGACTGCTAATCAATAATATAAGTTGTCCACAGATTGATATCATGCCTTAAGTGTATATAAAAATAGGAGTTTTTAGACTCTATTTGAAGTTGACTTTTCCCTTGGAAAAAATGGGAAACACAAAACTTAAAAAAAAAAAAAAAAAGAATAGATAAGGTAGCTGCTCTGTAATTGTTTATTGATTAACCTTGATTGATATAAAAAGAGACCTTAGCATTTGCACGTCATATCTGAAAATTTAATATACTATTTACAATGTATAATCTTTAGTGTTCAAGAAAAGGTGCAACCTAATAGTCAATGTGTTGGACTCGGTTCAACATATATTAAAACTATGGCCCAGTTATAGCCCTTTGGTTTCATACCAAAGAAATCAAAGAATGATTTTTTTATTATTCTTCTAGGAAACAGAGATGATGAGGAGTCTGGCTCCTGATTAGAAACCTGTGTGATTTTCACTTCTCATCATAGGCATCTAAAAGGCTCTACCTGACAAGGTTCACAGGAAGCTGCCCTCCCCACACCAGCCTGTGTGCACAGCCCCCTGTTTGTCTGAAGCCCCTTGGCAGGGGTGTTCTTCAGGTGCCCCGGCTGAGTATTCCCTTGAGGGGAGAAGGGGAGAAACTTGAAGATACTTTTCCCCACTTCTTATTCCGTACCCAGTACTTCTCCACTCCTAGTCTTCCCCCTCACGTCTCCCTCCTCTCTCAGTCCTTAAAATCACCAGAGCCTTTTGTTAGAGGTCCCTCAACAGTGGGACAAGGCTCATGTCTGATACTGCTCCATCTCACCCTAGACTGGTGCCCCATCCCATGGGGAAAATGGAACCAGGGAGTGACATTTTCTCTAATTTAGACTCCGGCTTATACCATTGCAATAAGTAGTGATTTAAGGCCTAACTCCTTCCTTTTTTGGCTTGTTGCTTTAATTGGTTACTCTGACACCTGACAGCTCTGTGTGCGCTCACTCGCTCTCTCTGTCCCTCTCTCTCTCTCTCTCTCTCTCTCTTTGTCTCTCTCTCTCTCAACTCAGCTAAACTCCTAACAGATGACATAACTCCTAAAGTAAAATAAATAAATAAATAAAATAAAATAAAAATTCTAAACAATGTAAGAATATGTAGAATTAAATTTAATCAATGTCCTGAAATGACTGTGAAAAGGTAGAGGTAACTGGCAGGAATATTTTTAAGTCAGAGGTTGACATATCATCCCTCTTTATATTTAGGCCAAAGGCCATGTATAAGTATTTTCCAAGTGTAATGGCATCTTTTCTGATTCCCTTTTTCTTCAACTATATTGCAATTAATTCTTCAGAGTGCAGACTGTTCGCTTCTCGCTGTCCATCTTGTACTTGATCAAAACAAAAACTGACAAGAGACTAAAAACATAATGGGAGCATAGGATTTATACTCTTCATTCCGTATCTATAAAGCTTCTTAATGAGGCATTTTCCTGAAGGTAATTCAAATCATTATAAAATTTTTATGCACCATATCTTGCAAATGCCTCTAAAATAAATTTAAAATGTCTTATAATCCAATCTTAAGCTTATAAAAATGTAGATAACCTTATATGGCAATCTGTATCTTAATATGCTTAATATTAAAACATATTCTTCATTCTTTTAATTTTATTCTGCACTTCTGTAGGATTGTAGTTTGTGAAAATTTGTAGTTAAAATTTAGTTAATTAGAATCAAGTCACAAAACAGCAAGGACACAGCAGAGCAAAGGAGTAATAATTGTTGCCAGTTAGGGAATTTATTTTTTTTATTTCAGGAACAAACTGTAGCTTTTATTTTATTTTATTTTTTTACCAAATATCAAGTGACTTAAAGATAGATAGATGCAATGGCTAGGTGGAGAGCAATAAGAGGGATCGTATTATAAACTATATAAATGTTTAAACAATGTACTATATACTTGAAACTAATAAAATAAAATTTAAAAAATAGATAGAGATAGATAGATGATAGAGAGATAGAATTGACCTTAACAAATAGGTAGATATTTCTTCGAAATGAGTTTATTTGGGAACAACAAAGAATTACAATTCAAGGTACACAGTTTAATGGGATTAATTAGAAAACACATTCAGGTCCAAAGAAATAACGGAGAAGAATCCTTTTATGACTTGGGAAGGGCTATTGTAAATGAAAGAAGAGTCCATTGGAGGAAATTGAAAGTTCCAAGTATAGTGACTTTTCATTGGCTGACTTATGGCAGTCTCCCATTGATGAGCTGTTATTGGGCAAGGAGGAATCTTTTCTTCCTCTTGATGAGGTAGTAAAGTGGTATCACTTCCTGTCAGAGATGCAAGGTACCACTCTTTCTACTGGGGTCAGTGGTGTGTATTGACTGACAGTGTGTGAGAGTTCTCTCTTCTAGCCCCCTGAATCCAATTTAAATGAGATTTCGCTTTATTAATTTTTACACTGATACTAATGTGTTCTTTTTCTAAGACTTGAAATAAATAAAACAACATGGTGAAAATTTCTAAGGAGCCCTGTCAGGGAGTTCAGATTACCTTATTTGTTTGTAGACTTGTGTGTGCTAAGCTTTTTCTCCATGGGTGATCTTATTCTCTTACATAATTGAAATTATTACCTATATTTTTTATAACTTCACGTCTATCTCTCTAGCACATACCTCTTTGCTTAAAATCTCTGCCTGCATTTCCATTTTTTTATTAGTCACATGCATCTGGATGTCTTGGTAACATTTCAAAGTTACCCAATAATAAAGTAAATAGATGATAATCAAATTTACTCCTTCTCTATTATAAACCTTTTATAGGATCTTCCAAGTTATCTCTCACATTTGTCTTTTCTGGCCTAATTACACTGTTGATTCCTCGATTCACATCCTTATCATCCCACTTCTGTATTATTTCAATAATTTATTCAATCTCTTTGCCACCTGTATTCTTCATCTGATAAATATTCTTAACTGCTGTTCTAAAGCAGCAAGTCTTGATAGCAATCCACTATTTTAAAAAAAGTTCCATTGCACCTGTGTTACCTTTCTAAAATATGAAGTAAAAATTTTTAGAATGGCTTTTGAAGTCTTTGAGCGACCCCAAACTTCTTTTCCAGTCTCTTTTGCTGCACTCTTCCTTACATCAGTTTTGGCTAAAAGAAATTAGTAGAGCGATTGTAAAAAGGACTGATCACTTTCTTATTCTTTTTTTCATGTATCATTCATTATGTTACAATCAATACCTGCTAATAATTTGTATGACTGGGCTAAATACTACATTATGAATTACTAGAATGTTATCTTGATCTATATATGCAGTCATTCACTCAATTATCTATTCAACAGACATTTCTCAAAAGCTGTTATTCATGAGGCCCTCTGCTGCACATTGGAGATAAGTGGTCTCTCCCTTCCTGGGCAGAAACATATATATATATTGACCCTCTACTTTTACTTCCTATCGTGCTCTGCTCAAATATTTATTCTATGAAGCCATATGTAACACTTTTTGCCACCTCCAGCATAAATCACTTTCTTCTCTATGTCTCATAGGTGTGGTCATATCCTATATTAAAAACAAACAAACACAACCTATGTTCTTATCTAGTATAAAGTAGACATGTGCAGTTGATATCTGGATTTAAATGTTACTAATAACATAAATAATAGAGTGAAAACGGGTACCGGATTAGTACCACAGATTAAAGCAAATAGCATGATGCAAAAAAACACAATTCAAAATGGGTAATATGCCAATATTCTTTTGCTACTTTTATTTGATCTTTAAGAGCCCCTAATTCTGAAAAGCTGTCTTATTTATTTATTTAGACACCAGGTCTAGTGCTCAACACAGATAACATTCAGTTGGCCCCTCAAGTCTCTTTCCTCTCCCTTTTCTTTTTCTCTGCAGTCTAAGCATCAAGTCCATGAACACCATCCAGCTCTCTGCAAAACTTTCATATCCTCAACAATGTTTGAATTTACTGGATACTGTGAAGGAAATCAGGTAGGGCTGAGATTGTTTTCCTGTCTCTGAGGATTTTGGAAGACAAATGTCAGTGATCATTGCTTAGACCTACTTGGGGTAATCAGGGCCAAACATGTTATTAACTCCATGGTAACATACTTAGGCATTGGTTCATATGGCTGACAGACGTTAGTGTATTTATTTTTAAAAAGTGTTTTTATACATATAAGAATGCACAAAAAGTATTTATGAACAAGGAATAAATATGATTATATTATACATACTCTTTGGGGACAATCTTTGTCTTTGTTTATTTATTGTTTGGCTCCTCTCCTTCCAACCTCTATTCTTACTTATCTGCTTCTGTTAAAGTTAAGTTGCCAACCTAGAAAATATGCTTCCTATTCATTCTTCACCATTCTTATTTAATAAACATAACCACTTCCTCCTCTTCACATACATACATACTATATATACTTATTTAATAACATAAGTAACATAGATATTTTTAATAAATATCCTATATATATATATGCGCACTGGTTTTGGCCATTGCTTTAAAAATACTTGATAATGGAAATTTCTCTGAATCTTGTTTTTTTCACCCAACAATATCTCGTGAAATACTTCCAAGTCAACTGCCATAGTCCTTAAAAATTTTTTGTTAAAGGCAGTTGATATTTCATAGCACTGATATAATGACATTTATCAAACAATTTCTCCATGAACGGGCGTCCCACCTTAAAAAAGAAAAAAAAAAATTGGTGGCTGAAAGCAATGCTGTAGGAAGCAACTTTTTTTCACAAGCTTAACTACTGGTGACTTTATTCTTATTTTAGTAGATAGGTCCACTGCATTGAGAAAAATATGTATTCCTCAAGTACTGATAATCAAGTAACACCAGTTTGGAGGTTATACCAAACTGAGAACTGAAGAATGAATGATAGATACAGAGGTGAGATATGGGGCAAGTATCCCATGGACAGTAACAGGCATTTAGAAAATCTAGGAAGCTATATCTATATATCTATATCTCTATCTACATCTCTATAGATATATATATCACTCTAGGAGAGCAATTTTAGATACTGAAAAATGTTCTGAGTGTAGAGTCTTAGAATTTTAAACTGAGAAATAACAAGAAATGAGACTGGATAGCAAGGAGAGTTAGATGATGAAGAGTGTGATTTATCATGCTAGGAACATCCTGTGACAGTGGGAGGTCGTGGATGGATTAGGAAATGTAACAATGTGACTGCATATTATATTTTTAAGCAATCACTCTGTTGGACTGTGACATCTGGTCTAGACATTTGACACTCATTTGATAATTAACATCCACTATTTAAATTCTGCTTTCCTCCTAGGTTCTTATTTCGTCGCAAGGAATATTCTCTTTCAGTAGGTTCTAGCTATTTTAAATTTTGGCAGTGAATCATTTCTAGGTTTGATTGGTCCTTTTAAAATATTCATATTGTTTAATATTTCACATAATTCTATTTCAGACCAAAGATGAGTAAAGAACAGATTGAGACAGTACATGGAGTGCAGGTGGAGTCAAATGAAAAAATAACCGATCCAAGCTTTAACATCGATGACAAAAACATGTCTAAAAACATTTTCCTGTTTACGTTAGCTAGTACAAAACTTACAGATAAAATTCTTTATCCAATTATAATAATTACGTTATCTTATTTTCTCCTAAAATAGATTTTTCTTAATTTGTTGTTTCTTTTTTCTTCTCATTTACCTTCATGTTGCATTGATTCTAAAAGATGTTACAGGTGCCACCTAAAAATATGCAGGGTATAAATAAAAACTAATGATGATATAAAATAAAAATGAATAATATATAAAATGATGTAAATAATAAAAACTAATAATAATACAAAATATAAACTAAATGAAAGTTAAATATTTTCACAGATCACAAAATATACAAATATATTAAAATCTTAAAATAAATATTTTATCTTTATTAGAAAATCAATAAAAATAAAATTATAATCTTCAAACCTGGCAAAGCAGTCATTATGGTCTTCCTTTTTCTTTTTCACAAACTAAATATTTTTAGTAAATCTCATTGAAATAAATCCACTAGATGACAATACATTAACTTGGCTAAATTTGTATCTCTGAGGAAAGAGCTACAAAAGGAAATTGTTAACTGCTAAAGATGAAGGAGCAACCCCACTCGTTTCTACCAGAGAACATGTGGCCCAGACAAGTTATGTAACTTTCCCCAGTTGCCAAATTTAAGATTAGAACCCAGATCTCCTGATGGTTGTTCTGTACTTTTCTCTTAAAATGAAGAGGTTTTTCCTATGTAAACAGCATTTTCTAAGTGACTCCACATAAGTAATTCTAAACAAGGGCCCACAAGCTGGGGGAACATCTGAGATTTGGGCACTGTGGCAGGGGCTTCCAGTGATTGTGGAAATTTTTCAAGAAATGAGGCTATAACAGGTCTTTAAACCACCTTAAAGTGTTTAGTCTCATCCTGAACGCAATGATTAGCTTTTGATGGGTTCGAAATTGTGCAATCATCATTAGTTTTGTATTTTAGAATGCTAAATTTGACTGCTATATGAAGAATTGATTTGAGGGGACAATGCTAGAGATGGGGAGTTCGAATAGGAGAAAATGAGTATGGTATTGATAAGAGCATAAAAGAGCAAGTAATATTTGAGAGTAAGTGTATAGAATCAACATGACTTGTTAATTGATTGGGTGTGGGCACTGAAAGAAAACCATCAAAGTATAACTCCCATGTTTCTGGATTACAAAACTGGGTGCATAGTGGTTATAACTCACTGAGACTGGAAATTAACTGAAATACGTAGGTATGAACAGAAGATAAAGAATTACATTCTAGTCATGCTAGAATGAAGTGGCTGTGGGTTATTTACATAGGCATTAGTTTTGAGGTAAAATTTAGAATTTTCAACTATTCACATATGACTCTGAAGTCTTTGAGCCCATGGATGGTTTTAGATGATCTCTGAGCAACTCAAAATGATAAATAATAAATAACGTATATGTGTATGCACATTTCCAGGAGAGAGCTGGTTAATTTTCATCAGATTCTCAAAGGATTCTCCAGTCTATTAGTGCTTTTTAAAATCTTGCAAATGAATGAAATCACTATAATCTAGGGAAAGTTGATAGATCAATATAGAGGAATGTCGACCATATATTTTTGAACTAAATATTTCTCTGTATTGAATGACATTTTATGGAACTACTGAGTTTATGAGCAATATCAAGTTTAATCAAGAGGAACATGTTTGAGATGCCTTTGATTCTATCCTGATTTTAAATATTTTAAAAATCTTTGGCCTACAAGATACCAGAGACAATATTAGAAATCATCCTCTACTTTATATGGTTCATAAACCTTTTCAAACAAGACACTGTGGGCTAGAAAAAATAAATATCTCCCTTATTATGACATAAAAAGTCTTTTTAAAAGTATTTTTAAAAATTATTTTAATTGAACTTTTCCAAGTAGTCCACCAACATGTCAAACTGCTACATATGAGTGTGAGTACCACAAGGAAATGCCTATAGGACAATGGCCCTAAATTATTTATACAAGAATCACATATTTCTCTTACTTTAGACCTCTCTGTTACTTGTGTAAGAGTAAACTTGCTTTTCCTGATGATAAAATAATACCTCCTTCCTTCCCAATTATCTCACTTAAAGATGCAGTGTGAATCATCCTAACAACTGAGGTGCTCACCCAGTACAATAAGAACTCTTTCTAGTACTACTACCACTCATTTCTTTGTGTGTATATATAGTAGAAATTAGGTATACATTTATTGAGGTTATCCTGTGGGCTAGAAAATGACTCATCACTGGCAATGGTGAACACAACATAGTGTCTAATTTCATAGAATTTATAATCTAAAAGGTAATACATACAGGCATACAAGTAATTGTAATGTTAGAGTGTTATGATATCAGTAAATTAGTAAAGTTTCTAGAACTATTCATTCAAGAAGCACCTCTTCACTCAGAGGGGTTTCTCAGAGAAACCTATTATCTAAGTCTGAACTTTATTTGATATAATTAGGCAACCATTGAATGGTTTAAAACAGAAGAGAGATATAATCAGATGTGCACTTTAGAAAGATCAGTAGCATGTCAGCAATTCTCACATTACTACCTCTGTTTAAAGCTGTGTTAAGAGTTTAATTCCCAATATTATAACCTGACTAGCAATGAGGGAGAGGGTGGGGGAGGGGAGAAAGAGCAGTAATTCTTGGCCTCCAGGTATGTGAGGTCAATACTAGGAAGAATTCTGGTTCTAATTGTTAATATTACTACTCAGAATTGCAATTATGATTACATTTAGTGGAATATCTAGAATGCCTACATGCCTGGTTTGTCTGTTTGCACTCAGAAGTTTCTTTAGACTCCAAGTATCTGATTGCCTTTATAAAATCCCTAAATATCTGTGGGTTAAACTAAATATGTGTTCCATTCTGAGTCAAGTCAGAAAACAGCAACTAAATTAAACATTTTAACATGAGAGAATTTAATGTAAAAATCTGTTTTAAGAGGCCATAGAGATAGCAATTGCAGGCAACAGCTACCATCCTTAGAGCTGGCTAATCAAAGGAAAGCAATTGAACTTATTTCAGTTTAGTAGCTTGAGGAAGGGACTTCAATAAAGTTGAAAATCACATTGCAGGAGCAGGCACTGACCAATACGTGCTATTGTCTCTCACGGCCTGTGATGGGGTTGATTCTTCAAGTAGTGAGAGAAATGAAAAGTAGATTCAATTGCTGGAGTTACTAGAATAAATTGTGTGCTAACTGTAAAAAAGCGGGCTGGGATGAGCTGACAGGCACGACGGAAAGTAGGCAGAAAGCTCAAAGGATGCAAACAGCCTCCAGCATTGCATTTTCTTTCTGGCTCCCACTATGGGCAGAGGCCAACTGGCAATGCAGGTCCACAAAGCAGAAGTGGGGTTTGCACCCCAACTCCAAAACTGCACACTCATTTACTGCTCATTTTCTGGCACGCTGGAGAATGCTTACATTGAAAATGGGCATTATATTTGATGTAATTTTGAGATTTGGGCTATATAGTTGAGGACATCAGAGTATCACAACCATTAACTGTGTTTTTGCTTCAAAATCTGTCTCAAAGTGCCCTATGTTAAAAGGAATATATGTGTATTAAATATTGGTTTAGATGTTATGGTGCTAGTAAATGCTTTCTATATGAGCCTCTGAAGACATTTTTTTTTTCACTAATTTGCTTAATCTATTTTTCCACATGTGAAATAATTTGGCTTAAGTGTAGTAGGCATATCCATATAAGCGTTATGTTATTGCAGAATTACAATTTGCTTTGCTCTGGTTTTTGTTGCAGATATAGATACACACACACATACACACACACACACACACACACACACACACACACATAGATATGCCTTGAGGTATAAGAAACACATTAGTAAAGCTGATTGAATTTTCACCTTTTTTGCAAGCATGGCCATGTTTCTTACTTTGCACGTCCTTCAGGCCTCATCAGAGCACAAAGTTCCAAGTGACTTCAAAGGGGTTTCTGTACTCAGATCAGCTCTATGGGGCATATAGGAAGATGAGAAATGAACCGACACCAGAAGTGCGATGAAAGGTAAAAATCCTAGCTTCACTACAGCTCCTAAGCTAAGCAGCAGGCTAAATTACTGCACCTGGATATAGGAATCTCATGGGTTCATGAAGGAAAATATGGTAAGCATTTAAGGCAGAAAATAAATCTGAGTTTATTCACTAGATTCAGGGAAAGTTTTCCTCACCAAGTAACATAGGTAACATTTCATTATTTTTATGGAAATCTGTCCACCTTCTTGTTTAAAGAAATAAATACAAAATAAATGTAAATGATCAAAAATAAAAGCAAAATGTAATACCTAGATATAATGTCTACCTAAAGTACAATAGGCATTTTATATATGGCATTTGGGTGAAAACATCTTTCAAAGTATAATATGTTTTTTTAAATCTTTAATTTATAGTGATATGAGTTCTAGGGATATTGAGGAATTAAAGAAGGCCTCAGAAACATGTAGAAGAAATCCTATGTATCCATTTATATCAGCCTCTCTTTTCTCTTAAAGATTGGCCTTAGGAAAGACAAGAAGGAACGGGTACAGAATGAAGATCGGGTTTAGGTATTATATTCTCTGACACAAGGGTGGCAATAACTCCTTAAAAACAGGCAAATTTCCATTTTAAACTGTTTACACATAAATATTAAAAAATTACAATATCGCAAAGTGAACTGGTTTATATTTTTAGGTATATTGTACATACACTTTTATGAAGACTTGAATTTTTGAGAACTTAATTCTTCTAATAATTTTTATTTGATATTGATCAATCTGAAATTCCTTTTCCAGAATTAGGATTTTCATTCTGTTAATTCAAATATTTGGGCTTATGGAGTATTAAACTTTTCCTTTGTTTTCTTGAAGGTTCTCCCTTTCACAAATATCAATTTGATATTACTCATATTGATATTACTTTACGGTTAATTGACAACTGTAATTATCAATTACAGTGGGATTAGGAATTATCAGAAACTTTTGGAAAGCCGTTGTAAGCAGGAACAAGATTCCTTCTCCTTACTAGCTGAATGACAAAAGATATCTGTTGAAAATGAACACTTAAGAGCAGACATACCTCATTTGTTACACTCATCATTGACAAAAATTCAACTGGAATATCATTTCTTCTGGAATGTGCCTTAGAGTATTGACAATGAAAAATGAGCAAGATATATATTGTGTGTGTTACATGCTGTTGAGTCAGCCCTGACTCCTGGTGACCCTATGAATGAGTTATACCCACAAAGTCCTATCCTCAACAGCACTGCTCCGCTCCTGTAGACTCATGCTTATGGCTTCTTTTATGGAGTCAACCCGTGTCATATTTAGTCTTTCTCTTTTCCTTCTGCTTTCTATTTTTCCCAGCATTATCATATTTTCCAAATAACTTTGCCTTGTCATGATGTGATTTATTAGGACACCTTCAATTTAGGCATATTTGCCTCCAGTAATTTTCCAGGCTTACTTTGCTCTAGATCCACTTGTTCATCTTGTCCAAGTTATCCACAGAGCTATCTTCCAATGTCATATTTCAAGTGAACCATTTTTTTTTCTATCAGCCTTTTTCACTGTCCAACTCTTGCATCCCTATACAGTACTTCGGACTACGAGGGTGTGGATGATCTTAGCCTTGCACTCTAATGACATCTTCATTCCTAATCATTTCTAATTTTTCCATTGCTGTCCTTTTGAGTCTCAACTTTCTCTTGCTGTCCTTTTGAATATCAACTTTCTCTTGATTTGTCAGCTGCAGAATCCACTTGAATTGATAACTGAACCAAGGTAAGCAAAACCTTTAAAAATTTTAATGTCTTCGTTTTGTATGTTAAAGTTGTGTCTCTCTTTTGTATGATTTTTGTCTTCTTGATGTTCAAATGTAGTCTTGCTTTAGCACTTTATTCTTTCACTTTCATCAGAAGTTGTTTCAAATCATTGCTACTTTCTGCCACTAATATGGTATCATTTGCATATCTTAAGTTATTAATATTTCTTCCACCAATTTTCACTCCTCCTTCCTCTGAGTCCAGCCCAGTTTTTCATATGATATATGTTCTGCATACAGATTAAATAAATAGGGAGAGAAAATGCATCTTGTCTGACACTGATGCTTAACCATTCTGTCTCTCCATATTTTGTTCTGACAGTAGTTCCCTGTCCATATTGTGTAACAATACAGGTTACACAGCAGTACAATCAAGTGCTGAGACACATTCATTTCCTTCAGAGAAACCCAAAGCTTTTTATGATCCATGCAGTCAAAGACTTTATTGTTATCTATAAAACATAGATTAACCATCTTCTGAAATTCTTTGGAGCATTCCGATATTTGACAAATGTTCACAATTAGATCTTGAGATATATATTAGGCTCAGAAAATACATTAAAATGATTAATTCTTTAGTCATGTCTAAAGTGATCACTTTTTAAAACATAATTACATGGACATACTGTCTTAAAACCAGCCATGTTCCAACAGGCTCTTTCTCACCATCAAAATATTTTCTCTATGATATTCTAGCAATCACTCTGTCCAGTTCATGTATACCATTCTCTACTCACCCTCTTTTTATCAGGATCCAGTTTTACAAGAGATTTAGGGTATTAGTAGCAGCTGGGGATGAAATTATGTGGTTGGAAGAAGAGTTTTCTTAAGTTGGCAATAGATTTCCTCCTCTACGATGTTAAGTTTTTTTTCTTTATTTCTGGAATTCCTTTGGATACCATTTGAAATTTACAGTGTTGTCTACCTCTGGCAATTTTCCAGATGGCTCTTAGCTTAACTGGGCCCTCATTGCATCCACTGCTGCCACTTTGTTCTCCAGACATTATTTTTTGACATATCCTCCTCCCAGTTTTATATGCAGTCCTTCGGATAGAGCAGCTGCTTTTCACTGCTCGGCATTTGAGTCCAAAATCTACACCTCCAGTTCTGATCTCTCTTATTTATGCCCCCTTATATATGCTTGAATAATCTACTTTCACCACAAATTTAACTTGTAAAACCGAAGGGAAAATGCTAAAGCCCACCTATGTGGTCCAAGGACAGTGTGTCCGGATGAGAAAGGAGTTATTTTATTTTATTTTATTAATTTTTTATTAGTTTCAAGTATACAGTATAATGGTTAGACATTTATATAGTTTATAAAACGATGCCCCTAATTGCTCCTTCTCTCCTCTGGTTTTCCACCTAGCCAATACATTTAATGCTAACTGCATTTCCTATGCCGTGCTCCCTATCCCCATTTCCATCTATCAACTACTAATTTGTACTTCTTTAACCCTTCACCCCATTCTCCCAGCCCTACAACCCCCTCCCCTCTATCTGTCCCCAAATTGTCAAGAGAAGAGTTATTTTAAGTCAAAAACACTAAGATCATTTCCCAGTCTGATTTCTGTGGAT
Organism: Pteropus alecto; assembly: GCF_000325575.1. Lineage (NCBI taxonomy): Eukaryota > Metazoa > Chordata > Mammalia > Chiroptera > Pteropodidae > Pteropus > Pteropus alecto. The sequence goes on along the minus strand of NW_006436298.1, from coordinate 28,158,633 downwards.
TTATTATTCACATACTAGTAAAAATAAGAAAAGGAATTTAGTCTAACTAGAGGACGCACAGAGAGGAAGAAAGGAGCAGTTGTTGCCAGCCACCTCAGATGCAGCAGGAGCTAGGGCCATCTCCACTGGTGTCTATTTTCAGACATTACCTGCTAGCAGTCTTGACACGGTCATTGACAGCATTAGGAGTCCTCTCAACACCTTCGGAATCTATTAGCAAAAACCGTCCTTCAGATGGACATTGGCAAGAATTTCAATGATTCATTTCAGAGGGTTTGGGAGTTTTAAAAGCTGAAAGTAACTAGAGAAAATGATAGATGTCATATGACTTACACTTAAGAGGACTAGATTTTGGAGCACAAGTAAAAGACCTAGGAACTTGCAAAACTGTGGAAATTGATAGACATGACTGGAGTTCTTATAAAATGTGAAGAAATGGAGTGAAAATACTATTATATTGTAACATTTATTGTGGCTACACATTTACTTCTTATTCAGTGTGCCTTGTGAGATGCAAGCCACACAAAATTTTTAGACTTAAACAGTCTGCTCTTCTTGATTTTCTTGCTGTGATGGTAAATGGATGCTCAGCAGGATTTCTTTTCTCTGGGAAGATGCAAACAAGTGTCTAAAGTTGCTAATTTATTCATTCAAATGCCTCACAGTAGGTAATCATTGTTTCATGCTGTAATGGTTAATATTAGCCATTTCCTCATAGTCTAAATCTAAAATTGCTTTCAGTGACATAGATATTCCTCCTTAATTTTCCCAAATCTATTTGTCACTGTCACCCTTTTAGTATGCTAGACAAAAGTTTTAAAGTCACCTTTGACTACATATTATTGTAACTGTACATCTCACATGAATGAAACTAGGTAAATTATACATTACAAATCGTTAACATACAAATCTCCTCTTAGCTCTCACAACCAGAAAAATAATTAAGGGACTAATTGTTTTCATTTTTGGGTTATAGTAACAGCTTCTTAACAGTCTCCATACCTCTATTTTTTTCCCTTCCTTAATTCTTTTAACATATTATTGCGAGTTTAATTTTTTCCCAAACTAATTTTCTCTTGATAGATAATGGAAAGGGAAAAAATATTTCCATTATCTACCCAAAAATTTATAATATCTTTATATTGCCTTTCATTTTAGATTTAAATTACTGTCTGGTTTATGAGATTTTTAGATATGCTGATCCTAGGTTATTTTTTTCAATTTAGTCTATTACTTAAGAACTCTTTTTGTGACTTAGTAAATATAGTAAATATATACTACTAATTTGGTAAATCCTGCCTTCCCAATGAGAATGTAAACTTCATGAGAGCCAGGATAATGTCTAATATGTCTCTGTACCTTTCACTGGACCTATTGTAGTAATATAAAGTCAGTTTTAAAATAATCGCTTACAGATTTGTAAATTAACTTTGGAAAAAAATAGTCAATTTCTAAATGTCCCTGAAATCTATTTATTTCAAATCATTTAAAATCACATGAAGTCAAAAGAAATCAAAATTTTAAGGCAAAAAATTTATATGACTCAAGATTGAAGTTATTATGTCAGCCATATTTTAACATTCTTTGGTCATAAAGGGGAAAGTTAGCTCACCACGTTTTCTGACAGACAAATGCTTTGAAATCATAAATTGTTTAGAGACTTCTTTTCAAAACTATATCTACTCTATCGTTTAGTAGGAAAATTGTTTCCTGTTTCACAATAATTATGAAAATTCCAACGCATAGCTTATAACTTCTTTGACAATTGCTTACTGTATTGTTGCTGCATATGTCAAAGCTCCCTTACAAAGTCAAATCCATTTAGAAATTTATAGAATTCAAATGGTATTAGAGTTGTTATGATTATTTAGAACTGATCTTCAATCTTCTTTTTAAAATACACTTTTTCTTAATGAGTAAGAATTTGTGCTCACCTAAGAACTACCTTACATTTCATCTCTCAATATCACAATATTATCACTATTTTTGAGGTTTACTGACAGATTTCTAGCTTTCATTTTGTGTAAGGGAATGAGTTAATTCATTCAAAAGACCTTGTAACATGTCAGATCCATTGCTTTTAACACATTGAGATATATTTGTTTTTCTTCCCCACAGTGCACTAGCGTAAATGCTGTTCTGTTGACACCTAATACTTAACATGTCAAAGAATAAATTCATTATTTTCACCCAGCAAATTTCTTGTTTCTCAAATCCCCCACAGTTCTCAATGATGCTTTCCACTTTCTCCTGCAGATAATATTAGTTATCTTCTCTATCTTAAAAGTGAGTGGGATTTTATATACATTCTCATATGTATTCTCTTATATACATATACATACATATATATGTATATATATATCAAATATGAGAAGACCCTAGCTATTTCTATGTTTCTACTGAATTAACTAGTTACTATCTGGTCACTAAATGGGCATAAGAATTCGTATCAGTAGAAATCTGGAAACCTGGGATCTCTTTCAATTCTACCATGTGAGTATAAGTAAATAGTTTAATCTCTTTAGTCTTCCATATTTTCATTTGTGTAATTAGGTTCTTGAAGTATTTCTCAGAGCTTCTTTTAACATTGGAACTGGTCATAATTAATTCAATGGTTGGTGGCAAGTCTGTGATATTTCCTCATGACTGAGCAATCGTGAATAAGCAGTGTTGGAACTCCCACTAATGATACTGCTCACAAGTATGGATATGTCTCAGATTATGACCTGCCACCTTGTATATAAATTTTGTATGGCTAAATTAAAAGAATAACAGCTTTTAATCATAGTACTTTGAGGCCTCCTTATGATATTTATTATATAAATATGGATAATTATAATTAACATTTCTCTTCACAAGCATTTGAATTTTCCTAAATCTAATCTCCTTTTTACTAATGAGAAATTGAAGATCCATTTTATCTTCTGAAAATGGAATAAGTTTAGAAATGGAGACAGAAACTATCGTCCTTTTAGAAGATCCCCTGGGCCAAGTGTCAGCTTCATTTTTCTTCATGGTTCAGTGTTAATTTGGTTCAGGTCAGTTTGCTGCCAGCGCAATGTCATTTGAAATCCAGAAAACAAGAAAAAAAATTGTAGCTTAGTAATTCAATATATTTAGCACTTGGAGAACTCTAGACTCCTAAAGTTTTATTTTCTATTTATGATATAATCACTAGGGGAAAAGAAAATTTTTTACTTAGAGAATATTGAACATATCTCTGTAAAGTCTTCCACATGATGTTAAATGTTATACCTATCTGACCAGGTCATTTGGGTCAGAAATTCATAGCTATCTGTGAACTCTTGAAAAATATGGAAAAATCTATTGACAAATATATGGCTAAACAGAAAAAATGATTCTATTTTTATGACTTTCTATTGAATTTAGAATGCATAAACATAATTATTTTGGCATAGATTCTACAATAGATTTTATAGAGTACATATAAAAGGAGATACTACCAGTAAAATTATGTTCTGCACAAAACTATTCGGTGTATGAAAAGAAAAGTTATTATAGTGGTGTTTTCACTAATGATCTGTTTGCTTTACTGCCAGATAAGAATAAGAGTCTATTTTGGGCTTTTATTTCAGTTGCATGCAATTTCCTTCAGAGTTATATTTGTTGAAAAAAAGTTTCTGGAGTAATAAGCCTATTTGAGGGAATATATTTTGAAATAGGCAAGATTAGGAAAGTAGGAAAAGATGGCAACTTAAATACTTATTGCCTTGCTGTCGTTATCCTAATTGCCACACAATAACTCTATCTCTTGTCTGTCATACACATGTTACACTGAGGCTTAGAGGCTGGTAACAAGGCCTCAGGCTTAACTGGAGTCCTAGAGGAGAGAGTTGGTACCGTTATTTTCCCCAATGAGCTTGATATCACTTTGGGACAAGTGGGGGGAATCTTTAGGGTGAGGAAGTTTAGATGGATTCCAGAGAGAACCTGGCCTACATATATAAATAAATTTCATCCCCTACAAGGGGAGAGGCTGCATATTTTCTCCTGGAGGGCTTCATGGAGGACCAGCTGGAGGAACTGTGATACCAAAATCCTGACACGTTGAGTTCTCTGTGCCCCTGAATATTAGAGTGATGTGGAGCTGAAAACTTGACTATTGTCTCTTAGACCAGGAATACAGTGTTTTGCACCTCTCTCCAGGTCGCTTCCACCTCACTCCAGTATTTGAATTGAGCCTTAATAAGCAGGCAAGATAAAATAGTGTTGTTGGTAAGGGCCCTAGCAGATAGAACAGAAAAAAGAGGTAGTTTAGTTAAATATTTAAGACTGCTCTTAGGAGGAAGATATTTTAAGCAAAAGCAACAATTATAATTTAACTTAAACACAATTTTAAGTCAAACAAGCACTTAAAATATGTCTTGATTTTGATCAGATTTGAAAAGTTCATAGCCAATATTTCTTTGTTCTACCCTATTATTTCTCTCTTCGAATGTAAATCCAATTATGTGAATGGCAGACCATTGAAACTTTTATTCTCTGTATCTGCCTAAATATTTATTTCTATACCATTTTCTACTTTACTGGTCTTTTGTTCACTATTCTTTTAAAACCATCTATTAAATGTTTAGTTTAAGGTACTGTATTTCTCAGATTTAGAATTTCCAAAGATTCTCTATTTTTATAGATTCTAGTTTTTTGATACAAATCTGTATTTTTCCCCATCTTCTATTGAGCATACTAACCACAGTAATTTAAAAATGCTTGTTTGAAACTCTAATATCTCTATTATTTCTGAGTTTGTTTCATTCTCTGATTTTTTTCTCTTGAATTTGTTATTTCTATGCAATCTCCTGATAATCCTGGACACAATTTATTTAATGCCAGCATTGTGTTTGAAAATTGTGGAGTCTGTGCAAGATCCTGTCTTCCCTTATAGGCTTTCTACTTTATTCCTAAAATGCAGCTAGAAGTAGTACCAACTTTTCCTTGTAAAAATAGGGATGGGATATTTTAGTCTTTATGAAAGTTAGCCAATTTCCTATTGGCTTTTGTTTAGGGCAATCCTAGTTTATGCTTCTTTTCCTAGCATAAGTATCAAGAAACTCCCTTTTATAATTAAAAGTGTCTGGTCAATACTAGGGGTCAGCAAACTTTTTCTGTGAGCAGCCAAAGAGTAAATATTTTACGCTTTTCTGGTCATATGGTCTATATCATTACTACTCAGTTCTGCCTTTGAAGCACAAAAGTATCCATAGAGAAACATAAATGAATAAGTATTTCAATAAAATGAATAAGGGTCCAATAAAAATTTATTTACATTAACAGGTGTTGGTCTGAATTTAACCTGTGGGTTGTAGACTGCTGATACCTAGTTTAGACCACAAACATATGTTCCCTCAGTTTCTTAGCCTTTGTTCCATGACTTAAGAAATGAATATGCTTCAAAGAGAAAAAGAACACAGAATGTTAGGCTTATTTTTTTTTGCAGTTCCCTTTTCTACAGGGTCTTTCTCCTCCAACATCAGAGAACTTTATAGAAACTTGAATTGCAATTATTTGTTCCCCGGGCCCCATAAGACCACCATAAGTTTTGAGCTGTTTATGCTTGTTTACTAAGTCTCCTACTATTATTAATAAACAAATACATGGAAAGAGAAGTGGCAGAAAAATATCTGGATATTTTCAGCACTTTTGTCTTCTCTCTGGGATCTCTGCTCTGTAAAATTCTGGCTTTCTTAATTGTACTATATTACCTTCAAAGAACTGTTTTTGGTATTTCTTACACAGCTTTTATACTTACTCTTAAAAGGCCAAGTTAGGTTAATACAAGTTAATCTATCAGTAAGAAGCAGAATTCCCCAAAGCAGGGGGCGGACAATTTGTGGGCTATTGAATAAATCACCAAAATATAGAAGTGGAAAACCATGATAACAATAAAATGACATAAAAGCAAACATTGAATAACGAAGTAGAACTAAAATCAAGTATTATGAAGTATTACACTATATATAGAAAACTACTCAATCTTACTCAGTAATGTAAAGTAAAACCTGAATAATAGAATGACATTCCAGGCTTTTGATAGGAAGATTAATACATGAAATTGTCAATTCTCTCTAAATTTTATTATAAATTTAATGTAATTTTTGATGGAATCACAATAGAGTTATTTTTTTTTAGTTGGTTAAAATGATCTTAAATTCCTTTTGAAAAATATATACTTGAGAATAGTCAAGACAATTATAACAAAGAAGAATAGTTATAGAAGGCTAGCCTTATAAGATACTGAAACAATATCAAAAGCATCAGAATTTTTTAAAAAATGATATTGGTATGGAATAGAAAATCAAAAAGTGGAACCAAGCGAAGGACAAATAGATTCCAGCGTCTACATAATTGAAATCTTATATTCGACACTGGTGTATTTTAATTTTGTGGGAATATAATACCTGATTTAGCAAATGTGATGATCAAACTATCATTCTACATAGGAAAAAATAAAAATTATTATCTAATACTACTCATAAAAATAAATTTTAGGTGAAACATAATGTAAATGTAAGAAATAAGCATTTTATAATAAAATCGAAGAGCTAAAATGAACATCTATTGGTTAGGAAGAATTTTAACCATACATAAAACCAAAAGCTGTGGAAAAATAAAGACGGACATACTTGACTATACCTTTAAAAAATAGGTTGCACTATAAAATGCACCATAAAGTTAATATAACTAATATTGATTAGAATTAATATTTGTAACTGAGTTAACATCTATAATGTAGGGTGGCCACAAATTCTGGAAACAGGCAAATATTCATAATAAATGACTTACTGCCATTTTAATATAACATATGATACATTTAATGTACTTATCTCATTAGCAACACTTGTTGTTACCAGAAAAAAAATATTATAATATATTGCTAGTAGAAATATCAATTTTACAGTACTTGGAAATATTTATGGCAAAATCCATTAAAATAAAAATGTGCATATTCAATATTTTTTCTGTGCATGTACCTTATGGAAAGACAAGCCTCACTTATATAGCTGTAAGGATGTTTATTATAACTGTGTTGTGGCAAAAATAAAATGGGTTTTCTACCTACTTCAACCATCAGATTCGACCTGGAAATCAAAAGAAATATTTAGGAGTCTGCTGAAGAATCAGGTATTTTATATTGTTAATGAAGAAGTTAATTGTGGACGTGAAGGACATACAAAATTTTCTAGGAAGTATATAAACATTATTCAAAAAATGCAATGTCTCCTATAAAGCAAACTCCTTCCAGTACCATATTTTAAAAACATCTTTTCTATTAAATACAAGCACCATGAAGACAGATTTTCTCAGTTTTGTCTACCTTTACAACCATAATCCTAGATCAGTGCCTAACACAAAGCAGGTACTCAACATCTGTAAATGAATGAATGAATGAATAGATCATTTCTAATCTACAAGTAATAAAATTCTCTTTACAATTTTAGGATGTTTTTGATAATTTAATAGGAATTTATGCTGCAGCACTTAAATATTTTCCAAGTATTGTATTTTTCAAATATTTTTCTAGCATGATGATTTTTCAGTTTCTATTTCAAAAAGTACAGATTAACCTCTTTATATAAGTCCTTACTTTTTCAAAATTATGTTTGATTAAAATCATATTAAAAATTGAGAGTTGAGTTTTTGCAGAATGTGTACAAATAATTTTTAATTTAAGAATATTTAATGAAGCAAATAATTTGTTTTTCTTTTTGTATTTTTTTCTAATATTTGGATTTTGTTTTAGTCTTCTAAACGAGTCTTTGCAATTTTCTTTTTCTCTCTGAACACAGATGTTTCTGTCATAGTTAACTGGGAAGAAATTTAAGAAATGTATTTGAAAATAAGTACAAAAATTAATGCTTTTCAGGGAAACTGGGTTGTGTTTCTTTCTTGGAGCCCAGCCAAGATTAGTTAACACTAAGGAAATGAGACAATATTTCTGTTGCTCACACATACTACATTTGCCACAAGCAGTAAAATAAAGCTTCACATTGGCAGCAACAGAATTTGGCCTGGCATTTTTAGCCCTGATGCTCTCAGCTGTATGGGATAGCCCCCAAAGAAATGAGCAGCTATTGTTGTCTCTTGCCAAGACCAGAATTTTGAACTGTAACCAAGAAGTATTCTCCCCATTTATATGCACACTGATAATTAGGCTCAAGGAAATGAAGTGCATAGAATGGAAATTGAGATTTTGTTTTTTAATGTGAACTTGTCTGATACCAGTTTCCACTCTTCTGACAGATGGATTCTTTTTGGCAGGTAATTATGCAAACTGTTCCTTTCGTGCCTGTCTATATGAAATGTATTCTATAAACACATTGAAGCATCATGCTCCTCTGAGTCCTCAGTGCTTGGGAATGTATTAGTACCATGATGATTTGGATGACAGGATTCGAAAGTGTCTGAGAGGTAGAAGCTGGGGGAATACTAGTGTGATTGCTTTGGTTCTGTCAAGGGCCCTGGTAGATAATAATGTGGTTCCCTTGAAATTTTACATAGGGTATTTTTGTGTCAAAGGAAAAAAAATGAACTCACAGATAATAGAAGAAATCCCAAACAAGCAGATTATAAATAGTTTTTAATAAGTGTTTTAACAGATACTAGAAAATTAATGCATTTGGAAAGCGGTGCTCAGGAAAATTTAAAATGCATATCAAGCACTCATAGGAATTATCCTGCCATTCATGATCTAATTATCAGGGTCATACTTCCTTATGATTTAACAGTTTTGAAATATACTCTAATATTTCAATGACAAAAAGGCCTCCGTCTTTGTATTTCTGTAATAAAGGCTATAAGGCCTGACTCAGTATTTTTGCAACCCAAATTTTAATGGGAGTTTTTTTGAACTAACACACACACACACACACGCACACACACATCCATATTTTAGGAGGAAAAACAGATTGCTTTAACTGAGTGGATAACTTGTGGTAATTAAAAAGGTCTGGCCATTTGCTTGGGTGGTATAGGAGTACTATATTGTACATTCAGTGGGGTCAACGGGGTGCTGACTCCTGCTCTGGTCTACCCAAAATCTTGAAAGTCAATCTCAGTGGGGTCAACGGGGTGCTGACTCCTGCTCTGGTCTACCCAAAATCTTGAAAGTCAGTCTCCTTGAGGGCATTATAAGAAACTTAATATTTTAAAACACAACTGTGGCCACATATCAGACACTTGCTTTTGGTTGAATTAGGGACTTTGATGTTTCCAATTAATTACTGCGTATTTAAGCAGGCCAATTCAAATTGTATTGGTTTGTAATGAATTAAACCAACATTAGAGCTATCTGAATATTTGACTTGTAGGTTTAAAAATATTGTGGTTGACTGGTTATTGAAATTTGATTCAGTTAGAATCTAGTTTCTTAATTTGGTTTTTTAGTATTTGAGAAACAGTGAGAAAAGCATTCAGAGATACAGAGGATGAATATACCAGCTTCTAGTATTCTTCACTTCTATTACCACATAATCAGATTCTCTTTGATGAGGAAATTAGTAGAAGAGTTAATAATTCCTTTACTTAATAAAAATATATTTAGCACATGTATATTGAGGTACTGCTTTAGGTGAAAGATATAGCAAAGAACAAGTCAAATAAATTTTCTTACTTTATGTAACGTGTATTCTAATTAGGGTGGGAGTGGATACATACAGATAATACACACTTATTAAAGATATAAACAGTGAAAAAATAGAGTGATGGGTTTGAGACAATGAGGGTTCCTAAGACTTGGAATGCATTTCTTATGATGTTGTATTTAACTGAGTACCAAATGCTGAACATAAACTTACCGGGCAAAGATTTGTGTGAAGAGGATTCCACACGGGGGGAGCAGAAACATTCTGCATGAAGATACTCTGGGGTTTCAAATATAGATTCCTATGTAACAAATAATGCCAAAATTTAGTAGTTTATATGAATTTTATTCTGCTCTTGACTATGGATAAAGAATATAAGGTGGTCTCCACAGCGTGCTCTGTTCTATATCAGCCATGACCTATTGTGTCAATAGGGTTGAAAGATCTATTTACATATCTTATAAATTTGTGCTGACTGATAGCTAGGAGCTCAGTTGGGGCTGTTGACTTGTGGCCTCAGTGCTTCCTCACGTGGACCTTTCTAAGGGCTTGCTGTTAGCTTCCTCACAGCATGGTGCCTGGCATCTAAGAGTGAGTATTTCAAGAGGCAGGAAGTGGAAGATCCTAGTCTCTGAACATGCCACTTCTGCCACACTCAAAGTAGTCATAGAGCCCTCAGACTCAAGGCAAGTGGATACAGATTGCAACTGTGAATCAGAGAAATATAAAAAATTTATGACCATCTTTAATCTGTCACAGTTAGACTCTGTCCAAAAAGTATTTATGTCACTCCCACATGCAAAATACATTTACCCTCCCTCTAAAAATTCCAAAAGTTTCATCCCAATACAACATCAGGTACATGATCAGGATCTAGGATTTCATCATCTAAATTAGGTTTAGGTGTTGAGGAGGCTCCTCACATGGAATAGCAAGTTGGTGCTGATTGCTAACTGGGAACTCAGCCAGGCTAGTCCTCTCTGTGAGGCAGCTTTGGCTTTCTCACAGCATGGTGGCTGATTTCCAAGAGTGAATACTCCAGGAAACATGAAGTGGAAGCTGCTAGTCTTTAAAGGCCTGGAGCCAGAAACAGGCACAGCAAAACTTCCCATATAGTCTATTAGTCAAAGCTGTCACAGAGCCCACCCACTTGATGGGAGGAGCATCAAGGAATTTGTGGCGTTAATTGGCACATCTGCTGTTTTCAAAGGGCAGAAAATGAATACACAGACAATATCCCATGCTGTCCTTTGTATGTGTGTGTCTAATTTAAAATCAAATCCTTTTTAGAGCTCAGAAAATATAAAGAGTGCTCTAAATGAGATCTTTGAGCACATACTAAACAGATACCCCTGGAAGCCATAGAATAACTTTAAGACTATGATAAATCAATCTGAGTGTCAGCCAGAGGGCACAGAGGACTTGCTTCTCCAGCACAAAAAGAGAAAGGCAAATGCATTAACCCCAAGTAGTCAGGAGCAAGAGAGGCAACAGAGTGAATAAGAACTCAATACTGAACTGAGAGCTGAAGTTAGAGGGAGTCAGCTTAATAAACTGTTGGATGAATGGTGAGATGTAGGTCACAAGTTGAACTAAAAAATTAGAGGTTGGAGGTTAGGTTCACCTAGGGCACAACAGGAAGTGAGAACAAGGGGAGAAAGGAAGTAAGGGAATTTTTGTTCATTGTCATAAGCAGGACTGTATTACCAGCTTCCTAATATTGCCTTTGAGTTCCACTAAAATAGTTAGACCTGTTTTAAAAATACATGGTTAGGGCAGAAAGAAACAATGATCTTCCAGACATTATAAGTAGACAATTATATATTGCTTGCAGTAAAACATTTCTTCAGATATCATATGGAAAAGGGAGATTGCCAAACTACAAAATATTTACCTGTATTTTTTCTATCCAACGGGGAACTGATTTAATATTTTGATAGATACTCTAATCTTTGCTGTAAGATCTGATGATTGCACACAGAAGTATAACACTGGAAGGAAGAAACATGAGCAAGAATCACAGTGACCAGAACAATCTAGTTTTGAAAATAGGTATGGCCATGATTATTATAATTTATCTTTTTTGCAAATGCAGCCAAGGATCTTCTTGGCTCTAACTCTTGCTCATCCTTCATGACAATTGCTTTTTTCTCCTTTGTAAACACTTTCCTTGATGTCTGCCATTTATTCTAATCTGAGTTAGAGATTTTCTGTGTTCCTTTAGCTACCTTGTGTATAACATTATACTAATATACTTTTCACACTGTGCTTCAGAATTATACTTAATTATTTTCTGCCAATATTGTGAAAATGTTCGTACAGTAACTTCCTTACTGCAATAGATCTTCTCTGTCCAATATGGTAGTCATCAGATATAACTGGCTATTATTTAAATTTAAATATAAAGTTTTAAACTTTTCAGCCAAACTTTTAGGGTACAATAACCGTATCTGGCTAGTGGCTATCACACTGGAAGGCATAAAGGTAGAACATGTCCATTGCACAACAATTCTACAGCACAATGTTTTTCAAGATTTTTAATCATTTTTATGGAATGAAGGAAAAATGTCTGTGACTCAACATTATTACAGTCACTTGGCTTCATGAAGGAAATTGTAAAAATATACATAAACATATTATACATATATATTAAGCTTCATTTTTCTTGGCAGGGCATTGGTAGCTATTCATGAAATGTAAATTAAAACTTGATTGTGCTAAATAGAAGCATTTTAATTCACAAGAAATGGTTAATGACCACATATAGCTATAAATTCTACTTGTTCCAAAAATTATTTGGACAATCTGAATTGGTTAGTCACTGTGATTAACTCTTGAATTCTTTAATGGCCCATGTTGAGAACCCATACTGAGGAAACTGGAGTGAGTAAGAGAGTGGGTCTGTGTGAATCATCATACCAAACCTGTATAAAAGGTGCCTTGATACTTATTTAAACTTATCATAAGCATTAGCTTAAGGTATAGAATGTTTTAAAGAAGTAATCAGAGAAACAATGATATGATGAAAACTGTCCTTGGAATTACAAAAGTGCTTTTCTGACACAAAGGGATCTAAGTCATATTAAACAAATAGATAAGAATTAGCAACTAAGGTGAAAGAATTTTCTAATGGTCTCATTTTTAGCTGTTTGGAAAATTACAGAAATGATCCTATAAGTTGTTCTCTTCATTGACCTACATAAATAAGATAGTAATGATAAAACAGTTGAAGGAATGTGCTCATTATTCCTTAGTGTGATCTGTGCTCTTGCTCAGTGACTGTTCAGATGTATGCATTTTGCTTATTCAGCTGGCAAAGCATCCCAGAATCTCAGTTCTAAATGAATAGGAGAGAGGAAACCCCTATGCTTTGGAAAATATGAAGGAAAATTAAATATTGACTGAAGAGGAAAATTTCTAATTGGATGGGAAAAGCTAATTCATTGTGGAATAAAAAATGAGATCATATCTCAAAATGATCTCGGATACATGAGCATTTACTAGTCATATTTTTCCATTTATGGATTGCCACGTATGGCATGGTAAATTTTTCATTTCCTCTGTATAGTGTTCCTATATTGCATGCTTTCTCATCTACAATATTCTTTTATAGGTGGACTGAAGCGAGCATTTGTGGTTAAATACATACAAATCAATTGTCTCTAATTGTAACAATTATGCGAGCAGAGTTTATTTCTTTTGCTAACACTTGACTGAAATTTACATGTTCACATCTTTTACTTTATATATTCTTAATCCGTATTGTCTTTTAATTTCACATTTTATTGCCTGCCTCCTTGCTCATTGTTCTTTCACATGCACCCCTATAAACTTTAGGCCCTCCCTCCTGAACTACAGAATAGTTTTTAGCTATATTGAAAGTTTTTATTCCTTGCTAAATTGATCTGATATGAGTATTTGGGTACTGGAATAATAATCTCGAAGACTGCCAGAGTGAAAAAAATCCATGTATTGTAGCTTATCTTAATAGAAAATGCAAGTTCTATCCTTTGGGAAAACAATATACATAATGGGAATAAAAACAGGAGCTTTTTTTCATCTTTTGCAGCAAGATTATTATATTAAAACTTTATATGTTAAATTTTTTTAACCTGCCTAAGTATTATTAAGATATATAATTTTACTTTTAGTCAATTTGTGTGCTTACTTGTATAATATGCTCTATTATTAGGTCTAGAATTTTGGAATTTGACCTGGTTTGGTTCCTTTCTACTTAAAGCTACAGACAGAATCAGATTCTGCATTTATCATAGATGTCATAATATTTTAATTGGTTTTAGCCAACAAATCTGATTTTGAACATAAATGGAATAATTCTACCATAAAACCTTCTTGGCTGTAACAGATTTCCTCTGCATGGTGGCCTAATCAGAAAATTTTTCAAGGTCATTTTTTATTACAGCAAATTTGGAAGCATAGGTAATTGCATATGTGAATGGTGAATTGTTACCTTTCAGAAATATAGTGGGTCTTTTTACCGAAGGGAGATCCTATGAGGTTGTCAATATTTGGAATCTGTTTTCAAACTTCAGTTTCAATGATCTTTATGAAACACAAATAAAATGTGAACATATCACTACTCCACTTAAAAACTTGCATGGATTTCCTAGCACCCCTACCATGAAGTCCAAATTCCACAGCGTGGTTTACAAATTTAAAATGTGTTCTCTAATTATTTCTCCAACCGTATCTCCCATTATTCCTTGCCTCTCATATGCTGTTCATTCCATAATAAGCAATTTCTAGTTCTCCCATTCACCATACTCATTCATTCTTAGACCTTCGCATGAATGCTTCTCTCACTGCCTTAACAACTCACCCATATATCCTCTCTCCATCCCCAGGCATGTACCTAGTTTCTGTTCTTTTATTTTATTTTCTAATATCTGTTCACCTTTTTTTACTTCTTCTGTGAGGAACTCTGACCATCCTTGCCTCTGTATACAACTAAATAACTAGAATTGCCCCCCTTGTGAACCTAGAATAGGTAGAGAGGAAGGAAAGAGGTAATTTTTCATTAAACTATAAAATAAAAATCTGTCATTAATTCATCTAGATAATCTATGTTAGCTGCCAAATAATTTGATTGTGGGATATCTTTGAGGCACTCTTCCTTTTATCTCCTCAAATGCTTCATGCTTTCTGTTAGGAAGCTGTTGTCACATGTTTGTGGTACATATAGAAATATACTGTCCACATCTCCTTTAAAGAAGGACTTGCCATTAGGCTTCAGGGAATGTGATGAGCACACAGCCTTCATTTGTGAGCTTCTTCAAGCTATGACTTAGCTGCAGAAAGTCCCCTTGCCTGAGATTATATCTTCCCCAGGGGCAGCTTATCTGGTGACTAAATTGAGGAATGGCTATACAGGCCCAACCATTTATTCAGATAATTTTGCACCAAAGAAAGGGAGTTAATCAACTTAGGAGACTGAAGACAGGAAAGTCTGGAGTAGAAGCATACAGATGGACATATGAGAGTGGGCACAATGTAGGAAGAAGATCTTTGTATCACATGTTTATGACTACCAGAAAGCATCCACCACAGAAGCATCTCTAAACATACAAATGGGCAAAATGGACAAGCAGGATGACTTCAGTTTGTGTCTGTAATCTGATTATCCAGTGCCAGCACAATGAACACATGCATTAAGTGGCTATGGTAGTAATTATATAAAGACTTTGCATAAAACAAATAGCACCAACTTCACTAAGCTTGATCTACCAGAAGTCAATATCAGATAACAATGCCAAGTCCTTGGTAGGATTCATTTCTTGAGAAGACAAACTGGCCATTTGGTGTTAAGTTAACTATTTTGTTCTCCTTTCATCTTGGAAGGGCTAGTGGTCCATCACAAGAATAGATACATATTCTGGGTACAGATTTGCCTTTCTTGCCCACAAGTTCTCAGGCAGTACTATTATTTGTGGGCTTACAGAGTGTTTTAGTGAGTGGCATTGGATCCCATGAAATATCATGTCAATCAAGTAACCCACTTTATGCGAAGACCAAAAATGGGCCTGTTGTTTCCATACCATCTAAGCTGCCAGCATGATAGAACTTTGAAAAGGTTTACTAAAGACCCAACAGGAGGGGCAGCCTGGTGGCTATATGCTGTAATAGTGAGGTGTCATATTTTAGTATACAGTATATGCATTAAATTGAAAACTTTTATTTGGCTTTGCACTTGCAATAGGAAGACTACATGACTTTAGGAACAAAAGATGAAAATGGCAATGGCCCCCTTACCTTCACTGCCAGTAATTCACTGAGTGTTTTTATAACAGAGTGTGGTAGATATGAAGATTTGCAGCTCATACTCCCATTTAATTAAAGACTTGCTGTCCAGAACCAAGGATTACCTTCACAGACAGTTTCCATGTGTCAGATTCTCAAGGGCTGCCTGGCTATAGAGAGCACCCTTCCCCACTGTTATACGCTTTCTTGTTCAGCCTGCATCTGGTGATTGATTGGGGCAGAAGTATAAAGGCCTGGCCATGTCACTTTACGTAGGACACTTTGATAGTCAATAATAGCGCCAAAACTCTCTACTGAGTTGGCCGTGGCTTTGATGGTCCTGTATTGTTGTTCAACATCTTCCACTGCCAAATCCTAATCCCCTGCCCTTTTATTTCACAGATGTTGGTCACTAATAAATACTTGCACCCCAAAAATCTGTCTTACCATCTGGATCTGGAGAACCCACTTTGTGACAATATTATAGTATTTATATTTAGTAGAGGATGTATAGCTGTGAAACTGGAGGTGAGTCTTCTTTACCATTTTACCTACAAAAACTATCACAATATTTGACACATTGTATGTTCTCAGTAAATATGGAAAAAATAAACAAATTTAAAATATGCATGAAAATTAGGCAACATGTAGGTGCTACAGAGTAATACTTAAAATTCTAAGAAAATTACATTATATTGCTCCAAATAGAAAATAACTTTTAAAATGACATTACTTATTACATAACTTACTTTCTATGTAGATGCAGGTTACTCCATAATTTTCTTGAATCTATAATGTAATTAGATAAATAATAGATTTCTCTAAAATTTCATAATGCTTTAGTGATGACTCTGTTGTTTTCTTTGATTATTTATATCTCTAAGTAATTAGAGAAAAGGAATATCTAAAGTAAATCCATAAATGGAAAAGGATATGATAAGATCATTTTAAGGTTCTGCTTTAAGTTCTTGTTAAGTTTTCTTGTTTTTGAGTAGTTAAGTTTGGGTGCATTACATAGCAAAGAATACAGCATCTTCTGTCACTGTCAGCAAAACTGAATTTTTGTGTTGGATTTGAATTTGCTTTTAATGTAAATTTGCATGTGTAGCTTACTAAAGCAAAATTTCTTCATTTCTTCATTGGAGAGGCAGGTAAGGGATGATACCTTGATTATGATAAATTTCTGGTAAGACTAGTGGTTCATATATTTCTTCAGTACAATCTCTTGAAAAAAAATTTTATGAATAAGCGCAAGAAATACCCTTTACTAAAATAGTAAAGGCTTCATTTAATTTCATAAGTAAATAGTCTTTACCTGTAAGAACATTATAGTTCTTATAGTGTGGTGACTTTACAATATACTGGAAAGAACTTTTAGAGTTAAAAAAATTAGGGATAGAATCTTGGCTCACATAATTTCTAGCTATAATATTTTGGGCTAGTTGCATTTTTCTGAAGCTTAGAGTCTTTACCTGAAAAAAATCATGATGAAACTAGCCACCTTTCAGTACTGTAGTTGTATTTCTTCTCAGCCTTTTTTTAGGCTTCCCACGTTGCCCTGTAATCCAAACAAGAGGGTTTGTTCCTTAAACATTTATTCTTATCTATTAACTTTCTCTCTGTTCGCACTTGTTCTGGCTGATTCCGTTCACTAATAAAATTTTTATTACTATGTATTTACTGATAAATTCCGAGGTGAAGTCACCAGGCTGGATGTCTCCCTGAGTTTGAAATTTCTTTCCCACTAGACATATGTATTTGATTGATCTCACAGATACCTCACACTGAATTCACGTAGTTCAGTTCTTCATCTGTGCTACACTTCACTCACTCCTAAACATTTTCTCCATACTACCAACCCCTTCCTCATCACTTTACCAGGGAAATCTCTTCACATCAGATTTTATCCCTGATGGTTCCAGTTCTCCAACTGCTCCTTCACAAACCTCATCTCCCTTGCTTCCATGGAATGTGCGAATGCTATCCATAGTGTAGTCACCCATGTAACCTAGAAATCAGACTGTCACACTCTAGGTAAAAACTTTCAAAACATCTTTCTTCCTAGAATACGTTTATTGTCACTAGTTTGGCGTATAAAGTCCTATATGAGCTGGTCCCTACTTCTGTCAACAGCTCAAGACTTTCTCTCTCCTTTGCACCTGGTAACATCAAGTTTATATAATTACTTTGCTTCTTATTACAGGCCTTATCATTTCTTACTTGTACATGTGTGAGTGCTTTTTCTTCTACCTGGGATATCCTTTCCAGGATTCTCTAACTCTTTGAGATTCAATTAAGACATCTTCTCATTCAGAAGGCCTTCTCTGAGTCTCCAAGTTGAGCTTAGCTCTCCTCTTCTTAGCACATATTACATTTTAACGAAATTATTTGCTTATTTACCTACTGTCACCCAAACCCTCACATACCTTATTAGGGTGGTTGGAGAGCAATTATCTTGTCTCTTTTATGTCCACTCAGCATCTAAGTAACTACCCAGTGGTAAATGGTGGTATTTAAGGTGCTAAGTAAGAATTGGGACTCTAAGAAATAACAGAGTGAGAAGTGGCTGGGGTGAGGGGCTGTATCCAACACTGTCTCCATTAGTTTTTCTCAAAATCACCCCAATAAATATATAACCATGTGAAAACAGTTCTTTATTAGATAATACTATATTATAGATAAATCCCTTAGCCTTCAAGTTCCAACCAAAATGTTACTCACATCTTTTTGAAATATTAATTGTGGAGATATCACTGAATATTGATTACGATAATTACTTAAAATAAAACCAAATACTTTAGTTAACTTTTTATTTAAAAAGTTAGCTGCTTTTATTATAATTATTATCGTTCTGAGATTTACCATTGTTTCAAATCACAAATTATTTTTAATCAGAAAATTTTGAAAGCAAGTAATAAACACTATAAAAGTAGTAAGAAATTTTTCCACTCACAACACTTACTTATTTTAGAAAACTTATTCCTGAAGATATTTTCCCCCTTTATTATTTAAATAATGCTCTATTGCCATCAAAATGTTCTGTCACTTACGGAGAAGATAGTAAGACAAAATGGAAGAAAAATGAGCACTTTAACAGCCTTACAACTCTAAACTTAAATTATTTTTTGTTAACTTTGATATTTATTTATATTTTGTGCAATTAAACTTTATTCTAGAAAAAAGTTAATAAAGATCTGTCATAATCTTGAATAAAATGTTTACATTCATAACATTTTATTCAAAATCTATTTTGGTTC
Organism: Pteropus alecto; assembly: GCF_000325575.1. Taxonomy (NCBI): domain Eukaryota; kingdom Metazoa; phylum Chordata; class Mammalia; order Chiroptera; family Pteropodidae; genus Pteropus; species Pteropus alecto. The sequence goes on along the minus strand of NW_006436298.1, from coordinate 28,139,519 downwards.
AATATGACAGAGTATAAACAAGAGAATAAAAATAAACTCTGTTATTTTTCTTTTTAGTTGCTTTTTAATGTCTCATCAAAGGAAAATTTTGAAAGCCCCAATACTTTCCAATGGGTTATTTGCTCTGCTAAGTAAGAGTATTTTTACAAAGCCTGCTGCAATTTTTTAAATAGGCCTAAAGAGACTCACAATTTACATTGAGCCCATCTTCAGCTATTATTAAGGAAATACCTCTTTAAAGAAGGACAGAGCTCAACCAAGTATGTGATTCATGTACCTCAAGAGTTTAATTATAAGGAGATGTCAAAGAGAATTGCCAAGCCAATTACTTGAAATAAAGAAATGGAATAATTTTAACAGCAGGAACACAAAGGAAGTAATTTTTATGGTCCTTTAGTACTTATCTTGAAGAACAATTTGTTAGATACAAAGAGACAGCATGCCTTGTTTACTTCACTCTTATGTGAACATGTTAATATTTCTGAATTGTCACCAAAAAACACAATCCTAGTGAAACAAATGACGATTTATTGACATTAATGACTTTTGAAGACACAATTATTTGATTTCAACAAATCATTAGAGTTGATCATAAAAATCATAATCAAAGTATTTATGTAGATAATTTTGATCACTTTCTACCAAAAATATTAATTAAGTTAAACTTTTATATATAACATTCAATAACTATGCTTGTTAAAATCTAGGCTATATTAAAAATATGAATGAGACCACTTGTTAAAAAAATAAGACATTAGGCTTATGGTCAAGATGGTGGAGTAAGGAAATGCTGTTATTGCTTTCTCCCACAATCATGTAAAAATTTCAACTAAGCTACAAACATCATTGAGGACTGCCTAAAGTCTTACTAAACAGAAGTCCTATAAATAAGGATATATAGAAATGATGTGAAGACTGATAGAAGGGGTGGAGATGCAGAACAGGCTGATCCCGTATCTGTGTGGTAGTTAAAAATTGGAAAGGATATTTCAGCTGTGAAGGTCCCCCCTGAGGAGTGAAGAATCCCAGTGACGAGAAGAGAAGTCATTATAACTTCTGGCTGTGAAAACCAGCAGAGATTGATGCTGAGTGAGACAGAAGCCTGCTGGAGTACCAGACATTCCTCTTAAGGGGCCCGCACATGGCTCTACTAGCTGACAGACTCTCTCTCTCTCTCCTCGCTCTCGCTCTCGCTCTCGCTCTCGCTCTCACGCTCTCGCTCTCTCGCTCTCTCGCTCTCTCGCTCTCTCGCTCTCTAGCTCTCTCACTCTCTTGCTCTCTCGCTCTCTCTTTCTCTGAGCTCCAGTGCTGGATCAGCAGCTCAAAAGGTGCCAGGGACATCCTGAGAAGAACCAAATTGTATGGCTTCAGGGCAAGAGATGGAGGGGCAGCTTTATCTCAGACGGAAGTGCTGGCAGAAGCTATTATTCCTTTGTTGAGCTCTCTCATCATCCATTCTGCACATACAGGTGGGCACCATATCTGAATCTCCATCAATTTGGCTAATATCTCTTGCCCTGCCCTAGTGATTCCTTCAGATTCTGTTCCACCCAACTTGCAGGCCTACCCAAGCCCCATTCAGTGGCTTTTTCATACAAATACCCTGTCTTGGCTCATGCTGCAGGCTTTCGCAAATCTCTCAAAGGTTAACAGACCCCCAAACAGCTTCCAGCTTTGGTGTGCCCCATGCCTCTTGCTAAGCAGCCCCGAGCGTGAGACTAGCAGCAGCCAGTCTCAGTTTGCAGCTTAGCCTGTCTGAGGTACCTCCAAGCCCAACACAAATGGAAACCACCTGCAGATTGCTTTGTAGCTCACACCAAGTGGTCTTGGCAGGACACAGGCAATGACTGAACTTGGCCTGTGCCAGAGCCCTTCCCAAGAGGCCTCAGAACAAACTCACCCAGTGGCCAACTTCACACCACACCAGAGCACCTCCCAACTCCTTTTATAAATGACACACCTAAAAGAGAAACTCAGAAGGCACTAGAGCCTCACTAAAACAAATCCCACTTTGCAGGGGTCAGCCCCTCCACAACAGCTTCTCCACTGTTGTCACAGCCAGTCCTCACAACTAGTCAGCCTGAGAGTCAATTCCTTCTATTGATATGCCAACAGCAAACAAGACTCAACTACAATAGGAAGACACGCACAAGCCACACAAGGGACACACCTGGAGGTCTCAATTCCGGTGACCAGAGAGCCTGCACCACTGGGCCCCACAGGACACCTACTATGTAAGGCCACTATACCATGACTGGTAGACATAGCAGCTCTACCTAATACATAGAAACAAACACAAGGAGGCAGCCAAAATGAGAAGACAAAGAAACATGTCCCAAATGAAAGAATAGAACAAAGCTCCAGAAAAAGGATTAAATAAAATGGAGGCAAGCAATCTACCAGATATAGAGTTCAAAACGCTGGTTATAAGGATGCTCAGTGATCTCAGCGAGAGCTTCAACAAAGAGATGGGAAACATAAAAATAGAGATAGACATCATAAGAAGGAACCAGTTAGAAAAGAAGAATACAATAACTGAAATAATATATTAGAGAGAATCAACAGTAGATTAGATGAAGCAGAGGTTCAAATCAGTGACTTAGAAGATAAGGTGGTAGAAAACACCTGATTAGAACAACAAACAGCAAAAAAATATTCAAAAAGAAAATGAGAGTTTAAGGAGTCTTTGGGACAACATTAAACACAACAACATTTGCATCATAGAGGTACCAGAAGAGGAAGACAGAAAACAAGAGACTGAGAACCTATTTGAAAAAAAAAAAAAAAAAAGACAAAAACTTCCTTAACCTGGTAAAGGAAATAGACATGCAAGCCCAGGAACTGCAGAGAGTTCCAAACAAGATGAACCGAAAGAGGCCCACACCAAGACACATCATAACGAAAATGTCGAAGTTTAAAGACAGAGAGAGAATCTTAAAAGCAGAAAGGGGAAAACAGTTAGTTACCTACAAGGGAGCTCACATAACAATGTCAGCTGATTTCTCAATAGAAAATTCGCAGGCCAGAGTGATGAAAAGCAAGGGCCTACAACCAAGATTACTCTATCCATCAAAGCTATCATTTAGAATTGAAAGACAGATAAAGAGCTTTCCAGACAAGAAAAACCTAAAGGAATTCATCACCACCAAGTTAGTATTACAGGAAATGTTGAAGGGACTTCTTTAAGAAGAAGAAAAAAAGAAAAAATATTAAAAATATTTAAAAATGGCAATAAGTACATATCTACCAACAATTACTTTAAATCAAAAGAAATAGGATGGCTGAATGGATAAGAAAACAAGACCCTTACATATGCTTCCTATAAGAGATTCACTTCAAATCAAAAGACACACACAGACTGAAAGTAAAGGAATAGAAAAAGATATTTCATGAAAATGAAAATGTAAAAAAAAGAAAGAAGAGCTGGGGTAGCAATATTTATACTAGACAAAATAGACTTTAAAACAAAGGCTATAATAGACAAAGGAGGACCCAGTAATCTCAGTTCTGGGTGTTTATCCAAAGAAACCCAAAACACTAATTTGAAAAGACATATGTATCCATACGTGCATTGCTGCATTATTTACAGTAGCCAAGAGATGAAAGCAACATGTGTCCATCAATAAATGAATGGATGAAGAAGAAACGGTATATATATACTATAAAATATTACCCAGACATAAAAATGAATGAAATCTTGCCATCTACAACAACATGAATGGACCTAGAGGGTATTATGCTAAGTGAAATGTCAGATACGGAAAGACAAATGTCATATGATTTTGCTTACATGTGGAACCTAAGAACAAAATAAATGCACAAACAAAACAGAAACAAACTCAAAGACACGGAGAACATTTTGAGGGTTACGAGATGGGAAGGAGATGTGGTGGATTGGTGAAAAGGGGAATGGAATTGAGGAGTACAAACTGATAATTACAAAATAGTTATGGGGATATAAAGTATACCATAGGGAATATAATCAATAATATTGTAATAACTATGGTGTCAGATAGGTACTAGATTTACCAGGGTGATCATTTCATAAATTATATAAATATCTAATTACTATATTGTACACCTGAAACTATATAATATTCTATGTCAACTGTAATTTAATTACTAAAAAATATATAGCATGGAAATTCTTCAAGCCTATTTCATTTCTGTAAAATGAAAACATGTGATTTAAAATGTCAGGCTTTAGACGTATGAACAAGCTTCTCATAATCCATCATCCAAATTTAGGAATTTTGTGATAGCAGACAAGCTAAAATGTTATTTCATAAATGAAAGGGGTTATACTAAAGTGTTAATCTTTTAATAACTCAAAATGATTTTTAAAGATGTATATATGGGCTGCTGCTTTTTGTTTAGTATTACTAAAGTGGCTTCATAATTCCAAACTCTGCTCCCAGGCTTATTTTGGTTTCCATTAAAATCACCTGGCCAGTTAAATAAAACTGATGGAAATCTATATAAACAGTTTCGATGAAGGAAAAGAGAATTACTGAGCAGTATATGCAGGATGATCCTATGTGGAGGGAGTTAGTGAACATATGCACATACATAATCTGAATTAATGGACAGTTCATGTTTTGTGTTGCAGATGTCAATGATATTTGAATTTTTTTAGAGGATCAGCCTAAATTACTTCTGAAATTATGAAAAGCTCACATTTTTTTAAAAGACACTCTATAATATGTGCATACTAAAATTTACTACTTCTTAGTGAACTTTCCTTGGTACCGTCTTTAAAATTCACAGATCCCCTTTATATATCCCTTCTTTTTTGCTTCATATTTTCCTCCTTAGCACTGTGCACTACCTAAAATACTATGTATTTTGCCCTTTTATCATGTTTATTTTCTGGCTTCTCATTAAGAACATAACTTCAGGAAGGTAGAGATTTTTATGTGCTTGTTTACAACTGAATCTCTTAACAACAAAACACTAACATATAATAGGTAGGTTCTTAATGAATGAATATGTATAGTTTTATTCATTAATTTATTCACAATATGTAAAAATGCATACTAATATATAAATATATTACAAAAAAATAGTCATGGTATCCTACTTTTGTATAGTCCCCTAACTGCCTTTTAAGTAAGGAAAAAGAGATACAAAAACCAAAAACTACCAAACATTGTGAAGAATACTGTCTGTTTATGTAAATAACTGCTATTTTTAGAACACATGACAAAGTTGAAAGAGTGCTCTATGAGAACATTTGAAAAGTAATCTTTGAAACAACACAAGAACAAATGAGGCATTTGATATGTTTATGATTGTAGGCATAATTGTTGCTGCAAGTATGCATATATCTGAGTTTTCAAAATTCATTTTATTTCTATTACAGTCTTTGAAAATAAAGTAATTTTCCATGATGCACTGTTTACATCCTGCTCAGTAGAAATGTGTAACCAGGATGAATAACATGCTTAACATCAGAGAAGTTGCCCTTTGTCAGAATCTTGAGCCTTTTGAAATTAAACTATGAAATTAGTTGGTTCACAGATACTCTTTATGTGCTAACGGAATTAAAATGTTACGATGAGTTTGTTGAAGTCAGAATCACATGCCGAATCACATGTATATATATGAAGAAGATACTACCTGGTTATTCCTCCTTGGCAGAGCACATAATTTGAATAGTTTAGTCAAAAATTATTAAGAATCAACTATATACAAGATACAATGGTAAAAGGTAGAATACAAAGATAAGCCCCACATGGTCTCTTTCCAGTAATATCACACCACCACCATCAATAACAGTTGACATTTATTGAGTCACATAAATGACGTTCTTGAAATATCCCATTTGAGCAATGTATTGTAATCATTGTTTTACAGAAGAACAAATTTATATTTAGAGAGGTTAAGTAATTTGTTTCAAAATTATCTAATATTACTCACCTCTTGGAATCTGTGCCTGTCCATAACAGATATGAGTTACACTTGCCATATTTATAATGTGTGATCTTTTCTCAGCTATACTTTGTTCTATCAGGAATAGACACTGAATTCTATGTATTTTCTTAGGAATTTAAAAATGGGATTGAGAGATTTGGTTCTTTTACTCAAACTCTTTTACTCATACTCAAACTCACCTAAAATAAAATCAGGAGCTGTTTGGTGACACTTTACCTTCAAGGACAAGCAGAAACCTCAAATCCATAAGGAGAAGAAGGAAGCAAGCAAGTGAAGCAAAGGAAAGGTAAGCTACCTTTTGAGAGTATTTTAATTTCCTTTGGTCGAAGTAAGGTACATTCTATTACTTGAGTACTTTCTTATTTTTAGGAATATGCAAGAAAACTGTTGTGCAATTCAAAAAACGTCTACAACCATGTGGTAGAAATTTGCCTGTATATAAACCAAGCTTCCAGTCTAGTGTGCTGTTGCTTGTATATCTAATTACTGATCATTTAATAAGGAATTAATTCATTTAGCATGGTCATCACTTTTCTCTATGTTCATACATGTTCATCATGATTTCTAGTTTTCTTTTTTTTAATTTATCATAAGAAGGCTTTCATGGACACTGAAGAGATCATTATATATCAAGTTTGGATCCTTCTTTTAGCATATAACTTTAATATCATATCACCTTTGACCGAATACTATAATATGTGTAACTTACCCATTCTCTTATGAAACAAATTTTTATTATGCTGAACCTAAGGATCGATTAGAAATTAGTAGCTAAAAGATATATTAAGAAAGATATATCTGGAAAGGAGTAAATAGCTATTTCTGTTGACTATAACAGTAGTCTTTTTAAATTGCAATTCTATTGCAGATTTACTACCACAACTACCTGTTGTTTACTACTATTATTGCTACTACTTAAACATTACCACCACCGTCACCACCACCACTACTACTACTATCATTGCCATTACCACCACCGCCAAAACCACTACTACACTATAGCTAACATTCGTAGTATTTACCATGTGTCAGCACTGTTATAAAAACTAACTCAGAGCTCTGGATACAAAATCAGACAATGTTAGTTCATGTGGTTCATATTTAGAGTCAGTAATGTATTATCTTTGATTTGAGTAGCAATTTAAATTATTTAGAAAAATCTTTCTTATCAATATAATTTCAGAAGTTTTATAACAATTAAACGAGATGAAGCACAGGAAAGTGCGTTCTGAAATGTACATCATACACATTTAGTTATTTATACTATGCTCAAAGTAAATTCCTACCATTGGGGTCATTAATAGTAAAGAAAATTACACTCAGGGTAACTAGGAAGTCGTACACTAATTATATAAATTGTTCTCCAGTAATCAATGAATATAACTTTCTACTATTTATATCTTTCAATGTATTTATTTTTTATTCACTAAGATGATCAGACAATCACTCTGGCCAAATATTGAATAACTACTATTATTTTAATATCTTTTATATATGTGATAGCACATGTAAATCTTCAACTCTATCAATGTACTCAAATTGACATTTGATATAATGGATTTCCTGAGTTTCTTCAATATGTTTCACATCTATCCACATGAAATGAGCAGCTCTGTTCCATAATTAATGATGCAATATACCCCTTTTAAATAAGGATTTTATCAGCCTATATAACTAATGGCAGAGTCACCTACATGACCAGTCGGCATCATTAAATTTACCAACTACTGTGCTATCATTAATTCCAATTAAATCCTTAGTATATTTCTCACCAATAAGTAAACACATTTTCTAATTGGGAAATACCATTATGAGTAAATTAATGGGGCCAAGGCGGTTATTTAAGTGATTTAATAGTGTAGTGAGAAATCATTTGGTGGTGAAGGTATTCCTTTTGCTATCCTTCATAGGTGTTGCAGTTGGGAATATTCATGTTTATTACATTTAGCAGTGATCACAGGCATTTTCTACAAGAGTGTGTTAGCGTAGCAATTGAATTGAAGTTATGAAACCCCAAAGAGAGATACTGAATAGTTACTGAATTTAGAACAAGTAAAATTATCAGGATTTTGACTGGCAGTTCATGTTGGAGAAGTTATTTTTCTCTTGAGGTATCAAAAAATATTTGGGCAGCCATCTGGTCTTTAATTATTTGCTCGTTTATCTTCAGCACCTAGAATACTGCCAACAGAGGCTTGTTGAATGAATGAATGAACCACGGAAGTAGCTCAGTGACAGTATTACTTTCTGTATTTGAACACCTAAATAGAGGATTGTCAATAAAAATAATAGCATCTAAAGTTTATTGATATATATTTTTTTAATGTTTAATTATGTTCTGAAGACTGGAAGAAGAATATTTCATATATTGTATAGTTTGATATTCACAATAACTGAAAATGGAATCAGCCAGGATTTTGGACAAAACCCCAAAACAGTTCTAGATATTTGAAGTAAAAAATAGTTAAATGTAAGGAATCGGGTTTTTTGAAACATTGTTGTGATGTGGACTCCAGATGGCCTCCGGGAATGATGCCAAGCCTGTAACAGAACCTGACCACCAAAGCAGTTAAAATTCTGCCACGGCTGCCTTCAAAAGCCTCAAAGCTGGAGACTTAACACAGACATTTCTACATCTCAACTTGCCAGCAGAAAACAGCCAAAGTGGCTGGAAGATAGCCTCTGTTACATTTATGCTTTCCAAATCTCAGAGAAGTATATCGAATTTTATAGTAAGTTTTTCATCCAGAACTTTGATTGCTAGAAAGAAATACTGTTTTTAGCTTTTTAGCCTCTTCTGTATAGGAAAGAATGAGGGGATAGGTAGGAAAATATTCTGAGTGCCACAAAATATATTTATCACAAATTTTATTATTTTCATATCCACATATGGAAAGTATGACTCAGTTTAAGTAACTTGCTCAATATCATAGAGCTATCATGCAGTGAAGCAAGGATTCAAATCTAGTTGTATTAGCATGTGCTGGGATAATTTTAGAAAAGAAACATAAGCATTTCAAAATGGAGTATTTAGGTCACAGTGATAGAAGAAAGAAGGAATGTGATGAACACAATGTCGTGTCTGAAGCTTTTGCCCAGAAGTGACACACGTTATTTTCTCTCATATTTCATTGACCAAAGCAAATCCCAAGGCCACATCTCAGCTCACTAGCATAAGATTGGGGGTGTACAACCTTCTTTCAGCAAAGGAAATTAAATATTTGTGAACAGATAGTCTATTATAGCAGATTTATCTGGCTCTAAACCCTATGCTGTTATCTATTGAAAGCCTTTTCTTATCCTCTAAAAGCACTGTGAAAAGATCTAGATAAGTAGAAGTTCTAGCTACATAGAGAGAGAAGCAGGTTGCTATTGGCTATTCCATTCTGGACTCAAATTTTTGCAATAAGATGCTGCCAGCAGCTAATTTCCTTTCTTCTGGGACCAGCTCTTTTCTTACAAGAATCACTTGGGGCAATCAAGGCACTTAGATAAGGCTAAGTTGAATTGAGAGGAATGAAGGTGCTCATCTTCTGAAGACTTATACTTCCCTATGGACATGGAACATTGCCTCTGATGAAACTGAGCAGTGACTAGCAGGGCCAGTCTAAGCACTTGTCATGTATTTAATTGTCATAACAACTTTTAAGGCAGGTACTACTATCCATCTCAAGTTTAGAAAAAATAAAACTGAGGCACAGAAAAATTAGTCAGCTTAACTAAAGTCACCCAAGTCTGCGTCAGTGCTTGGATTTGAACCCTACAGACTTTGCTCTTGAGCTTACAATCTTAACAAGTATGCACTACTGCTTTTCATTGTGCCAGGCATTGTTCTAAGTCTAGGTTCTGGGGTTACATCTATGGGCAAATAAACATGATTGGTGCCCTTATAGAACTAGTCTAGTAAGGAAGATATATGTGTTTGTATGTGTGTATGTATAGATGGGTGTGAATATTTGTTTGTATATGGCTATACATACATAAACATATATATATATACATATATATACACACACTGTAGAATCACAAATTCATATAATTATCAGCTTGTGCTTTGAAAGAAAAATGCAGAGTATCTAAGACTATAAGAACAGACAGGACTTAAAAATTAGTGTCTTTGAAGATTTCTCTATGAAAATAAAGTTTAAGCTGAGAAATAAATGATACATTTACTAAGTAAAGAGGGTCTAGAAAAGAATATGTTAGCCAGGGGAAACAGCATTTGCAAAGGCTTAGAAACAGGAAGAAATGATAAATTTTAGATACTGACTAAAGGCCAACATGAATGATGTTTAAAAATAGTGGGGATGACAGGAGATGAAGCTGGAAACAGGGCAGGGGTCCATATCATCTTGCTGGGGCTCCTAGGGCAAATAAAGGATTTTGGTCTCTATTTTAAGAGTAACAGAAATCCACTGAAGAACTTTGAACTGGTAATGCTATCATTTTAGATTTGGATTTTATGTATATTATGATTTTTAAAAATAGTGATTTTTTTTTACCTGCCCAGTTTTTATGTGTCGAATTGGTGAAAGTAACTTTACCCAGAATCTTGAGCTTTATCAGGAGAAATCATTGTGTGGGTTTGAGTAGTGAGGAAGAGTGTAGCATACTGAAAGTGTAGCAAATATCACAACACGGAAGGCTGATGAAAAATTATGAGGACATTTGCAGATCAGATACCAATGAGTACATGTGAGGTCTATTTTGTTACAGAGACAATTACCAGGAAGGATTTCACATTAAATCTATTGCAGCTCTCCTGGAATTATAAATGGGAATGAGAGAAAGAGAAAAGTGAGATTAGACTTAACCTATAGAGTTTGACCAAAGCAGAAATTAACTTTTCTGGAGTAGCACAAATAAGTAGAAAAGATTTGGTGGGGAGGAACCACGATAAAAGAATGGTGACATTTTAGCTAAAAATGGAGACATTCACTGTCTTCACAGAAATAAGCATTAAATAATTATTTAGAAGCACTCATATGTTAAGTTAGGATTTGAGACTATACTAATTTGACTTTTGTGAACCCATCAGGCACATCTTTACCTAAGTTCTTGGCAGAAACTATGAGTCGTTTTAAACCATTTTCTCCTCTGAATTTTGGTTGCCAATAAAATAAAATAATGCTTTCTTTATTTTTTTAGCTGAAGAGAACAAAGTGAAGTTATTGGGAAAAGGAATTTAGGGAATAATTACAAAGTCAAGACATCAAGAAGGCATGAAAGCAGTTAAGTCTTAGGAACACTTGGAAGCTACAAATCAGACACCCTCGGAATTTGGATTCAGTTTTTTATCTGCTGCTGCCCTCTGTTCTGCAGACTGGATTTCTTAACTTAACAGCCATAATATATTATATTCCTATCCAGTCCCAACCACTGGAAAGATACTTCCTTTCACTGCTTTTTGATGGCATACCCCACAATTTGGGGGAAGGAACTCAACTTATGTGGGGCCAGGTGCTTGCTAAGTGTGATCGTGGGATCATGCATGTTCACACAGATCATGATATGAGTCGCAAATGTAAATGGTATTTTTGGTGAAGGATACTTAAACCATGAGGAAAAAAGAGGCTCCTGGTCAGAAAAACTATTTTTCATCCTTCACATATTGGCTAAGACATATTATTTCTCTCTTGACCATCAACACTAGAATACTTGTCTCATATCATTCCTGTACTTACCCTGATCATGGTAAACATAAAAATATATTCTACTTGCTTGTTTCTTTATCTATATGCTTTAAAAAATAATGTAATTATTTGATAATGTAATAGCACAAAGACTGGCACATAATATGATAATAAGAAGTGATCTTATTCTAATTTTTTTCAGGTAATCTGCTAGTAAATTTTATGTGGATTACTACACTTATTTCTGGCAAGAAAACTATAAATCAATTAGTATTTTCATCTCCATTTTACATAGACAGAAATTTAAACTGTGAGGGGGCATGAAGCTCAAGGTCATGACTTGTGTTAGAGCTGGCATTTGAATCCAAGCAGTCTGACATTAGAGTGCTTACTTTTAATCATGATACTGAAACTTCATTCTTTCAGCTTTAGGAAACATAAAAATTAAATGACATAGATCTGAAACGTGTAAGTTTGTTTCATGAAAGCTTTAGTCATGAAAATTTATTTATTTGAAGAAGAGAACTTGATTAGCTCTAAAAAATGATGGATGAAGGCATCTGTGTAGACAAAGTCAAGAAAGAAAACAATTATTTGCATAATACAGGAAAGCAAAACAAAGTAACATGGAAGGCAGTTAATTTTTTTGAAGTTTATGTCAGTCACTGAAATTTCAACATATATTAGAAATATAAACATATTTAAATATATATTTCCCCTAATCTTCCCAACAAAACTGTTTACTAAATGATGGTTGAATTGATGTTGTGATAGACATAGAAATGAGTCTAAAGCAACAGAGCTTTTAAACAATGACACAGCACTTTTATCCACTTTTTGCCATATGATAATGATAATTCATAATCAGTTTACTATACCATACTGGTTATGGAATTATAAGATGCATTTGTGTACAGAGTTTGAATGGACTGATCATTTCACCTGGTAACCAGAATGTTAGATAACAAATGCATATAGTAAGTCTTACTGTGTTTTGACCAAAATATTATATAGATAATATATGTATTACCTATAATATAAGATAATATAGATAATATTATATAGATAATATACATATTACCTATAATATAAGATAATATAGATAATATTATATAGATAATAATCACATATTTATAAGCTCTACTAATTACAGAACTACTAAGAGTAGATGTATTTGCAATGCCAATGATCATTTGTCTCTAGGAATAAGCATAGAAAAGTCTTCACATCTTTAGCTCACTTAAATTCTAAATATATGAGATAGTTATCTTCGATAGTATGGTATTGATACAAGTAACTCCTAATAATGCAACCTAAAATTTATATACATTTTGAAGCATAAAGATAGTAAGTTCCCCAAATGATAATAATCTCTGTGATTAGAGGACAAAATAATTTTGATTAGTAGTCCGAAGATCATAAAAATATAAACTCAGTTTGACTCATAAATAAATTTCTAAGTTGAAATGTTCTATGGCGTTGCTATAAATTTATAGCTCCTTCTGAATTCACAATGTTCAGATAATGAAATCAAGCTAACTGCATATTTGGATTATTTTGCTACCATGTTACCATAATGATGTCAAAAATTTTGTAAAAGTTTTTTTAATTACGTAAATTTAATTGGAGATATTAAAATTAGAATTCAAGTTTTGATAAGACCCAAGGAAACATAAATACGGAAAAATATATGTTGTTTTTTAAAACATACATCTAGCATGCAATTTTAGAATTAAAAAGGGAGTTGAATCATACTTCTACTGAAAAGTATTACGAAAAAATATATTTATAATATTTAGATACAGGAGCATAAATTGATCAATCACACACAATATGTGGCCATGCCTATTCAGATATCTTGTGACTCATTAAAAGATTCTGCAAGCATTCATTTTCTTAGTCTTCAAAATATTCAGTATTTGTTAAAAATATCCATGGTAGAATTGCCAAAAGCTATAGTTTGTGAGATTAAAATGTTCTGAATTTTAGACTTTACTACAAATCTTATTTACATCTGCAAATTATCTGATTATTGGCATAACACTTCTTGAAAATGCTATGTCTAAGGAATTTTTTTTACCCATTATTGATTTCTCAAAGCAATGTACACTCACAGTGCCATTCAAACTAAATATTGTCACTATTCTATTTTATAAAAATAAAACATAGTGACAAGTATGATCAGCTACTTTTAGGGTTAGGCCTTTCTCATACAACACTACAATTCTTAAAAATAGCTGTCATGGATATAGAAAACTCTGTCTTAAAAAGAGCTGTCATGGATATAGAAAATTCTGTGCCTTCCATTCTAAGTAGAATCTAAGTGACTAATGGCCTAACCTTAGTTGATATAGGCACTCTCAGTTTCAGATGTTTCTAAAAGACTGGCAGGTAATGATAATTCAAATAAGCGCAACGACCATGTGTTAGAGAACATAGGGAAAGGGGATTGGGTATGTATGACCATAGCAAAATGAATAATTAATTCTTTATTAAAAGGGAGTTGATTATATTCTACTCTAGTCAATTTTATTACTGAGATAATTTCGAAATCCACATTACCTGTGAACTTGAACTTTCTTTATTTTTCTAATATTGAGTAGAACTAACAAGGCATACCTATGAGCCACCAGTTTGCAAATCTTGGCTTATATTAGATCAGTTTTGAGAAGGATAAAAACACTGAGATACTCATAATCATGCCAAACTTGAATTCACAGTTTGGAAAGTAGGCATAAGCAAGAAGGTAGAAAGGGCAGTCAGCAAAGACACAATCACATTCTTAATTTATCATGTTACCATTATTTGATAGTTATTTAACTCTATTCAAATACATTAAATTCTCAAAGAACATGTTTTCTTTGTTTTGTTTTTTTTGTTTTTTGTTTTTTTAAGAAATTATTAATGTCTGGACATCTAACTTGCAAGGATTATTCATTTTAACTATTTTAAGGGGATTTTTTGTTGTTGTTGTTTCTTTTTTTGTTCCATGGTCAGTTTCCTCCTACACTGAGTCATCATTTTGGGGGCAAATGAGAAAAGAAATAGCATTTTGAGAATATTCCTAACAGAGTTGGGTTTAGGATAATTCTTAGGGATAGAACCCAAATAGAATATAAACTTCTTGCAGGCTTTTGTCTAATTAGAGCAGCAAATTTAGTTTGTCATTTGCTGCTTTGGGGTGAGCATACTTATTTATCTAGTATGTGATAAAAAGATGTAACCACTAAGCTGTATGGTTTTTGTGCATAAAGTTGATTATAACACATTCAACTTGTTGTCCTGGAGAAACATGGAAGACTCTGAAGTATTAAATATCTCCAAATGTACTCATAGAAACTTAGACAAGTAAAAGTTGTAAAGTCATGCTCCAGAGACAACTATGCCTCTTCAACTTAAAAGACGATTTTCCTGATACTAAGATTATTATATTTAATTAGACTTCTGAGATTTTCTTTTTCTAAACGCATGATATATTGAATCAAAAAAACAACTAAAAAGATAGAAAAGAAGGAAGAAAGGAAGGAAGGAAGGGAAGGAGGGAGGGAAGGAAAAGAAGGAGGAAGAGAAGGAAGGGAGATAGAAAAAAAAGAATGCAAGACAAGAGAAAGAAGGAAAAGATAGAAAGATGGAGTGGAGATTGAGTAATTCATCAAATAATTTTATTGAGCTAATATTTATTGAGAACTTATTCTTTATAAAGCACTCTATTAGGCATGATTTAATGTTATCTTATAAGATTCCCTGTTATGGAAGAACTACAGCCTGTTACAGGAAAAATTTTTAAGCAATAATACATATCTCAGTATGAGTCTAGCTGTGGAGATTATTTGGGGACTCCTCTTCTGAAAGCAATGTATATACCCAGAACCTGTCACTGCTATGTATTTCTATGGAAAGGAAAAACATATATAATCCTGTATTAATAGAAGTAAAAATTTATTATACTACCACAAAGAAAAACTTTCTGGTAGTGGAGACTACTAATTTCAATTTATTAACTATCATTCCATGGGCCCAAAATGTTCTTTCCATTAACACATTATCATGGAAATTAACTACTCACTTTTCCAGACCTATTTCAAAATTCACAAAAAACTCTAACATATATAGACATTGAAATTTTTCTTCATGCATTTATTTATGATAAAAGTATATGGTACCAGAATAACACTCAATTTCTGTGATTAATACTGGAGTATTCTTTATTAATAATGCATTGTAGGCATCATGAGAACAGCACATACCTTGTGATTTCTCTATGGTCACATGGACCTGGTTTTGGTGGTGTGTTAAAACACACCAAAGGCAGGCAGATTTGAAATTTTAAAATACAATTAAAGTTTTATATTTATGAAGCCCTCATTTTTTAAGTTCAACTGTAATTGGATGTTGTGAGGACTGGAATGTTAATGTAGCATTTATTATAATTAGATTTGAGGGCACTACCCTTTCATATTATTAAAAGATTAAACATAATCAGAAATTGTTGGTCAAACAATAAAATTCCTTTCATTTCAGTTTCTTTCCTAGCTTTGACATGTGATCAAATGTGTATTTGAAAAATGATGTAGCATTATCAAGTTTCAAACACATCTTATCTCTGAGGTCAAAAAGCAAGCACACATACATATTTCAAGGTGCACTGGCTATTAAGTTGAACGTATTTTTTTACTACTCAGATGTAAACTGATACCAAATATCCTTAGTAAAGCATATATGTTTATCAGGCATATATGTTTGTAGGACTTATAAGCTAATTGGAAGACAATGAATTTAATATTTTAATAAATGAATTAAAAACTTAATGACACTCATCCTTTGAAGGCTTTGATAGAAGTTAGAATTTTTTGTTTCTATTCTATATTTGAATATTGGAGAGATTTTATAATTAATGCAAAGTATTTTCAAGAATATAATTGTGTAATGATCAAAATATGTTCAAATATTTTTTTCATGCTAAGTGCAACTAAAATCACTGAATCTTACATATAAAATAAATATAAGACTCTTAAAGGTCGAGAGAAGATGGACTGAATAGGAGTCTCAATACCTAAGGAACAGCACAATAGAGTTTCTGGATTTTCTTTTTGTTTCATATATGAAAGACTTGACCTGGAAGACGATGGCAATCTGGAAATAGAAAATACCAACAGGGACAAACAACCTTCCCATCAAAGGCCAGCTCTTTTTAGTAAGGGGATCAGGAAAGAGGGAGGCTAGCAAGACAGAAAATTTTTAGACAAAAATAGTCATACTACAGTTAAACGCTACAGAAAACGTTGTGTTACCACATCTTCTTCCACTCATCAATAACAATGAGATCCTACACTGGATGACAACAGAGGCTGAGTGAGGAATGAGGACTTGTACTTCCATCTGGCAGTAACAAGGCAGCATCAGAAAAAGCCAACTAAAACAGAAGGCTTTAGAAAGATCCAGGTCTCATAACATAACATAAAAATGTGCTGGTTTCAATCAAAAAATCACTCGTCAAGCCAAGAATCAAGACATCTCAAACAGAATGAAAGAGAACAATAAATAATGCCCAAAAGAGATGATAGAGATGTTAGAATTATCTGACAAAGATTTTAAAGCATCTATGATATTAATGCTTTGACACATAATTACAAACACACTTGAAAAAATATTTTTTAAAAATAGAAAGTTTTAGGAAAAAAGACTTGCAGCAAAGAAACAGAAGCTATAAGGAAGAGTCAAATAGAAATATTAGAACAGAAAAATATAGTAATTGAAAGAAAAGCTCAGAGGATGGGCTCCACAGCAGAATGGAGAGATCAAAAGGAGGAATCAGTGGACTGGAAGATAAACAATAGAAATCACCCATTGCGAAGAACAGACAAAATAAACTGAAAAATAAAAAAATGATCAGAGCCTTATGGACCTGTGTCTTTTGAAAAAATGTCATGAATATTAATGGTTAAGAAAAATCAATAAATGGAAATGTCATTAACTCTGAGAACTCTCAAGTAATGTTTTGAAAATGTACACTTACCTAGAAAATAAGTGCTAGGAAGAAATAGTCTACTATGTACTTCATTTTTGTGTCTTCATTTGCCTTCTACTAGAAATAACATTTATCTAGTTCACAGATTGAGTTTAATTTTGTGAGCAAAGAGAAAATATTGTCATCACCCCTTGGTGCATGCTAACATTTAAATGTTATGAGGATAAAATCCAATGATTGGATTGATGGGTTATTTGCCACCCAATGTGATTGGATTCACTACTATGATGCTGGATGTTTAGTAAATGAGAGCTGGCAAACAGAGAGAAGCTAAGCAAGTATCTAATATGAAAAAGTATTTAATTTAAAGTGTAAATACCTGTGCCCAAATTCTGAGAAAACCAGGAACATATTGATTCCGCAAATGAAAAGGAGCATATGAACTACCTAGCCACCTTATACTACAAAAAGATTTCTAGCTATAAGTACTTCATATTACAGTCAAGAATCCTTATTGAAATTATGAATTGCTATTCAACAACAACCAATCTGTAAGGTAGGTAGAGTAGACCTTTATTTTATATATGAGGAAACTGAGTCAACAGAAAACCAGAATCTTGTTCAAGGTCAAACACTGATTTACTTCTAGAGTCATGAATGAAATGAGCTTTCTGACTCCCAGCCCACCATTCTTTCTTTTATGTTATGTCCAATATCAATAGATATAATGATAGTTATATGAACCTATGTTGTTGCTTAAATGATTATACTAATATAAAAATTATGTATAGTATAAATATTTTTCTTTGTTAATATGAAACAGTGGCTAAATAATGATGACTCTGACTTTAATAAGAATTTCTTTGTATGAGATGTGATTTAGCTTGTTGCTCAGAATAATAAACAGACCATTAAATATTTCATATAATTAAATTTAAATAAATTGCTCTTTATCCAGTTTTCGTTGTGCTATCATAATTGGCTTTATTAACAAAGACAATTTATAATAATAGTTAAGGATGATATGTGTAACCTAATTCTTCCTCATGAATATTTAATTGATGCTTTAATTGAATATTTTGATTTAATAATAGAACTAATTCAAGGTAAATATATAATTATCTTAAAAATATGCAAATAAAAATTAAAATAACAGATTATTTTAAGTGCTTTCTTTCAAAAATATATAATTGACTCTCTGAGGAATTAAAAAATACACTTTATTATAGATACAGAGAATTGACAGACAGCAAATGAATAGAAAATGATGAGAAAAACCTGCAGATATATGAAAATCTATGGAAAAAATAGGATGGGTGGAGAGTAGGATGAGAAACCAAACATTTTCTCATTACTAATCCTACCCAAATCTAAGTGGGTGAAGAGGGAATGGGGGGCAAAAGACATTTTAATTATTAGTGGAAAAAATTCCAAGGAACTTTATCTTTTAGCATTGTGGGTTCTAATAGTATCATTCAATCAATAATCTGTTTTACCAATTCTCTTAGCATGAAACCTTTAACTGATTTAAAAGAAAAATAAAAAATTGGTTTATTGTATAAATAGTGTAAATTTCTAATAAAAAAAGGGCCAAGACTAGTTGAACAAAAAATAGTTCTTTTAATGACAAGAAAAAGATACTGAAATAGTAGGAAATCACTGAAGACTATGGAATATTTTTTCCTATCAACCTCAGATTAGATTATTAAGGACATCTTGAAAATTTAAAGTGTAATAGAATAAGTTATAGAAAAGGTTAATTTTTTTCTCAGTTATGATAATGACTTTTTAAAAAGCTTGTACTTAAGCAGAGTAATTATTATGTAAAAAATATCCATTGGATTTATCTAAATAAACCTTTTCTGAAATACATGTGCTCCTTCTGAAAGTATTTTGAGATGTGTTCTATGTATGTTTGGTTATTTTTCTTTTGATATTTCAATCAATTTCTATCATATTTCAATGTAAAATGTCCAATAGTAAAAATTTATTTTGACATACTGTTTTTCATATGATGGGACAAAATCGAGAATATATTCAAAGGCTTGAATATTAATTTAAGGAGATTTTTTTGATGATCCTCTTTATACTCTTTTACTTAAACTAACCAAATTATATGAAAACATTTCTACTTAAGAAAGTGCCTTCTCAATAATCTATTCCCAACTATTAGAAGAAACCATTAAGATTTATATTACTTTGTAGTTCAGCACATCATTTTTTGTTAAATGCTATTTATTGATGCTGTATAAAGTTATAGTATTATTTTCTCAACTTTTGTTACAGAAATTTTCTTTATCCTTTTTAAGCACATTTTGTATCAGTAATTTATAAGTAGAAACTAGAAAATATTGCAATATTTATTATAATTTTTTTCATAAGTTATTATATATATTCATGGAATATTTCAGATACTCTGTTAAACATATGAGGGTTTCTTAACATGGTTATTATGGATAGAATTAGCAGATTACTAAACTTAAATGAGAATTATATTACGTCTTTATTTTCGCTAACTTCTAATTGAAATTTAGCATTTTATTTAATGGTAAACGCAGATAGCAAACCATGGTGGTGTTAGTAGTACCCGTGTCTTTTGCATCACATGATTGTGACAAATACTTTTAAATGTTATTTATGATCACCATATAGTCACAATTATTCACATAATTGCAACCTTCTGCTCTTTACATGTTTATGCAATGTTCACTGCAGCTTTGCAACTATTAGCAAGACTGCATCTAGATCATCTTCCAGAGTTTCAGTTCTCAAATTAAAGATCCAGACATCCAGATTTTCTTTTATCTTTTCTACATCTTCCTTTGTTTCCTAATTGATATATAGAAAGAGTTGAGTCATTGCTTTTACAAATCCATTTTTTTTAAGCCTAGATAATTAAAAGGACAGTTATTCTTATTCCTTATAAGAAATTTTGTAACATGGATGGGTATGGCTGCTATAAATATGACTTTTAGACTGGGAAAATTCAAAAATGTCTAACTTTTGAGAAAACTTTTTTTGAGTTAATATTTAATTCAATTTTATTTTTTAGCTTTATTGAGGTATGAATGACAAATCATCATTGTATATATTTAAGGTGTGGTGTTTTGGCATACATATACATTGTGAAATAGTACCCCAATGAAGCTAATTTACCTATCCATCATCACACATATTTGCCTTGTGTGTGTGTGTGTGTGCAGAACTATAGTTAAAAAAAGTATTGTATACTTGAAATTTTCTAAAATGTAAGAACAAATAATTTGAGAAAATTCTTTGTGAATTTTCTCTGAAGTAACTTAAAAAATGTTGCTAATGTATTGCGTCATGATATGAATTATATACCATGCTGGAGGTTCTAAGAGTTCTTTCTGTTGTTTATACATTGTCTCCCTTTTACTGTTCAGAATCTGTGTTATGAAATAAATGATTTGTATTCAGCATAACATGCAAATATTGTCTTTGCATTATAATTTTGTGAAAATATTAGAATTTTAAAAAATAACTTTGCAAAGGAATCTACAAAGGATATAAGAAATTAAAATGATTATTTATAGCAAGACCCAAAACACATATTTCTCTGTCCAACTCCTCCATCCTCACAATATAATTTCATTTATATTGAGTCTTATATGACTTTTGTTAGTGTTACATAATTTTGGAAAGAATAGTGTAACTAGATGAGGGTCATTCCATCTAAATATCACCTAGCTTATGCTTAATAACCTCAGTTTTAAGGAGGCAAGAATAATGAAAAATGCATTGGCATGATAAAACTATTTTGGAATATAATACTACTAAAAGATAAATTGATGATTTGAATGAGTTAATAATTTCAAAGGCTTGACGCAATGTGGCTGATATATTAAATACCAAAAGATGAAACAACATGACACAGTGATAAATTATAATATGTTGAGAATTTTAAAAGACACGAGAATAACAAGATTTCTTCAAAGTTTGAGCTTTAGCCATATATAGGTTTTATTTGGTATAGGTAAAATATATTGAACAATTATTCTGATATAAAGGCCTGCTCTTTACTTGAATACAGCTCTTTAAGAGGACAAAGCATAGGACTGACATCTAATAACTATCTATCAAGTTCTAATGTGGCTATCATTAAAACAGATTTACTTTTTGGTATATGTAGGTTAATGATTCAATTAGTTTCAATTACCAAAGTCTGTCAGGCAACCAATCAAACATGTGGGAAGGACATTCTTTTATCTAGGAGTCAGAATTGAAAGGAAGAAATTTAGTTTATTCAGATCCTAAGTAAGCGAAATGATACAATGCATTTATTGCTACTGAAGAGTCAATCTTTGTATCATTGTTTGGCATATTTGATAATGAATTAGTAGATTACTTATTATAATGTGAGAGTTATGCTTTTACAATATTGACAAGAGACAAAAGACCACAGATATAATGGAAATGAGAGTTGGACCAGAAAATAGAATGCAGCTCCAGTCTCAGCTCTGTTTAATGTGCGACAAGGACAAATTCATTTAAGACCAGTTAACTTACATGTCTGGACATTTATTTACTTGAAGAGACAGAGAGAGAGAGAAAGAGGGAGAGAGAGAGAGAATATATGTGTGTGTGTGTTATATAATAAATGTGTCTCTTATTCTTTTTGGTCCAGGTCCTCTTAAAGAATCTGATACAAATCTAAAGGCCATCTGCCTAGATATATGCACCAATATAGACACAATTTTGTCTATAATTTTAAGAGTTCAAGGACACCTAGAAGACTGCCATGGATCCCAAATTTAAAAAAAAAAAAAATCCTGATCTAAACTATAACATGCCTTTCAATTGGAATTCACAGTTCTTTGTCAAGTTCTAATGTGAATTTATTAATGATAACTCACAGGCAGTTTTAGTCAGCTATGTCAGATTCAGAAACTATTCCATTTACAGCAGACTTCAATTATTGACTTTATGTATAATATAATCCCAACACAGAACTAGTGGTGCTGGGATTCTCTTCTCAGAACCCAAGAATAATGGAGATTCTTGAAAGGTTAAGTCAACTGGTTAGTTATAGAAAGTATGCAAAGTAGCTTCTATTAAAAAAAGAAAAAAAAACATATCAACATTAAAAGTACTTGGTAGAACCTATATCTGTTGAGAATTATTGAAAGCTCAGTGTATTTCTTCATTGTTAGGTTTTTTAAAGAGATCAGTTTATAATGATTATATTTACTTTACATGAGAAGTTCAACAATTAGGATGCAATATAATATTTAAACCCCTGTGGTGTATCAGCTATGTTGAACATGATAGTGATTAAAATGATGTAGAGTATTTCTCTAATTACGGTAGCGAAAATTCTATTCCTAATACGTATTTCCACTACAAGAAAATCGGTTTCATTTTTCCCCTAAGTATGTCTCATAAACTATAGTAGTATTGAGTGTTGCAGTACAAAGGTGCATAATAAATTCCGAAGGAAGATGTTTTCCTATTAAGAAAAGGTAAGTATGAATGCACATGATCAAAATCTAACAATATCAGAATGATGAATTATTCTTCCACATTATTTCATCCCTTGTTCATAGACTTCATCAGCCTACACTGCTCCCACTCATTCTTCGATGGAGAATATTAATTTTTCAATCTAATCTAAAGAGTTATAAAGCACCTTCAAATCTTTACAAGTGAATTGTTGGCCTCCTATCTAGAATTTCTGAAGCCCTATTTATAAAATTATTAACATTTTATTAAAGTTCTCTGCATCACATTTTTACAAAAAAATCTTTTAAAATGTAAACAGTTTAATCTAACATTATTCTGAAAATATTACTGCAGATATATTGGTGAAATTCTTGAGTAGCAACACAATAGTCAATATTGTCTAGAAACAATATGTTATCGAATAGTATTGGAGAAAGAATGGAGAGAAATTATGTTTTCACATGTAAAAATATCAGCTGCAGCATTCCGAACCATCTTCATGCCCCTCATCTAATAATGTATCACAATCAGTTAACACTGTTAACCTAAAAACTGAAAAGCCAAGGTAAGAGGCAACAAGTGTTTATTTTGAGATCAAAGAATTGCAATTTGGGGACACAGATTCAGGTAAAAATCCAAACTGTGTCTTGATTACAGGGTTATGGTTTTTATGAGGAAGGGGAATGATTATGTGAATAGAGGAAAGGAATTTATTTTTGTGTTACTCTTTAGTTATACATGGCTGGTTATTGATTCTATCTGCAGAAAGACAATCAATAATCATCAGTCCTTTTGGTGAGAGTGTCTGCTTTCCTGTTAGTTTTACAAACAATTGTTGTAAGACAGTGCTGCTTTGGCCCAGTCCAAAGTTTATTTTGTCCACTTCGAATGTTCCAAAGGTTCAAGGAGCAAGACATGCAAGCAATTCCTCTGGAATGACTGCCCTGGCTCTATTTTAAAATGGTTACACTTAAGTCAACTTTCCACAACATATATTTAGATTAATCTAGAAAGTTACCAAAGCAGAGATTACTGAAGCAGGGGGCAGGTAGAAAAAATAGCAAGGAAACATTACAATTTAGAAAATCATGGATAATTATATGTCTTTATAATATGCGTGAACTCCAAAACTAAGATGAATTAAGATGGGAAGCCTTGCATCATATTAAACAATGGTTTTAGATCATTTTCAGCCACTAATCAGATAAAGAAATGAGTTGTAGTTTTGGGAGTAAAAATTTTCATTAAGCAAGCACTGTGTTTTTATCTTTTTGTTGTTGTTTGGCAGAATCGTGAAATTCATGTAGAAAGCTCTTCAGTTCATAATTTTTAGCATTGGCCCATGCACAATTTTTATTAATTTATTTTATATCCCTTCTCTATCTACCACACTGAATTCAATTTTTATACCCCATCCACTTCCTGACACCAAATAAGCAATCAATTAGAAATAGTATTTTTTTTACGCCAATTTTACATTAAAGGTATTTGGCTTACATTTTTTTTCTGTGTTGTTTTCTTAAAATGATGATTTTGCCAACTAGTCATGTTACTTTATATAGGTAGACTCATTTCATTTTACCACTGCAGAATAATTCATTATTACACATTTCATATTTCAGTTAAGAATTCTATTAACTAAATGGAAATTATAAAAGGGAATCAGTCAGAAATTAAGAACATATTATCTGAGATGAAGAGTATATTAGATAGAATAAACAGAGTGGATAAAGAAGAGGATTGAACCATCGATTTAGAGGATGGGGAGGCCAAGAGCACTCAATCAGAATGGCAAGAAAAAAGAAGCCAAGACTACCATAATAATTTAAGGAGCCTATGGGACACAAATAATGATGGAAAACTTCCCTAACCTGGTAAAGGAAATAGACATACAAGCCCAAGAAGCTCAGAGAATCCCAAAAACCAGGAACCCAAAGAGGACCACACCAAGACACATCATAATTAAAATGCCAAAGGTTAACTACAAAGAGAGAATCTTAAAAGCAGCAAGAGAAAAGCTGTTAATTACCTACAAGGGAGCACCCATTAGACCTGCAGCTGATTTCTCAAAAGAAACTATGCAAGACAGAAGGGATTGGCAAAAAATGTTCGATGTGATGAAAATCCAGAATCTACAACCAAGAATACTTTATTCATCAAAGTTAACGTTTAGAGTCGAAGGACAGATGAAGAGCTTCCCAGACAAAAATAAGCTAAAAGAATTTATCAATGCCAAGCCAATATTACAGGAAATATTGGAGGGACTTCTTTAAGAAGAAAAAACATATATCAAAAACAGGAATAAAGAATGGTAACAACTACATTCCTATCAACAAGTTCCTCAAATGGAAAAGAATTAAGTGTTCCAACCAAAAGATAAAGTGGCTGAATGGATAAGAAAACAAGCCCCCTACATATGCTGCCTATGAGAGACTTCTGATTAAAAGACACACACAAACTAAAAGGAAGGGGATGGGTAAAGATATTGCGTTGATGGACCTATAGGGTATTGCGCTGAATGAAATGGGTCGGATAGAGAAATACAAATATCACGTGATTTTATGTACATGTGGAATCTAAAGAATAAAATAGGCAACAACGAAAGCAGTATTGAACTCATAGATACAGAGAATATTTTGAGGGCTACTAGATAGGCGGGGGTTGGCGGAACCAAAAAAAGGCAAAGAGATTAAGAGGTACAAATGGATATTGCAAAATAGACATGGAGATGTAGAGTGTAGCATAGGGAAGATGGTAATAATGTTGTAATAAATATGTAAGGAGGAAGAGAGGTACTGGATTTAGTGGGATAATCGCTTTGTGAGTTATGTGGATCTCCGATCACTATGTTGTACAACTGAGACTATATATATTATTGTATGCCATCTATAATAGAAAAGAACTCATTGAATTGTACAATGTAAATATGAGCAACTAATTGTCTATTATATTTCAATAAAGCTGGAAAAAAGTTCTATTAACAAATTCATAGTGTCTTATGTTAAGCTTCCAAGAAGCAGAGTTTAGGATGAAAATTTTTGTGCAAACAATTTATTGGGGGAATGCTACTAGCAGAAACTTGTAAGAGAGTGAGGAAAGCAGTTTGGGAAGTGGTTTTAGACTCCATCTAGCCTCAGCCTGATCCCAAGGGAGCTCTTGAATGTAAATTACACTTCAGGGGTGGCCCTGCTCAGAGGCAGACTGTGTTGTTTATCCTCACACCAGCCAGTAATTCGCAGGCTAATGCATGGCTTTTGAGACAGAACTAAAGGAAGGGGAAAGTGGGTGTGGAAATCTACTGAGTTGGAAGCTTCTATCAACAATGTTGATCCTTTGGAGAAAAGGGCGGGTGTGAAGCTTTTAGTGACCAATACCCATGGTAGCTGTGGGACAAGTACATAAGCCTTGTAAAGGGAAAATGGTAAGGCTTCGATAGCATCTACTACAGTTAGGTTGCTTATATCTCTCTATTATCAAAACAATAATGGAATGGGTATTCTTGTTCCTCTTCCATTTTGCAATGTTGCAAGTATTTTCCTGGATTCTGTATCTAGTAGTAAAATTGCAAAACTATATTTCACTGAAATCTGCTAAATAACACATCAACTGTTGAATTATTTACACTACTGCCAGTGTATGAGGATTCCTACATCTTCCTACATCTTCCTACATCTTTGCCTATACATCATGTTATT
The DNA here is from genome assembly GCF_000325575.1 of Pteropus alecto. Taxonomy (NCBI): domain Eukaryota; kingdom Metazoa; phylum Chordata; class Mammalia; order Chiroptera; family Pteropodidae; genus Pteropus; species Pteropus alecto. The sequence continues at coordinate 28,112,826 of NW_006436298.1, read as the reverse complement.
CAATTTTCTAATTTTGAGAACAATGATGGGTGTAAAGTTATAGTATTTAATCATAGTTTTAATTTTTTAAGTTGCTACTGAATTTAAGCATATCTCCATATAGACAGTGTGTTACTTTTCTATTAGTTGTATTCAAATTTTGACCATTTTTTTCTTTTCTTCCAAATTTGTGAGGATGCATTGTGTTTGTATAAATTCTAGATATTGAAGGCAAAAAATTATTGTGTCTCCATTCGTATATTCAGATGGTCATTAACCTGCATAAAACATTTGAGTAACAGAATATCAGCACCATTGCTGATTTTCTTTAACTTCCTTAATGTGGGGTTTATATGGCTATTTTTCAAAATGGAAACTATCTCTTAGTATCCTAAATTGAACCTGGATTGTAGCTTCCCAATTCAAAGAATTATTTTGTTGAAAGAAATAAAAAAAGATTAATGACCCATTATTTGGCAACAACAGCAGCTTATAGTAATATAGAAAACTTCAATCAGTCTAGAAATGACGGTCTTTGATGAAAAAATGTATGAGAACTTTGTAAGTGTATGGCTCAAGCATTTAAAGTCTTTTTATTGACAATGTAGAAATTCAGTTATTTTAAGAATTACCTGATGGATAACTCATTTTTACATGAAATACTAGGTAGAAATGTAGTATTCTTGGATTTTTACAAAACATAGCAAAGAGTAAAATATCTTCTCTCCAAACCTTACACTAATCCTTGATATGTAACGTATCGTTTGATTGTAAATTGAATATAAACTTATATAGCAAGGTATTTTTATTCATTCTACACTGCAGTGAACAGGAGCTTAGAGAGGTAAAATCAGGTTTGTAAGATCAAAGTTACAAACCTGATTCAGACCTAAATGTGTCTGATTCCCAAGACTGTCCTTAATCACTACCCTGCCCTGATATTCCTCCTCTTTCAGAGGATGGAGATGTGTGTATCTGGACTGGCTGAAAGCATGGTTCAAAGTGATTCAAGAAAAAGAAATCTATTACAATACCATATCCCCTTTGCGATTCAGACTACTGAACCTTTATAGCTTGAGCAAAGATTCTTTGCTAAGATAGTCTAAGAGTTTTTATTTTTTAACTTTAAGGCAACACATTTCCCTGTCACAAATTCTCTGCTAGAGCACAGAAAAAAGTGAGAATACTTTTAGGTCTTTCCATGACACTTGAATAACTTCGAACCAATCTGAAAAAGAAAACACGTAAAAGAAAAATGTTGATTTATTTTATTACTTCACATGCCTTAAAAATAATCACATGCATTGCAGCAGAAATGTTGAGATTAATTTACAGTGGTAGAATAGAATGCTAGAATGAGCCAATGTAAAGAAATCTGTTACAAATGTCATCTTGTTTTTTATAGAAGTTTCAAAAACTATTTCCTAAGTTTAGAAAAATAAAAATAGAATAATAAAAGCTCACAGTAAATTAATAATAAAGAATAACTATTACATAGAAAGTATCATGTATATAAAATAATAAAGATGACTTATTTTTGAAAACTAAAAGCATCCCCATTAAACTCCAAAATAAAAAGGGAGTCTTAACATTAATACTTTAAATATTCTGAAATTTTTAAACAACAAAATAAGAGATCTAGAAATACTGACATAAGTTTAACCAAAATGTTAATAGCACGCAAGATAAATTTTAGTAAGATTCGTATTAATATCCTCTAGAGAAAAAAAAATATATTATTCTGTACATGGAGCAGCAATGATTGATTTTTTAAAATGCTAAAATTCTCTTCAATTTATATAAAGTGTATTCTAGATGAATTTAATATTAAAACAAAAGAATCATAAAATAATTAGAATATAGCTGAACGATTCTTACCTTTGAATGGGAAAATCATCTCTAAGCATAAAAGCAAGGAAATAAGCAGTAGAAATTGATAAAAAAGAATTTAGTGTTTCTTTATGTCAAAAGATGTTATAAACAAAATGACAATGCAAGTTGTAGCCTTGCCTCTAGTTTGCCCAAGAGCTGCTTATTGACTTGAGTGTTCTGGCTAATAAACCAGGCTTGAGAGGCTGCGTCAAAGCAGCAAAGGCAGCAAGAAGGGGCTAGACTTATTCTGAGATGGTTGCTTTTGAAGCTGCTTAACAATGAAGTTGCTCTTAAAATGTAGCAGTCATCATACTCATAGCAGGTGCATATCTTGTTATGCACAGCTGGAAGAAAAAAAAAATTCAATAGCCAGCTATCTACCCTGCTAATAAGAGAATCAGATACGAACAGCTCCATTCTCTAATCCATCTTTCAAATTACCATTGAAATGCTTGTGCCTAGAATTACAATGTAGAAAAAAACAATATTTATATACCAAATACATTGAATTCTACTTTTTAACTTTAACAACAAAAATTGGATCCAAAACATGTTAAAAATTTCCAAAATGATAACTTTGAAAAACACAGGAAGGATTTGACTTGATGGTGAGAACAAATGTTAAATCTGTAGAAAGTTAAGTGCAAAACCGAAGCGAGACAGACATCAAAATTACAATCAAGATCTAAGTACATTAATGTGGCTTAGGATATATAAAGTTCTAAAATGTTATCTTGGAAATAGAAATAATAAAATGAAGACTAAGTTTCCACTTTGGTTTATTAAATCTAAAAGGCTGTAAATGAATAGATAATATGAAAAAGTCTGTATTTCTTTACTATGTATGCATATTGAAAGGCAGCTTCAGATTCTAATGTAAATTTTGTAGGAATTGTTTCAGCATTTCTAATTTAATGCTGATGTACTGCAGATAAATTTTAATATCTCAATGGTTCTCTGTTCTTCTGGTAGCTGAATTTCTCTGGAGTTTTAAATTTGGCATTTCATTTGACTGCTGTATAATAACTGGCACATGCTAGAGCAGTGATTGATTGGAATCTTACAAATTCAAATATAATTAATAAATCTTCCTTAAACACTATAATGTCAAAAGGTAGACAATTTCTGTCTAACAAAAATATGTCAGATTCATTGAACTACCTTGTTTAATCTGATTTAAAAAATTAATCCAATTCAAATTACCTACAAATGTTGCTTTTTATTTCAGCATATGTAGAATAACTAGTCTTTTAAAGATGGTCCATTTATTAAGGTATATTTGAATTTTTTCAAAAAGAGGCAACATTTGGAGGAGTCAAAAGTAAGACAAAGCTTTATGAATTAGATTGTCTACAATTGAAAGACATACTGTATTAGTCAATATTTTTAGATACTTAAAACTGAGAATGTAAGCTAAAATTGGATGGATTCTGGAAGGTAAAACATTACATTTCTATGCACAGAAAACTTACAAGTGCATGCTCCATGAAGACATTGGTTCATAGATTCCCAAGTTGATGCTTACATGTTCTAGTGGTCAATATATCCAGAGTAGTTTTAAATTCTTGAAGAAAGGTAATATTTTCCGTTTATAAATCCAACCCAGAAACAAAACAATAATATGAAATTTAAGTTATAATCTATACTGATCACTCCTTTATGCTTCATATTTTGTGTTTTTTTGTCTGTTTTGGATTCTATATTGTGTTTACCTACTTATACTATGACTTTTTGAAATGTTCACATTGTATAATTTGTTATCACAAAATATAACTTAAAAAGGAGCAGCTGACAAATGAAAATAACACACTGGAGTAAATTTGCAACATGTTTGACAGATTAATATTTGGAATATTAAAAATATTTATAGGAATTGAAATGGGAACAATTTGCATATTTGCATTGATAGACAGGTCAAGATCACAGATGGGATATCAAAAAATAAATTTTCACTCAAAGAGATTTTTGAAAAATTACATCATTTTATTAGACAACAAAAAATTCAAATGAGAACTATAAAATAACAAGTTTTTTTAAAATTCTATTATGTTGGAAAGATTCAAACTCAGTAACTGCATGAGTTTGTACAAGAGTGCTACAAAATTGGCATTTCCACGAAGTGTTGAGGAGACTGAAAAGGCATAACTTTTCTTGAGGAAAATTGTGATATGTACATCAAAAACTATAGGTTTCATCCAGTTATTTTACTCCTAATAATTTTCTTAAGAAATAGAAATAGAGATAACATGATTTTTAAAAAATCTATTAAAAATGTTCTTTTGATAAAAAGAAACTTTGGAAATACATAATAGAACTTAGTAAGAGTACTTCTACCACTTTACAATAACTAGAATTAAAGGCTATGTATTTTTTTAGGGAGTTATGTTGATATTCTAATTTTGATTTAAAATTCCAACTGCAGAGTACTTTATTGTTGATGTAACTTATTTCATTCATCTTTTCTCTGTTAAGGGTCAATATATGTTGCTTTCAACCTTTAATTATTTAAAATAATTGCTGCAAAGAACATCTTTGTGGATAGGCCATTTTGTATTTTTGCAGTTTGATAAAGTTTTCTGAAAATGAGATTATTGGATCAGAGGGCAAATAAGCTTTTTATTTTTTACATTGTATAGTTTTCTTCTTAAGAGTTATACTATTTTGAATCCCCAGCAGAGAAATATGATAATTCTTGTTTCCCTAATATGATAATTCTTGTTTCCCTGTAGCTTTGTCAAAAAACATTATTGCAAGATGTTACTATGGGGGAAACTGGGTAAAGGGTACATATTATCTCTCTGTATTATTTCTTACAATTACATGTGAATCTACAATTATCTCAAAATAAAAAATAATTTAATAATAAGGATAGCTATATTGGATTTTTAATTTGTCATATACTTGTTATCAAGACTAATTTAGGTAATGCATGTTTACGTAATTTTCAATGTACAAAATATTACAGGGCAAAAAAGTACAATTATCATTACACTTTTCTCTAGTTGCTTAAAATTTAAGGAGAATTGATTCAGTAGTCTATAACTTAGAGAAAGACCTTTATTTTATCCATAAATTCAGGCTCTTCCA
>NW_006436298.1:28091919-28107828 GCF_000325575.1 Pteropus alecto | reverse complement strand
TCTGGTACAGTTTTAGTACTTCTGAAGATAACACTATAGTGATTTATAAAATTAAATATTTATGCATAAACATTAAAACCAAAAGTATTTTGTAGTGGAAATAATATTTATAAACAAGATGCAATTCCAAGAATCTGTGAAAAAAGTATTAAAAACAAGACATAAAAATTACTGCAAAGCAAAAATACCATGAAATGATGCAAAAGAAATATAAATATAAAATGGAGGAGAAATTTTAGTATAAAGCATAGACTTAATATAACAAGAGTTTGAACAAATCACAAAGAGAAAAAAAAAACAAAGACTAACACCTCGATAGATTATATAAAAAGAACATGATTTGTATTAAAATAAAGGTAAGCTATTACTTTTCTTCTATCATATTGTTTGGTCACACATTGTTCTAAATATGTAGGAAAACTGTTCACTCGCATTGCTGTAAATGTAAATTGGTCCGACAAGTTTGGTGAGCAACTTGGCAATGTCTAACAAAATATATAATCACGATAACATTTTATCTAGCAATTTTGATTATAGTTTTTATCATATAAAATAAACCTATATGTCCTTGAAAATATATAAAAAATTCTCCATTGCTGCAGTGTTTATAATATTAAAGAATCAAGAGAATATTAAATAACCTGTAATAGGGGATTGATTATATTCACACATGGAAATACCATGCAGCCACTAAATATTAAGATAAAACTCTACAAACCTACATTTTAAAAATGGCTACATATGTTCTTGAGTAAAGAAAGCATGTTGCAAAATAATATATGACACTTAACATATATCATTATTTGTATTTTACTCGTTTGTGTGTACCTGTATATATATAACACAAAAAAAATGTTAAGAGTGGTTACATATGGGGAAGAAGATTTAAGGGTATGGGATGAGACAAAAACATTTTTTGTGTATATTTTTAATATTTGAATTTTCACTTTATTTTTTAAGAATATAATAATGTTAAAATGGGAAATTTTATGATATTAGTTTTGACTAAATACTAAGAAAAAGAGAACAAATTCTCGTATATTCCAAAATGGGGTGTTAGACCACATAAATAAGACTTGCAACAGAGATAACTAAGAACTAGTTTTATAACCCATCTCTAGAAAATAGAGGAGTTCTATATTAGAAAAAGGATTTCTTTAAAGACTATTGTAAATGTTTTGGGGGTATGGGAGGTGTCTTCTCCAACTTCAAGTAATTTGAGGAGAGTTTCTGTGGGACTTCTTGGAGAGCTTGTCTTCTTCAGTTTGGAAGACGTGATGGAATCACGTCTGATTCACATTTGAAGAATTGGAAGGCCAGAGGTTGTGTCTAGAGCCTCAGGCTCTGATGGCAAAATAAGAGGGAGTTTTTTGCTCTCAGAATTTTTTGGAGTAAATAGTGAGATCTCAGTAAAAAAAGTCTGGATGGTGTTGTATCAAATGACCAATAGATGAGGGAAGAAATATAAATGTCTCCATATCTATGATGAATTATCCAAGATGAAAAGAACTGCTGGTGCATGTTTCCCGGTTTTGAAGGTGGGTGGAAGGGTCTTCAGAATTACTATGAAAGCCCAAAACTTGATAGAGCATCAACTTTAAACATTTGATAAACATTGACAAATTCATACAGTCATGTAACCACCACTATAACTAACATATAGGTCATCTCAAAAAATTCCTGCACTGCACTTTACAATCAATCCTTCCCAAACTCTGCTCCTGAATTTCAAAAGATCTGGCTTCTATAGAACCATAGATTATTTCTGCGTATACTAAAACTTCATATGATAGAAGCTAGTGAAACTCTTAATCAAAATAAATCATTAAATGTGTAGCAAGTTATTGTCTCAAAGACTTGAGAGTGGCGTGAGGAAAATGAATGGTACAGAACACAGGTTTTATTAGTCTAGGCTTTGTCAGAGAATGAATAGTAAATGTGTATCTTTTATACATGATGACATTCAGGAATATGGCCAAACTACTGAGCATAAAATACTTTTTAACATTTCAGTTAAATAAATGATTCTTTTGCCTCCTTGCTACTCACAGAAGATTAAAAATATCCATTTTCTGGCCTTCTTCCTGAAATGTCACCGCCCATTGCACTTATATAAAAACAGTGCATTTAAAGGTTCCAGTCAATACGGAGGAGTAGGTAAAATCTGTGCTTGCCTCCCCTCACAACCACATCGAAATTACTAAACTACAGAACAGTTATCATTGGGAGTGGCCTGAAGTCTAGCTCAACAGAAGTCCTATAACTGAAGACACACAGAAGAGGCCACCTCGAGACCTGTAAGAGGAGTGGAGATGCAGAACGGGCTTGTCCCATGCATGCATGTGGTAGCTGAGAACCAGGAGGGATATCTTTGTTGCAGAGGTCCCTGCGGAGGACTTCTCACACTGGGCTCCCCAGCCCAGAGTTGCAGTGTGGAGAAGAGAAGTCCCCACAACTTTTGGCTTTGAAAACCAATGGTAATCGTTGCTGAGTGAGACAGAGGGTAGCTGGAATTCCTTTTAAATGGCCTGTGCAGGGAACTTACTCTCTGACAAACTCATTCACTCTGAGCTCCAGTGCTGGAACAGTGGCTTAAATAGCGCCAGGGACATATGTTGGAACTGAGCTGTCTGGTGTCAGGGCTAGGCCTGGAGGGGCAGCTTTCTCCCAGACAGAAGTGTTGGCAGAGGGCATTGTTCCTTCGTTGAGCCCTCTCCCTCCTGGCATGTAGACGCAGGTGAGCACCATATCTGAGTCTCCATCAACCTGCCTACACAACCTTGGTGATTCCCTGAGACCTTGCTCCACTCAACTTGCAGGCCTACCCACGCTGCTTCCTGTGAGTTTTCCATACAAATGGCCTGTGTTGGTTCATGATTCGAACTTTCTTAAAATCTCTTAGAGGTTCACAAAACCTAAACAAGCAGTATTTGGCTTCAACATGCCCTGTATCTCTTGCTAAGGAGCCTCAAACCTGGCAACAGCAGCACCGACCTCAGTTTCTGGCTTGGCCTCTAGAGGCACATTGAAGCCCAACATAGGTGGCAGCCATCTGTGGATTGCTTGGTGGCCCATGCCAGGTGGCCTTGGGCAGGGCACAGCTGCAACTGAACTTAGCCTGTGGTGGGGCCCCTCCCAGGAGGCCCTGGCCTACACACCCAATGGCTGGGTGTGTACACTATGTTGTACACCTGAAACTAATATAGTATCGTATGCCAACTGTAACTAAAATACAAAAAAATTATTTTAAAAATTTCAAAAAATTGTACATTTGTATTAGCCATGATCTAAATAACTGATTAGTATCAACAAAGATTTAAACATAGAACACTGTAAAAACATCTAAACAGGAGTCTAAAATTCATTTACATATTTGAGCTGTGAGTCTTTTGTCAGATATAAGGTTTGCAAGTATTTTTTCCAAGTCTGCAGCTTATCTTGAAGTCCAATTTATTGATTTTTTTCTTTTATGGATCATTTCTTTAATGTACTGTCTAGGATCTATCCACCAAGCCCTAGATACAGGAGATTTTCTCCTATCTTCTAAAAGTTTTAAAGTTTTATGTTATACACTTTAATGTATGATGCATTTTGAGGCACACTTTTTTTTCTTATGGATATCTAAAGGCTCCAGCACCATTTGTTGAAAAGATTATATTTTTTTCATTAAAGTGCTTTTGCACCCTTGTCAAAAATTAGCTGGCTCTACTTATGTGGCACTATTTCTGGTCCGTTGTTTTTTTTTTTTTGCCTTTATCCCTCTGCCGTTACCATGGTCTTGATTATTATGGCTATATAAATCTTGAGATCAGGTAGAATAATCTTTCTAATTTATTCTTTGAAAAAATTATTTTGATATTCTAGTTCCCTTACATTTTTGTATGAATTTAACGTGATCTTGTCTATATCTACAAGAAAACTTGATGGAATTTTTATAAGAATTGCATTAAAACTATATCAATTTGAGGATACTTGACTTTTTCTACGTTTCCTTTTAATCCATTTAAATGTCGTTTCTCTCAATTTGTTTAGCTCTTGTTTCATTAGTATTTTGTAATTTTCAATACACAAATATGTGTTTTGTTAAATTTACACAAAAGTATTTTATATTTTTTGTTACTATAATTGGTATTAATTTTTATTTGTTTGTTTTTAAGTCGTGGATGCCATGTTCTCCTTCCACTGGCTCAGCCCAGAAGGAGAGCAGAGGTGCTAGCAGGGGAAGGCGTGCCCAGCACTTTCTAAGTCCACACAGCTGCACGCTTACTGGGTCCACCTGGCTGAGCAGGTGAGGCTTCATGGGTCTGGGCTATTGGAGTCTCCTGATCAGCCACAAGAAGACTCTTGCTGTGCAGGTGCAGAGAAGCGCTTCGTGGTCAGGTGCCCGAGCTCCCGGAGGGTTTGAGAGCGTCTGGCTGGTGCTTACTGCCGTTTTCTGGCAGCCCTTTTCTGGGACATTCGTTGTGTGTCAGTCTGCTCCAGCCTTGCCTCGTGCCTCAGCCACGAAGGTATTGTATTTTTGATTTGAATTTCCAAATATCCTTTCTAGGATCTAGAATTCAATAGATTTTTGTATATTGATCTTGTATACTGTGACTTTGCTGAATTAACTTTAGTTTTAGGAATTTGTTTATAGATTCTTCAGAATTTTCTGTGTAGATACATCTGTAAGCAGGAAGGGGTTTATCTCATCTTCTCTCATTTGATGCCTTTTGTTTCCTTTTCTTGCCTTATTGTGCTAATAGAATTTCCAGAACTACCCTGAAGGGCAGTGATGACTGTGGGTACCCTCCTTACCTTGTTCCTGAGCTTTGGTGGAAACACTTCAGTCTTTCATAAGTAAGTGTGATATTTGCTATGATTTTTTGTAGATGTTCTTTATAAGTTTGCGGAAGTCCCTCTATGTTGCTATTTTCCTGAGAGTTTTTATCGTGAATGGGTGTTGATTTTTCCCAAATGCTTTGTTTGCATCAATTGATATTATCATGTAATTTTCTTCTTTAGCCTGTTGATATAATGCATTCCATTAATTAATTTTCCAATTTGAACTAGCTTTTTATACTTGGATTAAACACCACTGGGGCTCGATGTATAATTTTTTTATATATTACTAAATTATATTTACTAATATTTTGTTAATTTTTACATCTAGATATATGAGGGATATGGTCTGTATTTTTCTTTTTATGTATTTTTCTGGTTTTGCTAAATAATACTGGTTTCGTCAGATGAGTAGGAAAGTGTTTTCTTTTCTTTTTAGAAAAGATTGTGTAGAATAGATGTTAATTCTTTAAATGTCTGAGAGAATTTGCAAGTGAAACCATCTAGGCCTGGAGATTTTTTTTTTTTTTTTGAGAGTTTTTGAATTAAAATTTCAATTTCCTGAATAGTTACAAAGTTATTCAAATTATTTGTTTCAAATTAAGTCCATTGTGGTAGTTTGTACTTTCACAGGAATTGTTCCATTATGTTTAAGTAGTCAAATGTAATTGTAGTTTTACCTTATTGTGGTTTTGTGTGTATCTGTAGTGTTATCTTCTGTCTCATTGATTTCTTTATTGCCTATTTTTTCAATTCTATTGCTTTCTGTTAACGTTATTATTTTCTTCCTTTTTGCTTGCCTTGTATTTTTAACTTGTTCTTTTTGTAGTTTATTGAATGGCTTAGATTTTTAAGAGTTTTCTTTATTCTAATGTAAGCATTTCACACTACATTCTTCTCTCGGAATTACTTTAGCTGAGTCCAGCAAATATTGATATGTTATATTTTCATTTTCATTTAGTTTCATGTATTTAAAATTTTTTTTCTTTATACTTTGACGCTTGGATTATTTAGATGCATGTTAGCTAGTTTCCAAGTGATTGAAAATTTTCCTGTTATCTTTATGTTATTGATTTCTAGTTTTATTCCTTATGTTATTGATTTCTAGTTTTATTCCATAGTAGTCAGAGGACACTATATTATTTTAATTCTTAATTTTTTTTTTATGGCCCAGTATATGATGTATCTTGCTATTTTTTTCTTATGTTCTTGCAAAGAATATGTATCCAGGTGCTATTGATTTGAATGTTCTATAAATATGATTAGATCCTATTGGTTGATGGTATTGTTGAGTTATTCCATTCCCTTGCTGATTTTCTGTCCAGTTGTTGTCCTATCAATTGTTGAGAGAAGGGTTTTGAAGTCTCTAAATATAACTGTGGAATTGTTTATTTCTCCTTTGAGTTCTGTCAGTTTTTGCTTCATATATTTTTCAGTACTGTGGTTTGGTGCATTTAGAATTGCTATATGTAAATTAACCCTTTTACCATTATATAACTATGTCTCGGTAATTTTCTTTTTTGGAAATCTTTGTCTGATAAAAAAATATACCCACTCCTGCTTTATTTGATTAATGTTTGTGTGGTATAGCTTTTTTCATCCTTTTATTTTCAGCCTCCCTCTATCATTATATTTGAAGAGAATTTATTGTAGACATGTAATTGGATCATATTTTTAAATCAATTTTGCTAATTTTTGCCTTTTAAATTGTGTTTGTACCCGATTTATTTTAATGAAATTTTTAATAAGACTGGGCTAAAATGTACCATTTTATTTTATTTTCTGCTTGTTCTCTCTGTCCTTTGTTTTTCTTTGCTTATGTTTTTCTATATCCCTGTGGTGGAACATTTTTTTTAGAATTCCATTTTGATTTTTTATTTTGATCTATAATGTTTTATGTATATCTCTCCTTATATGTATATTTCATTAGTTGCTCTTAGCATTACGTTACATATACAAAACATATCACGACCTACTGGAGTCAACATTTAAAAATTCAAATGAAGTATATAAGTGTTACCTTCCTTATGTCCTTTTATCCTCCTCCATCTACAATCTAATTGCCTTCAATGTTTTCTTAACATATATTAAGATATATATTAGAGAGTATTATAATTTTTGCTTCAATCAGCAAATGTAATTTAGACAACTCAGAGAGGAGAAATGTCTATTTTATTTAACCATATTTTGCTCTTTTCCTTTTTCTTTCTTTTCTGTTGTTCCATGTTGCCTACTTTTACCGTGTTTGTTTTTTTTTTTTTCTGTTTAGAGAATTTTTGTTGTTGTTTTGCATATTCTGTTAGGATAGGTCTACTGGCAAATTTTTTTCTTAGATTTTCTTTACCTGAGAATGTAAAGGTACCACTTTCTTTTGTTTTTGGTTCATTTAGAGCCTTACCAACTTCTCTTTTTTCCCCACCCCCATCCCCTGGTAACTAACATTCTAGTCTCTGTTACCATAAGTTCAGATTTTTTAGATTTCATTGTCTGATTTATTTCACTCATTCAGCATAATATTCTCAAGGTCCATCCATGTTTTTGCAAATGTCAGAATTTCCTTCTTTCTCATGGCTAAATAATATTCTTTTTTATTCATTTCTTCATTGATGGACACTTAACGTTGTTTCCATATCTTGGCTATTGTGAATAATGCTGCAAAGAACATGGAAGTACTACTATGAGATCCTGATTTCATTTCCTTTGGCTGTCTACCAAGAAGTGGGATTACTGAATAATATGGTGTTCTATTTTTAATTTTTTTGAGGAACCTCCATACTGTTTGACTCCTTTATTTCTGATGTATATTGTCACTTGATATAGAATAACTGTGTGACGGTTTTTTTTTTTTTCTCAGAACTTGAAAAATGTACCACTTCTTTCTGGCCTCAGTAGTTCTCATGAGAAACCCTTTTTATTCCACCTTTGTCTTACAACTTTTAAAGAAAAACAAACAAACTGAAAACCCCCAAAATAGGAACAAAAAAAAAAGAAAATGAGTTCGATAATGGGTACAGGACATGAAGAGACATTTTACTGGAGAAGATATACAAATGGAAAATAAGCACATGAAAAGATGTTCAATATCACTAGCCATCAGGGAAATGCAAATTAAGACCAGGAAGAGATAGCATTATATATCTATTACATCTACTAAAATAAACATAGTGACAATACTAAATGCTGGCAAGGATGCAGAGAAACTGCATCTCTAATGCATTGCTGGTCAGATTGTAAAATGCTATAGTCAGTTTGAAAAATAATTTGGCAGTTTCTTTAAAAAAAAAATACTAAACATACACTTGCCATATGACACAGCAATCATACGCTTGGACATTTATTTCTGAAAAATTAAAGCACATGAAAACCTGTCAATGAATGTTTATAACAATTATATTTGTAATAGCCAAAACCTAGATGCAATCAGAATGTTTGTAGATAGATGAATGATTAAACAATCACGGCTAAAGCTCACTATGGAATACTACTCTGTAATGAAAGGGAATTAACCATTGATACATGCAGCAAAAGGGATAGATCTCAATGGTAGTATTCTGAGTGAATAAGCCTATTTCAAAAGGTCATTTACTATTTGATTCTATTCACATAACATTCTATAATGTTGGAATTATAGAAATAGAGAACATATTAATAGTAAGCAGAATTTAAGGATGGTCTATTTAGTTTCCTAAAGCTACTGTAACAAAGTGCCACAAACCAGGTAGCTTAAAACAACAGAAATTTATTTTCACAATTCTTGGGGCGTGAAGTCTAAAATCAAGTTGTTGGCATTGTTCCCACTGGAGATTCTGAAAAATAAATTTTTCCATCCTTCTCCTTTCTTCTGGTGGCTGCCAATGATCCTTGGCATTCTTTGGCTTGTGGCTGTATATTCCGAGGTCTGTCTCTCTTCACATAACCTTGTTCTCTGTGTTTTTATGTGTCCTCTTCTCTTCTTAATTCAAGGACAACAGTCATTTAGGTTCCACCCAAAATATAAGATGATTTTATCTCGAGATCCTTAACTTTGTCTGAAAAGGCCCTATATCCAAATAACATCACATTCTGAGGTTCTGGGTAAAAATGAATTTTTGAGAGATGATATTCAACCCACTATAGATGGTGAGGAGGAGGAAGTTGAAAGTGACTTATAAAGGAATAGCAGGAAGGGAATCTTTGCACTGATGGAATAGAGCTGTATCTTGATTATATTGAGGGTTACATGACTAACATTTATTAAAAATAACATAAAACTTTAAACATTCATTGTGCCAATATCAATTTTCTGGTTTGATATTCTGTTATAATTATGGAAGATATAACCATTGGGAAAACAGGGTAAAGGGTACATGGGGCCTGTGTGTACTAGCTTTATAGCTTCTTGTGACTCTATTATTATTTCAAAAATTAAAGTTATAAAGGGAGTCTAGTAATTTTCTTATAAATGACAACAACGTTTCCTCTAATTATGCATAAATATCCCTTGCCTTCACTTTGCGTTTAATATAAGAAAGAAACAATTCCTTCCTCTTCAAGTAAGAAGCAAAAAAAAATTGATGATTGCTAAAATATCATTAGTCATATGTTCAGTATTATAATAGATTGCTTATGTTAACATAGAGTTTATATATCTGCTCAGCATAGTGCAAGAATGAGATCCAATAATTGTCTTACTAGCTGTTCCTGAATTGAATATCAGGCCTAGAGTGTCATTTTCTATATAATGAAGCTAAGTTAAAACCCATGTTAACTGTAAATTGCCATACTGCATCTCATGTAGTCAAAACCTTTTTTACTTTCAAACTGATATATATTGAATGTGTTTAGTTGAAAAGAGGGTGATAGAACAATTAAAAATTTTTAAAAACACAGATGCTTTTCCCTAACAGAAAGAGGAGAACATAATGCAATCTCTATTTCCATAAACCTTTTACAAAATATATAAAATAAAATTTTGTCCAGGGAATATCATTAGCACCAGAAATTTACCATCCCCCCAAAAAAGAAAAAAAACTTTCAGTGTAAATGTGTCATTTAAATAAGTATATACAACGGAATATTACTCATATTAAGAAATATGAATATTAAGAAAAGATGAAATACCGCCATTTGTGACTACATGGGTAGAACTTGAAATTATCATGCTAAGCAAAATAAATCAGACAGAAGAAGGTGAGAGTGGGATATATAACTGAAAGCAACAAACAGACATGACAAAGAGAGACTCATGGACAGGCACAATGATTACCAGAGGGAAAGGGGAAAGGGAGGTAGATAGGAGTAAAGGGGGTCAAATATTTGGTGATAGAAGGAAATTTAAGTTTGAGTGGTAAACACAAAATGCAATATACTTATGACATATTATTTAATTATACACTTGAAACCTATTTGATTTTATTAACCAATGTCACCCCAATAATTTTGATAAAAGTAAATAAAAATAAAAAATAAAGTGATTCAATTATGCTATTGCCAAAAAAAATTGGAAAATTATCATTTTGTTATTAAATTTATTGAAGTGACATTGGTTAATAAAATTATATAGGTTTCAAGTGTACAGTAATACATCTTCTGTATATTGCATTATGTGTTCACCATCCGAAGTCAAATCTTCTTTCATCACCATATATATTGACCCCCTTTATCCTTACATACCTCCCCCTTGCCCCTTTTTTCCTTAAATTTTTTTTTTAATACCTAAAGTATGCAGAAGGATTTCTCCATGGCTTAAAGCCACATGATAGCTATATTTAGGTAACTGACTGGCAGGTGTCTATTCTGTTAGAAATGAGATTCTTCCTCTTCTGTCCACTTCAAATTTAACACAAAATATGTTACCAAGGAGAATTTAGACCTGATTAGGACTGACACTTCTTTTCAGAGGAAAGATCCACAGGTGGAATTAAAATGTCATAAGAGAAATAAAACTATTACAGAAGAGAACTGTAAAGAAAGGAAGAAAGAATCACAACTCAGGTTATGGATTATTTGTAAGAATGATGATGCTATTTTCTAATTAGACTTGACTTTCAAATTTTGCATTTACAGACAAAAATGAGCCTTGAATTATTATTTTGAAGTATCATTCTTAATCTCAGTGATAGCAGGCTTACATTGAAATTTTTAAATATTTTCTCCTCCTTTATCCAACTTAGTATCATAGCTTAAATATTAATATCAAGAATAGTACCTTAATCTTATCTAGTATCTTTAATGTCAAATATCAAAAGATACTTTACAGATTAAGTGCCTCACCTTGTGGTAGAACTCACTAGATATTTAAAAGTACTTACAGTACATTGCAAACTGGTCTCATATATGAAATGAAGTGTATAATTTATTTTTCAAAATCAAATCAAGTTAAAATGACCAAGATAAAAATAATTAAAGAAAAGTAGTAAATATATTTTATGAATTAATGTTAAACCAAATATGAAAACCACTGCATTAGATAAACCATTTTAAATTCAAAATGCTGTTTAGGATTCAAATATATTTCAGTACCCTTATTATGCAGAGTGATTGACTGTCTTAGTTCTGGCTACTATAACAAAATACCATAGATTGATCTGTGGCTTAAATAACACATATGCGTTTCTCACAGTTCCACAGGCTGCGAAGTCCAAGAACAAGGTGCTGACAGAGTCATTTCTTTGTGAGGGCCTATCCCCTAGCTTACAGGGAGCCACCTCCTTGCTGTATGCTCATATGGCCTTTCCTCAGTGCTTGCAAATGGAGACAGAGAGAGCTCTGTCTTCCTCTTGTAAGGATACGAATCCTGTCATGAGATTCCCACTTTGACGACTTAATATAAACCTAATCCCATCTCCAAATACTACCACTTTGGGGGGTTAGGGCTTCAACATATAGATTTTGTGGGAACACAAGCATTTAGTCTGTAACATTGACCACTACAATGTGATATCGAAAATGTTTGGTGATGAGTTAGTCAGGAATGAGATCTTAAAGTGTCTAAGTCTAAGCTTTCCTTTGTGAATTACATTGTAATACAATAAACTAACAGGGAAAGTTTACTTTTAAAAAAGTGTTTTTAAGATGACTATGCATATTAACTTAAATTTCAGGTTGCTCCAAGCCATAGAGCTAGTTAATGACAAAATCCAAGGTATATTGAAGTCAAACTTTTTCTGTTGTGTCATCTTGGCCCCCTTGTTCCTTATTAATTACTTGTGCTTTATTCCTAACCCCCAGCCCCAAGTGCCTGACTATCCAAAATCCTCCTTGTCTTTCCACATCAGGATAAATCTCTTAATTTATAGTGCTCTATTTTTAACATATTTTATTGTAGTAAAATTATTTAAGTATCGGTCTCCGTCACTAGTCAGTTAGCTCCTTAAGAATAAGGACTATGTATTCTTATCTGTCCGCTCACTGCATAGCGCAGTGCTTTTTTTTCCCCCCAGATTGCCTTCTTAAAGATGTTTTTATTTTTATATAGTAAATAGCATTGGAAAACAGAGCTAGTGTCTATTTCCAGAGCAAGGGCATATTTATTTACACTGTCCAGGATAATAAAGATAATGTCTCCCTCCTAGGCAAAGGACAGGTTTGCTTGTAGTCCATTATAAAAGATTTGACTCCCTAAACCCAGGGTTCCTCAGCTGTGAAACCCACTACTTACACAGTTTCTATCTGAACTACTTCATGTAGCCCCATGGGACTTAGGGTTGAAGAAAAAAATGACACAGATATAAAGTTCATGAAGTTCTCTGTACACATGAGTAAGGAAGCCCTTTGACTCTGTCCTAGGAATTTTATCTTTTATGAAAGCATCCAGGAAACTAGAGCAGGCCAGCTTATTAACATTCAAGTAGAGTAAAATCTCAGACCCTGCACATCAATTGACATTAGGAACTCAGTAGTTGTATGTTAAATGTGTTTTATTGAATTATGGGTGGCAAAAGAAAAACAAATAAAAGCCTAATCAATCATCCAGTCTACACTTTTCACCCACTGAACACATGAAGAATCTGAGGTTCGGAGAAGCTAAGTGACTTATTTTCTGAGGTGATGATTAAAATATATTCTGTAAACACTTAATCCATGGGTAATTATTAAATTTTGTCATTTTTGCTTTATTAAGAATAGTTAATAAATTTTATGATTATGTAGAAAGTGACTAAAAATGTATATACCCTTGTTGTGTCAGTGCTGATATTTATTATTTGCATTTATAATCACATTGGCACCATGATATATATCTTAATTGTTCAGAATGATAAAAAATGAAGAAGGAAGATGATAATTACATATTGAATTCATAATAAGATAAAGCCAAGTTTTTCAGTAGTTTAATTAGGAAAAACTGGAAGTATTAATTTTTTCATATCCATGGTAAGAGAGGCATACACATTTTGGCAAATCTATATTATCTAATACCTTAAATCAATGTTATTGATTTAAATTTTATTAAGTTTTAAATTATCATATTCTGTTGGTAATTTTCTTGTTTTTTAAACTTGTATGAACTGTGAACTTACATATTTTTATATGTAAGTACTATTGTATTTTAATAATCTAAATTAACAGAGAAAACTCAAGAAAATTTTATAAAGAAATCTTTACATATTTATATTTCAGAAACTCTGCTCCAAGCCATAAAGTCAAAGACAAAATATAGATTATATTAAAGCCAAGATCTTTACATTGTGTCATTTTGATTTCTTTTTTCTCTATTATTTCTCTATAGAAGACAGTAAAAAAAATTTCCTTTTGTCTATTAAACATTGATGAAGTGAAACTTGATTTCAGAATCTAAAGTTATTTGGTTCTAAAGTCCAATAAATGACCTGGTAGTTGTGATTCAAATGTTTGTTCCATTGACAAAAAGATATGGCAAAAATATAAATCACTTTCTTGTTATTACTTACTGATTTTTTATTGCAATGTACTTAAATGCAGATTTGTGAAAATAAACTCTTAGCTAAATTTTATAAAACTATTTTAAGATCATAACTTAAACACATAATACTTTCCCCTGTTCTTAAACATTCAAAATATTTAAAGTTAAAAGTGATAGCTTGGTGTATAATCCCATATTCTAATAAAGTTAGTATATTTTTTCTTTGGTTTATTTATTTAAATTATTGTTTATCACATGTAGTTTAATAATTCCATGGTTATTTTTTGTGATACAAGATATTTACCCTCAGACCTCTTCCTACACATCTCTATTGTGCTCTTCCTTTTTATTGTTATTATAATTATGAGATGGAAGAATAAAGTAAAACTTCCCGAGGAATCTCTTAACTTATATAAAAATGGATAAAAGTATATTTTCAGGTTCTGTGTATTTTAAACTGATTTTGCATTTTGAAATTTGACTCATAGGTTGTGTTAACATGACTTGCCTTACAAGAGTGATGACTCAGTGGCAGAGCCAAAAAGAATTTTTTTTGCCAAATGTTAAACTTTAAGATTTATTTTCCTTAAAAAGTAGTTACATTTTATCACCAGTAATTGAAATGTTTTTGCCTTTTAAATATAAATTTTAACAACAGAACCATGACAAAGAAACCCGGATTGACTTAATGTTGTGTTGAGAATTATTCTGACACTTATTATATTGAACTAAATCTGGGTTTCTTAAGGGAATATGTATTGGCAAGAATCAGAAGTTATTTAAAAGGAAACAAAAACCTAATTATACCTTCTTTTGAATAATAATCATATAATTAGTTAGGACCCCACATTTTCATTTTTGTGACTCGAAATCTATTGATTGCTTCTTATTGATTTTGGAAATTCCTACAACCTAGTGTCAACAGAACTGATGTAAATAATATTTAGTAATCCTTAAATTCCTAGATGTGGGTAGAGGAAAGATCTGAATGGCCTTGGGGGCTCATTTCCTTTCTTATTTTGAGAGTTTAGTTAAGAATATGCTTAATAGCTCTGAGTTACTGCAAGAGAAGAATAGGCTGATACTAGCAGCTGTATTTAGAGGCTGACCCATTCTAACCAGGCCACCTGTTTGACAAGGAAACTTTCGTTTTCACATTTCACATAGATTTCCCTCCACCTTGTTCCTATAAATATGTAAAACAATATGGGGACAGGATTCTTCTCCACTGGAACATTGACCATGATGCATGTGGATTATATTTTGCACAGTATGATAGATTTCCTGGATATACACTATATGGTTCTTTACTGTCTGTTTTAATCTAATAAAACTCTTTCATATCTGCACTATATACACAGACACACATACCACCACTACCACTACATACTAACTGGTATCAGAACAGGAAAGTGGTGTAAATGCAATTTTAATATACATGAATAAAATTATATATTGTTTTTATCTAATTTTATTTAAGAAAGGCATAGCAATTGACATGTAACTTACCTCTATTCTGGAGATGTCCAAGTCAGAGAGAAATCATGAGGTCAAATATTGTAAGCATATTAATCAGGACTTCAGATAATATTAGCGGAACTATTACTTTATACTTAGAGTTCTTTTAGTGAAATATGTCTAAGTTGCTCATAGTAAATACATTTGGAATTAAGGGATTTATGGAACATGGCCTACTGAAAAGTGTTAGTATCTATTTCATAATTGTTTAAGTACAGGATTAAAATATTTCATGACTGAAATAGCTCTCTTTGTGGAATTTGTGCCCTGTATGCATTACTTAGAGTCCTCAAATACTAAATCTGGGCCCAAGCCTATCTTTATGCTCCAAGGAAGGATCTTGATAGTCCCAGATTTCTACATGTGTTGCCTGGGCTTCATCTTTTCTCATACTCTTTATATTTTTAGTCAAGTTTGATACCAGAAAAGATATCTGATTCTTATGATACGGTGTGACAGTCTGACCCTTTGCATTATTTCAGGTATATTTTGAAAGAGTCTTTTTTTCAAAGAAGAATTTTTTTTTTTTTTTTTTTTCAGAGAAATGGTTAATGTTGGTGTTCCAGCCACTATGGCAGTGAAAGGGGAAGCCTTCTTAGGGGAAGTATTTTGATATAGAGGGATGGCAACTGCTCATTGGTGTGATCTTAGGTGTCTTGAAAATCCTCTCAACTTGTGGGGAAAAATATCTGCAGTTTATAATCCTTGGC
>NW_006436298.1:28018400-28091900 GCF_000325575.1 Pteropus alecto | reverse complement strand
ATGTGAGTCATATAATGATATCTTCTTTTGGCAGTTAAGAAAACTGAGACTTAGAGAGGTAAGCAAACTCTCGTTTGAAAGAGCGATTGTTACCAGTGAATGAAAGACTCTAAATGACCTAAAAGCTTCTGTGTGTTCTCTGAAGGAGACCCTTACCTCCTATAGCCTCAGGACAGATTGATAAAATCAAATGCAGAATCTCATCATATGCTGGCTGAATTCAACAATACAAGTTGAACTCACAGTCTCACAGGATGCCTCCTGTTAAAGGGAGGGCATTGATTAGGAAAGAATGGGATCTCCTGAGCAGGGATGGGGATGTAGAGGAAGCATTTGATAAAGTTAAAGATGTAGAGCCTATGATTCTGAAGAATTTTATTTGCCAATGGAACAGACCTCCATATCTCCAATGGAAGCAGCTTCCCCATCCTCAAGTGGCCTCCCCACCATCAGTGATATCAGCCTTTCCATCCCTGTTGTTTGAGGTCTGTGGGAATTCTGTGTATTCTGAAGAAATACTGTAATGGCTATTCTGAAGAAATACTGTAATGGCTATTCTGAAGAAATACTGTAATGACTTTTCCAAGAAAGACCATACTGATTATCCTCAGGACCTGTCCCCATTACTCTTTTTTATTTCTAGATGTATAACTAGGCTCAAGTCTTCACAGGTCTCTAAAGGTGCTCAGATGTGACTCATGAGGAAGGGGGTGCACTGCACTGCAAAAGAACTATTTCTAATTTATAATCCAGGGACTATGTATGGAAATTCATACTAGGGTGTGAGATAATGGTGGAAGAATATAAAGTTATATCAGTTTGAATTTATTAATATAGGCTCACTAAGCAGAGATTCTGCATTTAATATTACAGTTTGGAGAGTTAGAAAGGGCTCTATCAGTTTGGTTGGCTGGTCGGCTGAAACACGGGCCAATAGGTGGCCAACAATGAGTTTATTGGAAATGTAGACTCTGTCTTGGTTTAATGTAAAGGAAAGAATTCAGAAGTTTAGGGGCATTTAATGTTAGAATGAATTTGTCATTTAAGACCTACTCACCCACACTAAGAGGGTCCAAAAAACATACCTTTCCCCAATACTGTGAAAAATAAATTTGTGAGGATAACCCTGGTATCCTTGAAAAACTCTGTGATCACTCTTTGTAGGCTAGACTTCACCGTGGAAACTGCTGTCACTGAATTGGGAATCCTAAATGCAATGGGAATAACTGGATTCCTGGATGGCAGGGCCCAAAAGGAGATACTGTCACTAAAGACAAAGTAGGTGTGGTTAGCATAATGGATAGCAGAGTCAAAGCTGCAACCAGAGTAGTCCGACTCATGCAAGCTTACAGTGGTGGCTAATTGATCATAGTGTCTTTAGAAATGAAATAGTTAGGAGATCTGCTAAATTCTTAATCTGTATAAGTGGAAAAATTAGAGGTAAAGTGAACAAAAGTCTAACCTGGACCATAAAATCAGAGTCTTGGCCCCTTAATTAATTCCCAGACTTGGGCAAGATTATAGACCCAGAATCCCTTGAATGAAGGGGAG
Organism: Pteropus alecto; assembly: GCF_000325575.1. NCBI lineage: Eukaryota > Metazoa > Chordata > Mammalia > Chiroptera > Pteropodidae > Pteropus > Pteropus alecto. Next base: position 28,090,349 of record NW_006436298.1, on the reverse strand, counting down.
ACTGGTCCCCATGAGGATGGACCCTGGTAAAACACCAAAAATTTGTACTATTAATCCTTTTCTTAGCCTTCTCTACAGAGACCTATGACCTTTTCCCAGCATTAACTGTGCATTAGGGAAAATTAAATAATCAGACCCTTTGGGGACTACTGGACACCAGCTCTGAACTGACACTGATTCCAGAAGATATCCAAAATATCACTGGTCACAGTATGGGCTTGTACAGGTCAAGTGATCAATGGAATTTTAGCTCAGGTTCATCTCGCAATAGGCCTGGAGAGTCCCCAAACTCATCCAGCGGTTATTTCTTCACTTTCAGAATGTATAGTTGGAATGGATATACCTATAAGCTGGTATAATCCTCACAATTGATATATGCCTTGTGGGAAAGGCCAAATGGAAGCCACTATAACTGCCTCTACATAAGAAAGTAGAAAATCAAAAGCAGTACTACATTGCTAGAAGGATTGAGGGGATTAGTGCCACCAACAAGCACTTTAATGATACATGGGTGGTGATTTCCACTGCATCTCCATTCATTTCTTCTCTTTGGTCTGTGCAGAAAGCAGATCTTGGAGCTGGCAGTAGATTATCATAAACTTTACCAGGAGGTGACCCCCAAATGCAGCTGCTGTACCAAATGTGGTTTCATTGCTTGAGCAAATTAACACATACCCTGGTACCTGGTATGCAGCTGTTGATTTGGAAAATGCCTTTTTTGTCCATCTCTGTCGCACTAGAAGCAGTTTGCTTTCAGATAGCAATATACTTTCACTGTCCTACCTCAGGGATATATCAACTCTTTAGCCCTATGTCATAATTTGGACTGCAGAGGTCTTGATCATTTTCCTTTCTGCAAGATATAACACTGATCCATCACATTGATGACATATGCTAATTAGACTTAGTGAACAAGAAGTAGCAACTACTGTAGACTTATTGGTAAGATATTTGCATGCCGGAAGGTGGAAAATAAATTCAGGGGCCTCTGCTTCAGTAATTTCTAGGAATGCAGTGCTATGAGGCATGTCAAGATGTCTCTTCTAAGATGAAGGATGAGTTGTTGTATCTGGTCCCTCCTACAACCAAAAAGGAGGCACAATACCTCATGTATCTCTTTGGATTTTGGAGGGAATATATTCCTCATTTGGGTGTGTTACTCTGGCCCATTTACCCAGTGACATGAAAAGCTGTTAGTTTTAAGCAGGGCCCAGACCAGTTGAAACTTCTATAACAGGCTACTGTGCAAAATGCTCTGCTGCTTTGACTAGATAATCAAGTAGATCTGTGGTGCTTGAAGTGTTAGTGGCAGATTAGAGTGATGATTGGAGCCTTTGACAGGTCCCTAAAGGACAACCACATTGCAGATCTTTACAGTATTGGAGCAGATTCCTGGCATCTTGTGCATATAACTACTCTCCTTTTGAGAAACATATTTCTTCGCCTGCTATTGGGACTCAGTAGAGACTTAACATGTAACTATGGCCACCAAGTTACTATGTGACTTGATCTGCCCATCATGAACTGAGTGTTTTTAGACCCATGAAGCCACAAAGTTGGGCAGGAACAGCATCAAATCATCATAAAATGAAAGTGGTATGTAGGTCATTGGACCTGAGCTGACTCTGAAGGAGCAAGTAAGTAACGGGAAGTAAGTAACAGGAAACCCAAATGCCTGTGGTCCTCACTCCTGCTACATTGCATTCTGTCTTCCAGCCCATACCTATGACCTCGTGGGGGGTTCCCTGTAATCAGTGGATAGAGGAAGAGAAGACTTGGGCCAGGTTGACAATGATTTTGCGTATGCTGACACCACCAAAAAGTGGAAAGCTGCAGCAGTGCAGCCCCTTTATGGGATATCTCTGAAGACAGTGGTAAAGGAAAGCCCTCCATGAAGCAGTACTTCAAGCAGCCTGTCTAATTGTTCATTTTGGAAAGAGAAATGGCCAGAAGTGTTATTATATACGGCTCACTGAAGGGTGACCTCAGCAAAGGAGGATTTTACTAATCAAGTGGACAGGATTACCCATTCTGCGAATATCAGTCAGCCTCTTTCCTCAGCTGTTCCTATCAATGCCCAATGAGATTGTTAAGAAAGTAGCCAGCCAGGGTGTCAGGGACAGAGATGATTCCTGGGCTCAACAACATGGATTTCCACTCACCATGAGTGTTCAATCTGCCAGCAGCAGGGACCAACACTGAGTCCCCAGTATGGCACAATTCTCCTGGGTAATTAGCCAGCTACCTGGTGGCAGGTTGATTACATTGGACTATTTCTATCATGGAAAGCACTTACTGGAATACAGATTTACTCTGGATACAGATTTTCCTTCCTGCACACAGTGCTTCTGCCAAAATAACCAGGATTCTAGACCTGTACCACAGGCCTTTCTGTGTCTTGCAAACAGCAGGTTGTAGGACCTATAAGTCTCTATCATTGCATAAGCCAAATCCTCATAATAAATCATATATATATATATACACGTATACATACATATATACATTTAAACATACACACACACACACACATACACACACATACGTGTAAACTTTATAGTGATACTGGTCAGTAACAGTGAGTAGATTTTGCCCAACTATAGGCTAATGTAAACGTGCTGAGCATGTTTAAGATAGGCTAGGCTAAGCTATGATGTTTGGTATGTTAAGTATCTTGAATGTATTTCAACCTATGACATTTTCAACTTACTATGGGTTTATTGGAATGTAATCACATACACACACACACACACACACACACACACACACAGAGTCTGAATGTGTTCTTAGTCATGTGAGTAACAAATTTTTGTAATATGCTTTATGGTTATAAAGAACTTGTTAATTTATTTTTTGTAAACTAATTTTTCTCACGAGATTTTACTGCACTGGGTAGCTTGGATGCATGGGTAGAGGTGGATTTTAAATATTCCTGTACTAGTTCCTTATCTCTTCACTTATCAATTTATTCATTCTAAGCATGTTTGGGGGACTTATTTTGTGCCAGATTTTATTTTAGAAATTGTGGATGTAGCTGAGTTGAAAACAAAGTTCCTACCTTATTGAGCTTATATTGTAGAAGGAAAGATAGACAATAAACATAAATCTATAAATGTTAGAAAGTTACAAGTGAAATAGAATCATGGAAGAGGTTTGAGGGATAGGTGGGGATGAGGGCTCTTTAGATGTGGTTATCTAGAATATGAATATTGAGACAAATCCTACATGAAATGAAAGAGGGAAGGAGGGGGGAGAGAGAAAGATGGCAAAGGCAAGGAGAAAAAAAGAGGATAAGAGATCAAGCCTTTGAATGGAGTAGAGGCAGCAAGCCAATTTAATATCCTTTTCACCTGAAATCTGGCTGTTTCTAGAGCCCCCTGCTCCTCCTCCTCCCCTCCCTTCCTATCCCTCCTCCTGCCACCATCTTACCTCCTCCTTGTCCTTTTTTGTTGTTGTTGTTGTCCTCATTCTTCTTGATATAACTGCCACGATAAAACTGGTCCTACTAGCCTTCAAGCATGCACGACATCTGTTGCTGCTGACACTAAGTCCTGCCATTCTTTCTAATCGTCAAGGCCTCTCACCCTTAGCATCTCCCCTTCACACATTTACCTTTGTCTTTTCAAATTTCCCTTGTCATAAAGGATGGACTTTCAGCTATCTTTTCCTCTGTAGAAAGGATTTACCTTTGATAGATCCTCTTCATTTTCTGAGGCAGTACTCCTTGGTCAACAATGTGGGGAGAGAAATCAGCTTTACTGATTTAAACACACACTTAAACACACACACACACACACACACACTCACTCATTTGGAAGTATTTAGAAATGTTATTACCTTTACACATATAGTTTCATATAATGTGGACTTGATTTTTAACATAAATTTGTCTGAAGAGTTTTCCTATTATTAATGTCCCATCAGTCCCTTCCTTCTGCACAATTATTTCTAACTTGGATAAAGTACAATTATTGTTTATACAATTCCAATCAAGACTGAAATTCCTACTGAAAGGGAAAAATATAATATTTTTTTTGTTGAAGGATAAAATGCAATCTTAGCACTTTTAACTTTACTAAAAAAACAATAAAAATTTCCCACTGTAAATTATACTGAACTTTTTTATTTTAAACTACTCTGAACAGGATGGTTATAAATTTCATGGAAGTGAAAAGTGTATGAATGATTTATCTGGCCAAGAAGAATGTCAAATGCTTTAACAATTCTTTCAAAATTAAAAAAAAAAAACACATTAGAGAGTTTCAAACTCTTAAAATTCTGCTAAAAATGAAATATTTGCATTCTAGTAGCTTTTTTTTTTTTGTCTAACAGAGAAGTTCAACTTTAATACATTAATTTTAGCTTTCTCCTTCTAAGGAAGGGACAGACACTCTTTGGTGCAGGAAAGAATCACTAACAGAAGAAACCATCAGAAATATATATTTTCTTCTTACTGAATATGCAAAATCTCAGTGACTTTTATGGCTGTTACCTTAAGACATTATATATGTGGTCAGGAAGCGTGGGGAACTGCAACATGTGAAATGCAGGAATAGTGGTTTGCTCATTATATTTTATGCAAGGTAAACCTCAAAAACAACAAAAAAGGTGCATTGTTAAGTAATACTTATGAATTTTAATTGTATATTGGAATCACCTGACGAGCTGGGATTTAATTTGATTGATCTTTGGTATTGATCTGGGCATCAGGATATGTACAAGCTTTCCAGGTTATTCTACTCTGCATCCAAGGTTGAGAACCACTGAAGACATGTTTAATTTGGATTATTTCAATGGAAACATTTTAGATGAAAGATAAATAATTATAATTGTAAATAGAATATATCTCATTTTCACACGAGATTCAGCTGCAGCTTGGACCTAAAATATGGTTAAAAATAAAGCCTCAAATGAATATATAGTGTTGTGTTTGTCCAAATAAGATATTTGATATACTTTCATAAATATTCTAAGTTTTAAAATATTAATTATTACATGAAAACAAATGTGATCCTATTTGAGGTTATTTCTTCCTAGGGGTTGAATATTGATGGTTATTAATTCATAAGAATTCTTCAGGTAGAATGATGTTTGTGGCACACAGTGGAAAAAACTGGACTACAAAGTAAAAGAAACACAGTTAAATTGGTTATTCTTAAGCATGTTCACAGGAGAGGTTCTTTGTAGTTTTGTTTAAAACGCTGTGTATACTAGTTGAGCAACTATCAGAGGCTAGTAAAATGAAGTGCATTTTAATTTTGACTTTATTAAAATAAATTGATATCTTTTCTTACAAATAAATTGGTATATTTTCTCTCTACACTTAGGCTATTTTACTTGATTGAAATTACATCCCATATACAATTTGCAGACTGGTAAAATAACAGATATTATATAGTACATTTAACGGTAATTCTCCAGAGAACTACAGCACAATTTATTGAAACGGTTGGGTCATAATTGTATAAGTAACCAATTCACCTACAATTTACATTTAGTTAGATCACTTGCAGATAATTTTAAATATAAAATATTTTAAAGGATATTTTTTAAAAGTTCTTTTTTATTGCTTTTCATATATTTACTTTTTTTTTTTTTTTACTATATTTGGAACAAAAGTAAATGGTCAACAGAAATAAAGTAAATAGAAGTTGTAGAAAAATAAATATACTTAGTTCTTAATGATCTGTGAACCATCCCAAGGGACTTGGCTCTCTGTATTAGGAATGAAGATAAATTTCCCACCACCTCCCTCTGGTGGAAATGAATGTATAATATATACATATATATACATATATATGTATACATCTGTATGTCATGTGCATTAGACATTAAAATGTAGGTGTTAAATAATGTATGTTATATTTTATGCATATATTTTGCATTGTTGATTGATCTATTAGAGGCATATAATTATAATTAAAATGTTAGTATGCATTTTGTTTAGCTTAGCACCAGGGAAACATATGTAGATACTATATTAAGAGGAGGTCAAAGAAACAAGTTTGGAGAAATAGAATATTTGAGAAAATAGTGTAGAAGAAAAGAACACGAGAGAAAGAGTATGTGAAGAAAGTATGGGAAATTAATACTTATGTGGCACAAATAACAATAGTTCACTGAGATGCTGCAGGTCATCTAGTCTTGAAGACTAGCCATGTCTTATTCTGAAGAATTTGCTTGTTTATAAATAATTGTGACTTTCCAGAAGTCACAATATCTTACTGCCAACTTTGAGTTCTCAAAAGAGCAATTGCCACTTACATTCTCATGACTATAGATCAGACACTTTCCAGATCTTTCTGCCATTGTCCAAACAAGATAAATGCTCTATTGATAAAGTCATGCACCGCATAACAATGTTTCAGACAAAGACGGACCACACATGTGACAGTGGTCTCATAAGATTGTAATGGCACTCAATTCCCTGGAAGAAATGGCAGAATGTGTGGTTCAGGAGGATTTTTTTTTTCCTAACTGGGCAATGTATGTGGAGCTTGGTGGTAGATTCATTCTCACTCACAGCACCTCATTTTTGAGTGCACAAAATACATCCCAACCAGTCCCTGAGCTGTTGCAGTGCGGAGGAACCTGTCCCCTCGTGCTGCACTTTCAGAAGATGCTGCAATCCTTCTAGATCTAGCTTGTTGGTCAGTGTACAGAGTACATTGCTGTGAATTCTTTGTTGAGGACCTAAGATCCTGCAAAAGGACACAGGACCACAAGAGCTACTTTAACAAGTATTAAGTGCCATTGCCACTTTAGTAAAATCTTTCTGTGGTAGTATGGAGCCAGCCTGTCCTTTTACTTTGGAAATATTTGCAGGTTGTAATGATGTAAAGCTTAGAGTTGTATTTCTTCCATCAACTCAGGGAGAGCCATTTGTGCCTGATAGGGTCCATGGAGCCAAACACAAATTCCCAAAAACAAAATATTGAGTCCTCAATTCTGCCCTCTTTCCATAACAAACAGCCTTTTTTTTTTTTTTTGTAACCAGTAACACAAAGTTGCTTCATCTGACCACTCCTCCACTATGCAACAGCCAAAACCATATTGCCATGACAATTTGATAAGTTTCTTTATTGCTTCATCTTGATTTCTTATTCCTCTTTATCCTTAGGCCACTTTTCACTCCCTCCTGACAGTAACTATTACAGTGATCTAGGCCTTAACACAGCCAGTTTCTCCTTGATATTTCTAGCCATGTCCCTATTCATGAAATAGCATTAACAGCTTCAGTGTTCTATATTTGACCCTGTCAGAAGGAAGCTAGGGGAAGATTTGTGTTTGTAAAGCCTACAGCAGTGTCCACTAATGTCCTCGTTCTTCATATCCACTGACCACTCACTCACTGATTCACCCAGAGAACTTACAGTCCTGCGAGCTCCATTCATGGTTAAGCGCCCTATACAGATGTACCATCTGTTATCTTTTATATTGTATTTTTACCATACCTTTTTAATGTTTATATGTTTAGATATATAAATACTTACTATAGTGTTACAGTCGTGTACAGTATTCAGTACAGTAATATCATGTACAGGTTTGTAGTTTATGAGCAGTAGGCTATATGATCTAGGTTTGTGTAAGTGCACCCTATGATGTTTACACAAGGATAAAATCGCCTAATGACACATTTCTCAGAACATCCCTTTATTATTAAGCTATGCATGACTGTACTATATAGTATTTACATGATGCTTGTGAGAAATAACTTTTACCATAAAATATTTTACATTGTTTTCTGGTATGAAGGACTGTACTTCAAAGGATATGACAAATTTATTAATATTTATTTAGAACTTGGCTAAACCATAAGTGACAATAAGAGATTATAATTATACTGGGAAAAATAGCAACAGAAAGTACAAAGTACAATCTTATAAATTATAAGACAGAATGGGCCTTATTCATGTTTGCACAGCTCGTAATTTATTCAAATCTGACAGAATATTATAACAAAATAATTCCATAATTGATTCTGTATGCTATTCAATATATTTAAAAATAGGTATAATTGGTGCAAACAGTTATTGATATAACTCATACAATCCTCAGACACTAAGCATGTAAGAAAGGGTCTACATTTTATGGAATAATTTTCATTATTTTACTTAAGCTTTATTTATGTCATAATATTTTGTATTTCAAACACTTTTAAAATAAAATATATTTACCTATAAAAAAGATCCAAAAGTAATTTAACTATAAAATGTATTTTATGCCTATTCTGTGCCAAACACTGTAGCTTCTGTAATGATTTTTAATCTTCTTTCATAGCAGCTTCTTTAATGCCTGTTTAAAGGTTACTAAAATAAGAGGACATTGAATATTTAAAAAATAAATTACCTGAAGTTTGTTAACTCCAAAGAGAAAATGTATGTGTTTTTCATCTGGATACAAATACTTCTTCCTCTAAGATTTCATCTTTACTGTCAAATGCTGTTTCGTATACATCGAAGTGGGAGTCCTGTCTGTATTTATAAAGGCATAGCAGATTATACTCTAGAACTGTACATCATAGTCCACACAAAATGTCTGAAAAGGTTCCATGCTGCTGGAGGGATGTAACTTTAACCTTATGGAAATGATAGGAAATTAAAAAAAGCAAAAGAAATAATTTTTTAAATCTTAAGAATGATTAGATTAAATAAAATCCAAATAGAGGAATCATATAGAGCATTTTCCATTCAACTTTCATTTTTTTTTCACTTATAGTCATAATTCTTGATGTACTAATGCCTCACAGATGTAAAAAGCAGTAGACTAGAATTCATAAGACATGGGTTCTAAGCCTTAAATTTAGCTACCAGCACTATTGGGCACCACCGTGGGCAAAGATTTAGACTCCAAAGAAGAGCATTGATCACTGTAAAGAGCATTGATCACTACTTATATTATCTACACTAGCTATTTTAGGTATTTTCCAATTATTTTATGTCTCTATTACCAATACACTAGAGTAATCACTTAAATTATTATTTTATAGTTAAACAGAAGAGTGACTCTTTCAATGCCCTATATATTTTATGTATTTGTATTAAAAAGTGTATTTACTGGTAAATTAATATCTGGCAACATATAAACATGAAAATCTCTAGTCAATGAACAGAATAGAGTTTCACATAGATATATTTGTGGTGAAGAGTGTTGGGCTCATAGACACTCAATAAGTATTCTTTATCATTTTAATAATCATAACTGTATGAGTCTCTCATATAAGCCCCGATCCATCCTGGTTTTTAATATAACTGCATTGGTGGGAATAAATTATTTCCACAAAAAGGGTAAATATGTCACTGACTGATGACTTAGATTAGATCTGAACTGATGACCTCGAGTTAAAGAGCTTAACATCCCATTATAAATCGACCTCCTGAGTCTTCATTCTTTCCATTTGTGTTTTGTTTTTTAAGCTATTATGTGCATGCCTGAATAATATTATTTAAAAATACATTAGTGCTCTTAAGTACTCACTACTAAACAACTCTAGTTGCTCTCTTGTTTCCAGGAGGATATATATTAAATATTTACCATCAGAATAAATAACTACTTAAACTATAATTGTGATTATCCTAAAATAAATTTTGTCATGTAAGTATACTGAACCATCTGTCAGCACTCAGAAATACGTTTTATCTTCGGATGTAAAACAAAATTATTAATAAAGTAGCATTTTTAAAAATATGATTTCATTCAGAGAACAAAATTTTGTCATTCTTTAGTGAAATTAGTGAGGCAAAATCTGAAAACGTATGTTTCCAAAGAGTAAAATCAGAACATGTAAAATTTCCTTTTTGAAAGGATCCATCCATTTGTCCATCTATTATCCATTCATCCATCTATTCATCCATTTATTCATCCATCTCTCCAAGAATATTTGTTGAAATCTGCCGTGTCTCAGGTATAGTTCTAAGTGCAGGAATAAAATAAAACCTCTGCTCAAATAGGAATAATAATATGTTTACTTTTTGATTGATTAGAGTAGGTTTCTACTCTTTTCAATATATAGAATGCTAGGTGACACACACATATATTGGACATTCTGGAATTATTTGACTTATCTTTTTATTTTTGCTCCCTCTCTTCTTGCCCTTTCTTCCTAAGTCATACCATTTCTTTTTCCTCTGCCTTCTATTTGTAGTACTCTAATTTACCTTGTATTTCATTAATATATTTTACTATTCACATCCTCTACCATTTTTTCTTTTTTTTAAATTTTAGCAGTTATGTTTTCCTTGCCATGCAAAACTTTTCTTATCGCAAATGTTTTTTCATTGTAATTGGATTTCGTTTTATGGAAAGTATATATTGGCTACACTTAAGAAAGTTGTCATAGAGAGGTCACATTTTCTGTTTTCTCTTACTATAATTGCTAATTTTCAAAGTTCCTTCAAACATAGAAAAAGAGAAAACTACAGTAAAAATACTATATATTTTTAGCTTTTAAAGATAAAGGGACAAAAATAGAATGGTAAAAAGTGTTTATCTAGAGGAGTACAGTTCTTAACAAGATCATATTGTTAAGCATGGATAGAAGTTTTCTCCAATTTATATACTGATGTCAGATAACTATATGTTTCGGAACACTGAACTCACGTGTCTTTGCAATTGGCCTTGAAGGCAGGCCTATTAAGTATAAGACAAAATTTGTCAATCATTTTCAGTGCTGTATTTCCCTGCTGAGAATGTTCTGGATAGGGGATGACTTGCTAGCATGGCATTTAATTGTTTATTGGAGAACAAAGAGGAAGATTTTTCTACTTCTTCAAAGGAAACATTTGAAATAATTTCTTTCTGTGTCTCTATGCTCATTAGACCCACAAGCCTTAATATTGCTCCTCAGTTCATACATGCATCATTAATAAATATTAACAATATTTCCAAAATTGACTACTAGGCATATCCAAGAAAAGTATGATGGCCTAATTTAATTTTTTCTTTAAAAATTAAATGCTATATTTTGCTTTCTTTTATGACATTTGTGAGAAGAGACCTTAAAGGGTAATACTTTGTAAGACTTTGTAAATTATATAATTCTGATTTCCAGAAAAGTAACACACATTCTGTTAAACATTGTTTTTATAGTAATAGAAACATTCATTCATTTTTTTAGAATATCATTAAACATTTTTCTGTTAACTGTCTTTGGGATTTTTATTTAGTCTTAAAGAATTTAGGTATGTGGATGCATCAGTAACCTTTAATGATGAGGTTGAAGCAAAAGTACTTCATATTTAGAGCTGTAAAATAAATTATTGTTAGGAGAATTAGATTTTCTTTGCCTTTTTTTTTTAAAAATCAATGTATTGACTGGTGTAGCTCTTTTTTACCTATCTTTTTTTAGTTTTATTTATGTTTTAATTAAATATATTGAGGTGACATTGGATAATAAAATTGTAAAGATTTTAAGTGACAATTCAATAATACATCATCTGTATATTGCATTGTGTGTTCACCACCCAAAGTCAAGTCTCCTTCCATTACCATATATTTGACCCCTTTTACCCTAGCTACCTCCCCGCTCCCTCTGGTAACCACTAAACTCTTGTCTGAGTCTACGAGTTTTTGTTTGTCTTGTTCTTTTTACCTATTTTAACACATTATATGACACAACATCATTTGATAATTTATATTACAGGTATATGGTCTCTACTTGCAGGTGTGTCTACATGGAGCAAAAATTATTTAATTTAAAGGCAAGAAGCTAAAGAAATTGTTAGTAAGAGTTCTAAATGATTGGCAGGGGAGAATTCAAAACAAGACTCAAAATAACAGATGAAAACACTATTCAAGTGAAAAATAAAAGAATAAATTTGTCCAAACGCTCCCATCTATATTAATGTTAAATTGTTTACATCCTAATAAAGTATTAATGACAGCATTTGTCCATGCCTCAATCCCTAAATTTGGTGGTCTAGTTTAGCTTCTGTAGATTAATTAACAATCGACTCTGGAACTGAATTTCAAACTAAATTAACAATGTAAGCATTATGGCAAAATAAATTTTCTCATTTGGACACAGCCAACATTTCTTAACTTCCTTTGTAGTTATGAAGTATGACCATTTGACTTAGTTTTTGTGGTTGCAATGTGAATTGATATTTCTAAAGTATCTATTAGAATAGATTATAGTATCTAGCAAAAAGAAATCATCACTTTTATTAAAGTAGAGTTACTACTGTAACAATTAGACTTCTCAAAGGCAATGAAAATTTAATGCCATTTCAAAAACCTCTCCTGTGCATTTTTCCCCCCACCCTTTCAACTTGGTGCAGATAATGACAAGCCCCCAGGGTATGGTGGGACACCATTTGAAAAGAGCACAGATCTCTAAATTGCCTCATGGAAAAAGAACCCCTCAATGATTTATAACACCTCTGCCACAAATATTTTGTCATCGCCAGTTTACTTTCTAGTGATTCTTGCTTCATAGAAAATTGGTACAATTAATTTGCATGTTACTAACCTTAGATTTGTCAAAGAGTTCACATGTGAATACAATAATCAAAGGCAGAATTATTTAGGCAAATTAATATGCTAAACAGTAATGCTCTCCACCTCATTAAGAATCTATCAACATGTAATATTTTAATTATGGTAATCATAAATTATTAATGAGTGATATTTTAAGCAAGTCTCTCATATTTATTGTTTAACTATTTTCAGTCATTGTAGACAATTTAAAATTATACAATATTTGTTAAAAACTTTAAATCTGTAGTTTTGATGAGAGATTCTTCTGCTCTTTTAGCAGTATTACTAAAAAAATGCACGTCTAGGTGGCATTTTAATTTAGTGGATAAATGAATTACTTAGTAAAAGTTGCTGACACAAGTTACTCATCTGGAAGAAAATACAGTTTGACCATTAAGTCAGACATATTGAAAAATAAATTTTAATGGGTAAAAGACTTCAGTTAAAGGAAACTTAGAGGAAACTGGAGGAGAAGTTATATCTACATTAAAGTAAAAATTAAAAAAGCTTAATCTATGAAAAAATATTTTTACAGAAAGTATATCATTAAACAAAGTGAAGTAAAAGATAGATTGATAGAAAAAACATTACAATTTTAGATCAAATAAATAGTTTGTAATGTATAAATCTTTGAAATTAAACAAAAATAAATATAAGATATTTGATTGAAACAAAATAAACTCAGATAAGCATTCAAAGAACAGCATATATAAATGATCAATAGTCATAAAATCATATACAATGGTAGTAGGGAAATTCATTGTAAAGTAAGATATTTCTTTTTTACTTCTTATAATTTTTAAAATTTAAGTGTGAAAATACTTAGAGCTGTAAGGCTCTAATGCATTCTGGGTGGAAATGCAAGCAGGTACAGATCTTTTGGAATACCATTAGACATTATCCATTAAATCAAAAGATGTATAAGCTCTCTGATGCAGTAATCACACTCCATAAGAGTCTGTCCTGTGCAAATTAAGCTATCAATATGTAATATTGCAGGAAAAGACATTTATTACAGGGTTGTTTCTAGTGAAAAGAAACTGGAAACAATTTAAACAAAGGAATAATAGAATATAGTGTGCCATACCATGGAATACTTTATAGCCAAAGGAAATGAATTTGAGTATTCTCATATTTTGTCAGAAGTGTTGCAATGATGTATTTGTTGAGTGTGTGAAAACAGATGCAGAGAATTGTGGATAAAATGGACAGTTTTTATAAAATAACTAATAATACATTTCTACTAAATGTATAGTTAAAATATACATATTTAAATTATCTTATACTTAGTTTGTGGGTATTGTGGGCAGATTGAACCTGTAAGCAACAAAATAAGAAAAAAATTCATGCCAATATCTATTGTATTAGTTTTCTATTGCTGCACAACAAATCACCACAAACTTAATGGTTTAAAATATTATAATTGTATTATCTCACAGATTCTGTAGTTCAGTGGTTTGGGTATGGGTTAGCTAGGTCCTCTGCTTTGAGTCTCACCAGGCTACAATCAAGGTTTTTGCCTGGTGCTATGCTGCCTTCTGGTGCTAAGGGTCCTTTTTCAAGGCTGTGTGGCATGGTTATTGACAGAATTCAAGGCCTGTAGTTATAGGACTAAGGTCCCTATTTATTTATTTACTACTTACTTATTTGGTTTTGTTTATTTTGCTGACTCTCAGCTGGGGGACTTTCTCAGGTCCTCGCTGTTGTTCATATTCCCTTGCCAAGTGTCCCCATAGTCAATTCACAATGTGGTGAATGTTTGATCCTGTGCACACTCACAGGTAGGGAATTGTAGAAGGTGTGTGTAACAGGGATCATGAGGGCAGTGGTATTCTGCCTATCACAGCTGCCCACAATAAAAAAAAAAAAAAAAGCTTAAATTATATGATCCAGCTTTGGTAGCAGTGTGTATAGATGCACATGTAATTAGATAAAAAATACATGAAAGAATGGGCCATACAATGTCATTGATAATTGATTTGAGGTAGTGAGATTTTACTTGTTTTTTAGATAATTGTTACAGTCTCCCCTAAGCTTCTCTATATAATCTAAAATTTTATTTTGCTTTACAATGAGTGTATATTATTTATATAATCAGAAATAAGGTAATCATTTTTATTATTAAAGATAGGAAATAGCCCTGTATATTATGCCTACATTTAGGTTACAAGCAAATGTTTTAGGAAAGCATTTAATGAGTATAAATGGGAATATCCTTTGGTAAGTTGTATAATCATATAGTTATATTGCACTTTTTATTTAATTTAGAAGAAATTAAGAGTTCTATCAAATACAGTTCTGCTATTTAATATAGTCCTCTTCCACATCTAAAATTCTGATCATTTCTCTTCATTAAGAATTACATAAGATTTGAATTATTGAATGGATTCTTAGTCTGTTTTGATATTTTTTTACACAATAGTGCTAATGTATTTCTCTAAAATTGTGACCATTTAGTTATTTATCAACAGGTGGTAATTTAAGCATAAATACATGTAGAATTCTGGTTATACAGTTTACTATTTATTTGGAGGTTTAGTAAATTTTAGTTTGCAATGCATATAACATCACTATAAAGATATTGTATTTATTCAAATTGGCCCTATTAACATATTTAGTAACAAATATTTTTAGAATGCCATGTATAGAGAGTTGACTTAAAGAGTAAAATAATTTTTTTCTGAGATGAAATGGTTCATCCTTCTGAAGTAGCTAGATATGCAGCTGTATTTAAATAGAAATTTATTTGTACTAGAGCGTGTGTGTGGCGTTCCTACATAGAGATAGATAGAAAAATCTTTAAAACAGAGGTAATATATATATTTCAGGTGAAAATTTGGTGTGGATCTTGTCTTATAGTATTTTCAACCTGTATTTAAAATATTATTTTTTAATATGCTGATCTAGAAAGGAAATAACTGGACGGGTGGTAGGATTTCTAGGCATCTATCGTTTTATCTACTTGAGAGCCATTCTTCTGGTAGTGTAAGCCCAAGTTTTGCTTTGGGAGAACATCTGCCCCATGGAGATGCTAGGAGGGGCAATGAATTAAAATGCTCAGTCTTTCACTTGTCAAAGAATGCTAGGGATCAACTTGCCACTTTGATTAGTCCTTAACATTCACCCCGAATACTCACTGCAGGGTAACACAAAAGCTGAAGACCGTGAGGATTCATTCTCTCGAAGACAACTCTTTGGGACACTGTCCATTACTTACTGCCTCTCTAGTTTTTGTACTTTTATGAAAAGACAGGCCCTTTACCTTTTCCTTCAATGACCCTATATCTATAACTTCCTTTTGCTAATGTTTTGTAGTCCATTTTTTTAGCATTTTATTTTTATTTTTTTATTGTTATTTTCTAACATTTTATTTTTTTATTTTTCCTCATCCCCTCTGGTAACCACTAGTCCATTGTCCATGTCCATGAGTCTCTGTTTGTCCTGTTCGTTTGCTGTTTTTAGGTTTATATCCCACATGTAAGTGATGTCATGTGATTTTCAACCTTTTCTGTCTAGCTTATTTCACTTAGTATGATTATTTCAAGGTCCATTCATGTTGTTGCAAATGGCAATATTTCATCTCTTCTTATGGCTGAGTAATATTCCATTGTGTATATGTAGCACAGCTTCTTTAGCCAATCATCTATTGTAGCATTTTTTTGTTGTTGTTATTAATAAAGAATCTTATCTAATAGAAGATGTTGTGTAGAAGATACTTTGGATTCAAATAAAACATACCCAACTGGAAAAAAATTGGGTACTTCTGAGCCAGAAGAGATCCAAGTGTTGATTACATTTGTCATACTATAAGTGTGCCCCCATATCTAAATGAACCTTGGTGTAGGGTTTTTTTCCCCAAAAAATGTACATGTTAAATTCATTTTAATCATTTTTTTTTCTTCATTACATATAGAGATTACAGAGTAATAGTAGGAGTTCTCTATTTACAAGCATTGCAGTTATAATTATATGCAGCCATGTTTGATTATATTAATTTTTTTAAACTATGCTTCAGGATATTTTGTAATTGTTCAGTGGCATGGCAATTTTCAAATGAATCCCCTAAGGGTGATTTTAAATAACTCGTGTTGTCTTTTACATCTCATATCATTCCTTAGATGTAGCACTTAGTAAAAATCATGATGCCCCGTTTTATTTTAGAATATTGGAAAAAAGAAGCGAACTTTTGGAAAAATGTTACACTTCAAATCCAACAGAGTATTTCAGATTTTCTCAGGAGACATATCAATAGACAATTATTTCAAGCAATTATTTACATAATTAATTTCAAACAATTTTATAGTCAAGTCACCTCATACAGCAATAATATTATTTAAGGAAGAATTAAACCATGAAGACAAGCTCTTTTGAAAATTAACTTCTCAGTAACTCTCTACCAAATCATTGTTTTAGTTAGACTCAACTATAGAAAGAAATATGAACATTTCAGCTTATAATCCAGGAAGCTATATTTTCTAAAAGAGAAAGCTGATTTTGTGTGTTGTGAAAGAAAGATGAGACAAGCAGTTCTTGTCATAGAAATTACAGAATAATTTATTTTTATAATACTGTATCTTGTTCTTTCGTTATTCTCCTTTAGAGAATCTCATAAGTCATTGGCTCAGTTGATTAAAGAAAGCACATGACGTTGAGATAGCTGAGATCTGATTCATGTCCAGATTTTCATAGCTGATTTAAGGTCCTATTCTAATATGTAGAACATTTCTGCATGCATCTTTCTGAGAAAAAATCTCCTTTTAAGGATTTATCAATCATGAAATGAGGAATAAAATTTTGGTGGAGAAAGGAAAATAAATGCATATATCAGTGCACTTTAAAAATATGTTTGTTTGCTTTTGGAGGCATAATAACTATTTTATATTCTATTTCCTCCATTATCTGCTTATATCTTAATCTCAAAGAGTACTCAAGAAGAAGTTAAAGGAAGAATAGCACAATAGCAAAAATGGTTTAATGTATTTTAAAAATACATTTAAATTTGTGTATTTAATCTTCAGTTATAAAATGAGAAGGCAGGAATAGTTTGTATAAAAATAATAAATGAATAGTTAACACATGTGTTTTTAAAATAAGAATGTTGTCATATTCAAGAAAAGATGCTATTTATTCACAGAATCATTTTTCATGAACCTGTCATTGACTGACAATATTTTTAGAAAACTGGGACAGAAAACAAGAGACAGAGAACAACTACTAAGTAAACACAGGTGATAAAAAGGTGTGGACATTTTGAAAACTCATCATAATGAGGTTTCATCACTCTGGGTAACTGAGTCTATTTTTGGTGGGTTTAATACTTAGAAGATTGTATTAATTATTTGAAATTTCAGAATAATAAATAATGTGATGTAATTCTAATCTTTTAAATTAGTCATAATTCACATAATTTGGTCCAATAATTAACATATAAGCCCAATATTTATGGCTAATTAGAGAAGACAGCCTTCTATTTTCTATATGCTATTCAGAAAAGTGTGTGTTTAGTGGGTTTAAAGGACTTTTGAATGCATAGTTTACTGTTTCTTTATCCAAACTTCAAAAAAGCAAAACCAGAAATGTTTAAATAAGTAGAATTTCAAAATTGTGAAACAGTTGGATACATAATTTCCTGTTTTCAAACTGTAACCTGTTTATGTTAGTAATAATTTTTACTGATAAATATTCAGACTGCAATTTTTGAATCTGACCCTACTCTGACAGGGCCAAAAATCACTGCTGTTATTTCAGAAAGGCCAGATTATTTTATATAGCTTCATGGTTCTGTAATTATATAACAAAGCATCTCTTTTTCCAAACTGAGCTTGCTGCCAGGAAATAGTTATTAGGACTGCCATCAGAGAAATCTTTCTGTCCTAAGGCCACAACATGGACAGTTCTCCTTTAATGCCTTGCTTGTCTTTCCGAAGGGCATGAGTATTACACTGCACCACACATGAAAGACACCAGTAGGAGGGAAGTAAATACTGATTAGAAACAGTAGCAAAAATCTTGTTCTAAATGGGAGCAATGATAGAGAAACCTGACAAAGGAGTCACTCATACTTCCTAAATAAATCATGTAGAATAGATTACCTCCCACTGTGCTATATGAGGTCCTTTATTACAATATTTTAGTCCCTATCAGTGTGCAGTGTGATACAAAAGGCTAGGTTGATGAGCTAAATTAATTCAAATAAGACTATGGGAATATGAGTTAAAAGAAATTAGAAAATACAAATGCTTTGAGCGTCTTTTAATTTTTTCTACAATTTATAGTGAATTCTTTAAAATTTTTGCTATCTCAGACTACATAACATAATAGTTAATATGAAGTATGAGATTCTTGTGGGTTCAGGAGGAAATATCTAAAATAGTGTTCAATATTATTTATAAATTTGCATTAATTTTCACACAGTCAATACTAAGTGATAACAAGCTCTTAACATACTATAATAATACTAACACCTTATATCTGTAATTACTTTAATGTGTTTTATGCAATTTTTACTCTAAGATTAACTATTTCTGGTAATCCTCACAGTGTCCAGTTATCAACGTTTACTCTAGAGACTGAGATAGAATGTGGCAGTGATTCACTATTTATATGCTTGTCCAGTACAGTTTTTATTTGTGGGCATGTTTCAGAAAGAATACGAGAAAGAATAAGTCTGATGACTATCTTTGTAATTGTGTTTCTAATCTTGCTCCATATATCTCTGTGATATATGGAGCAAGATTAAAATGTAAGTTATCAAACTGAAAACAAAAAGGATAAATAAAAGAAAATAAGTTGTGATAACCACATTGCTATTTCCCTTTGAGAGGTGGTTTTGGAGTCTTTGCATCTCTGAGAATAGATTTTTAAATTAGTTTATGATGCTTTGTAATTGGCATAGTTTTCCAGAGAGGAGAAACAACCTCAAGCAGAGTTCTATTCATCGTTTATGAGCAGTGCTTGATACCAGTGACTCTCTCACCACTTGCTTTATATTTGTTAGTGAACAGTCTCCTGTCTACTGTCATCTAGTGAATTGGAAGCACAATTCTTGCTTTGCCGCATAAGCCATCCTTGAAATTTGGTCAGAGTTCATTATGTTGCTTGTGCCTCATTTAGGCCCAGGCATGGAGGAACATAAAACTAAAAACTTAGCTTGAGGCACAAATGGAATGAATTTCAGTTTTGTAAGGAATTAGAAATTGCTTTAGGATAGATGGATTTTAGACAGATAGGAAATAAATGTCCTTACAGAAAAACTAGCCCATAGAGGAAAAGAGTGTAAAGTACAAGGAAGAATGCTGGCAGGGGAACAAGCACACAAAGAGAATGAAAATGACAAAGTGGCGTATATGAAAAACCATTAAGAAGGAATATTATGAAAGTGTGCATACTAAAACAAAAAGCAAATGCAGCACCACCAATCTGAAGGAGAATAATACTTGTATATCTGGCTATAACTGCAAAAGGAAATAGATTGGAGAAATAAGTAACTGTTGAGCATGTATACAAAACAATAAATGGTGATGAAATATATGAGATCTAGAATCACGTGTACTTTGTTACAAGGGTAATAGTGTGAGAGTAACTGAAATTTGACAGAAAAATAAATAACTGTATTGTCAATATAGCAAAATATAAGCTACTTGGAAACACTCAGGGGTAATGAGAAGGCAGACTTCAAAGAAACATATACTCTTCCCATGGCTATTATTTTCATATAAGAAAGTATATTATACATTAAGTTTTATCTTCAACTGATTGCCTTACTGAATAAAATTGAAATTAAATTGGTGTTCTTGGTCAAGGTTAAAGAGTAAAAGGAACCAGTACTGTAAGTATACTTTTAGTAGAGTTAATTTTTAGAGCTTCCTGATGCACACTGTAATTTTTCTTCTCCTGTGATTTGGATTTCTCTTCTCCTCTCCTTTTGTTTGTTTGTTTGTTTGTTTATTTTACAGTGACCGATTTACCCACCCCATGTACCAGCACAATCACTGCCACATTTTTTATGGTGCTCCACTTTCTATCTGCCTATCCATCTATATAAGTATCTATTTATCTATTTATCATTTTCAAATTCTAATTCTACCTGTCATTTTTCTAAATATATTTTCTAATTCTGTACATATGTACACAGTACATATACATACCTAGATATTTATTTATTATTTTAAAATTCAGTTTGTTCTTGGGCAGGCTGAGAGGCTTTTAAACTCTTTCTGTAAGGAATTTAAAGATAAAATTTGGGAATTTTCTGGGGTCCCTGAAGCCACCTTGTGAATGAGATCCTACTCTGATTTACAACTTTTTCTGTAGTGTTTCTCCACAAAGTAGATAAACTTTTGTTTAGAGATCTGGAAAGTATATAGACTTGCTTTCTGTTCACACTACACTTTCTAATTTTCTGATAGTAGATCTTTAAAAATCAGCCATAGAAACTTGTACTGAGTGTTATATTTGGGTAAGAAAGTAAAAAATAAAAAATAAAAATAAATAAATATATATATGTGTGTGTATATATATATATATATATACACACACATATATATACACACACATATATATATATGTGTATATATATCATGGTAAACTCTGATTTACAGCTTCCAATCCATCAGGTAAACTCTGATTTACAGCTTCCAATCCATCATTTTTAGTTGTCTGAATAAGGCAAGTAACTTTGCCCCTCTATGTCTCTGGTTTCCTCATCTGCAAAATAGAACATAAAATAAAAACTAACTTGAAATATTGTTTTAAATAAAATAATAAATATATTTGGTGCATTTCCTGCAATGTAAAAAGTAAAAAAAAAAGTCAATAAAAGTTAGCTGTTATTATTATTATTGTAAGGTGATGATATGCATATATGTAATTGCAGAGGTATATAGTAAAATTATAAGATGGTTTAAACTAAAAGTTCAGAACATTTCACTTAGCACAAGAGTGAGAGAGGTGTTGAGTGGTTTGTAGACTCTGGAGGAAGACTGTCTAGACTGAAGGGCAGATGGGATTGATATAGTAGGAGAAGAATGTGGAAGATGTTATTAACAGGAATATAAGATGGACAGTGCCACAGAGACAGAATATAACATGCTGTGATTTGTTAAAGAAGGATGAGTATGTAGAGTGCTTCGGTTTTGCAGCTTACTTGATTGCTTTAGATAAATTAAAATTTGAATGTAATGATTATATTTATCCTGACAATCTTAGGTTTTTATCTGGGCTTACAGTAATGTGCTTTGCCCTGAAAGACAAGAGAAACAATTTTCCAATTGTTGCGGTACTAAGATTTTTCTTTTCTTTAATAATTTTCAGTCTGGTGATATCTCCAAGTACAGGTTATTTATCTTTGTACTATTTCCCACCTTCCAAATTTAAGAAAAAGGTTACATTTAAGCTTTTTGCTTATCATCATTTTTTCCTGTCTTCTTGAAACTCTCCCAAGACGTGTCTTAGGGTTTTATTGAAATTCACTATATTTTGAAAGGTAATCTTTGTCGGAAGTGAGACTCAAGAAGATAATGTTGTGTGTTGGCAAATTCTCAGATAGTTATAATCTCATTAGAATCGAAAAAATGCAGTTGAAGAAGGATGTAAGTAACATATTTAGCAACCACTGTGAAATTTTCTGCTTCGTTGGTGGTATAATAGTTTCTTGTTTCTTCGGAGCAATGATTATAGGATATATCCTTTCCCTAAACTCCATATTTAAAAACTTCAGAAGTTTCTCTGTAGTTTGCACTCTTGTGTTGCATTAGTTGCAAAAGCCTTAAAGTTGAAAGCAAATCGAGAAGTATTGATTCAGCATAGACTTACAAAGAGTAGCTTAGAAAAATAAAATTCATATGATTGCATCGTAGGTCTTCATTATAATGCAATAAGTTCTTTCTCTGAACCAGTGCACGTTCTAAAAGAGCTTTGAAATAATTCTTAATACAGATATCATAGACCCTGTTTTTCTCAAATGTAAGAATGCTGTATTATACTGAATAGATTAATAATGTTTAAATACAGTATTTACAATTTTTTAAGCAATTTCTATTTTCTCTTTAAAATAAAATGTTGTACAGCTATGCCGCTTTGCCTGAGACCGAGAGGTTTCCTGGACTTGATTTGTAGTGCTCAAACTGTACAGTCCTAGGAAAACCTGCATGGTTGGTTACCCTGAATGTATCGCACAACAAACAGGTAGTGTATATAAAATAAATAAGCATCTATATGGCCTGCATCTGCCATAGAAAACAATTTAAATTCAACCAGTAGTCATTAGTGCAGAGTCTTAGATAGGATTCAGTACATTCTGATAATTTTTCTTTGTAAATATATTTTTATAAAGAGCAACTACTTAAAGTATCTTTGTTCATTTGCAAATGAAATATATATGCACCAAAGAAATCATCATTTAGTATTAATGATAATATTAATAAAATTCTTCTATTTTAATTAAGGTGAGATAATAATTGAATTATGAGTCAGATTAAAAGAGAAAGCAAATAAAGGTAATATGAAACTGAGCAGATGGCAGTCACAGAAAACTAAAGGACAAAAGAATAAGGAAAAACATACGGTTTAAATCTATCCTCTTTTTGTTTATTTCTAAACTCCTATTTTATTTCTAGAGTACATTAAAATTTAAGCTAGCAATTTAGAAAACCCTAAACCAATCAAATGCTAGTATAGGATAATTTGTTTCAGCTGGAAAATTGATTGAACCATACATTATTTGTAGGCAAATACTTTACATTATTTATAAGCATTAGATAGTAAGCATTTTATGTATTGCTTTAACTCTATTAACAAGGAAAAAACAAAACAACACCAACAACAGTTAACAAATGCTTAGAAAGTTCTGAAAGTGACTTGAGATAGATTTTTTATATATAAAATCTTTAAAATTTCCCTTTGATATCAATGATCTAGGTATCACTCCATTGCTTTTGGTCACAACAAAACTTTGTATATATTCATAGATAAGTCAATATTGAAAAGATATGTTCTTCCCAAATTACACTGTAAATTTAATGCAATCCTGAAAAACATACCAAAAATTTTTAAGGAGTTGGACAATTTGATAATACATTTCATATTAGAAAACAAGCATGAATGAGTAGAAAGGAGAATATTCAAAAAGAAAAACTATGAGAAGGAACTAGATCTACTACATATTAAAACATACTATAAAGTCATATAATTGAAAGTTAAGTGGTGATACATAGAAAGAAAATAAATTATTGTATTTAAATAAAAAAACCAGAAATAGACCAAAAATATAAAAATTTTGTAGTCATATGGGCAAAATATCAAAATCATTAGAGCAGAAAAAATTCTGTTTAATAAACTGTGTATGATTCATATGTCATACCACAGAAAGGCTACATTACAAATGGATTAGAGATAAAGGTAAAAAAAATTAAACCATACAGGTACGACAATAATCATGGGTGAGTTTCTCTTAATACTGATGTAGCAAAAGGAGTTTTAAGCTATTTTTACCAATCTGAAGGTGAAAGAGTTTGAGATTTTTTGTGCAAGGACCATTTCTACATCTTTTTTTGTGTATTTATCTGAATTTCCTGTTTATGTCTTTTTTTCCCATGTTTCTTTTTAGATTTTGTTCCTATGTCTGTGAGGACTTTTTTATATATTAGAGATATCAAGACTTTGTGGTTAACATTCTAATTATTTTCTCCCATTTTCAATTGTGGTTTGATTTTGCTTTTGGTGTTAACTGCAATGCAACTTTGTAATGTAGAAAATATATCAATATTTTATTTTATTGTCCTTGAATGGCCTATCAATAGACTTGAAGGAATGTCATATATATATAAACATGTAGATATTAAAATATTAAACCCAATTTCTAGAAGGTAAGCCAATGCCTGTAAATCCTACTGAATATACAAATAGTGAAAACAATTTCTTACGGACTAAACTATAAGTCCTTCTAGAAGGGAGGAAAAATGAGAAATATAAACTGAAATTAGAAAATTAAGACTAAATTAAAATGGCAATGAATAAAAAACCAACAAACACAAAACAAGACAAATGTGGCATTTTTTCTTTCATATAGAATATTTATATTTTATGTAAATTATTAGATTTGCTACATAAATTATCACACTACTTTCATTATCTCTTGTCAACCTCCTACCACAAAAATAGGTAAATCACACATTTAATGCTGTTACTTCCCCAGTGAAAAGTTTGTAAATTTTCATCTTGTCCTGAATAGGCATGGGAAAAAGGTTTCCGTTCCTGGGTCAAATTCATTATATTTTCAGAGACCATCTTGACTCAGTGTGAAAGTGCGCTTCGATTAGTGACGAAATAACAAAGGCTGTATAGTTTATTTGAGAAGTGGTGATACTATGAGTGCAAGTATATGCTATCTTTGTCCTTCAGACATGGATTTTATGTCCTTACCAAGGGACACATAGCCATCACGTTTTGGTGTAGACCCTTTCCAACTTTCCAGCTTCATCTCCAGGAGTGCCATGTTTGGAACTCTATCCTGCAGCATCCCCCACCTATCCTGCTTCATACCTTGGCTTGTGACCTTCGCTCAGTCTAAGATAGCCTTGTCACAAATGTCATACCCTCTTCTCCTTTCACATCAACCTTGCCCTTCCCAGAACACTTTTCCCAGATAATTCAATTTACCTTTTGATCACAATGTAGGTAGAACTCACATAACTTGCTACTTGTTAACAAACAGAGTTTATTAAACTCTGTGCCTAGACTCTGGAGGTAAAGCTGTCAAAAATAGACTTTTTTTCTGCCCTCATGAAACTTACAATCCAGAAATAATAAATTCATACAAGTAATTATACATTTAAACTTAAGATAGGTTTTATTGATGAGAAAAGGTTATATAAAAATCATTCTGAAACCTTCCAGAGTATGCTAAGAGTCTCTCTTCTATGCTCTCATATTTTCTGTTTTCTCACTAGAATATAATCTTTTGGAGGCAGGTAAAAAGTACTGAGTACAGTGCTTCATTACTAGCAGGTGTTTAATAAATGTTTAATTTAAATATGTGAAATAATCACTCATAAATCATCAGCAAATTGATTTCCTTGATATCTTATTAGTATTTCTATCTCAAAAAATCTTTGAAAATGTCAGATTCAATTTTACTTAAGTGAATTTTCACTTTTCACTGAATCCTGGGTGGAAAAAAATTGCCACTCTACCCTATGCTGTTTTCTCTCTAAATGAAACTTTCTGTCAAAGAATGGTTCACACAATTTTTAAGATAGGAACACCTGGAGCATTTTGAAACAGAAAAGCATTTCAGGACATAGCAATATCCAGAATAGCTTTTTAAAAAATTTATTTAAATGTGATTTGGTTTTGCCTAAGGCATTAGAGACAAATAACTGAAAGAACATGGATAAACTCTGAACATTTATTGAGTTTTCTTCACTAATTCATTAGAAGAAATAACAAAACAGGCTTTACTATAATTACTAAGTTTGTTCAGGGTTGCCACTGGCTATTATCTGTTTACTAACACAGAAAATAAAGATCGTTATATACATTTGTACATTTCTCTAAAAAAATCGGCCCTAACCTCACCATGCCCAACTTCACAAAAGCATGAAAGCAACTCAACAAGAGGGTGGAATGAAATCATTTTAACTAAACATGATTCAGAATATGATCAAATATTTGCCTGGTATTGGATTGATGCTTGCCATCCATCTCCATATTTGAAAGAGGTCCCCGATCAAGAAGTAAATGTTGTCCCTAGATTATTAGGCAAAAACTGAACATACAGTAGCTGGGACATTTCTGACAACTATAAGACTGATTTTCTGTTGTGTTTCCATTTCAGTATAAAATGGAACTCTTAGGACACAGCAAAATTTGGTATTGCAAGAAATACCAATTGTAACATTGATGCAAAATGTAAACTATCCAATTTCATTATAATTTCAAATTTTTTATGTATTTCAGGTATTAGATGAAAATGTTATATGATAAGGTTAGTATATTTTGGTTTCGGTGGTAGGTAACACATTTAGGTACTATACTGACATTTATTGCAAACACTATGAATAAAAAGGGCAGACAAATTAAACATGTATATGAAAAATGTATTGGGAGAAAAATCTGTTAATAAGATGCTATTTTTATATAGTTGGTTAAGACATTAATTTTTACTCTGATTTATGTTGGAAACTTCTAAAATAATGCAATTTTCATAATAGTTTGAGACAAATCTTGAGTTTCTAAATGTTCGATGAACATTTTATTCCAATCTGAGTAGCAAAAGTCACTTTTTAGATTAATTTTTAATAATGTTTCCAGAAAGATATCTTAATATACATACATAGAAGGAAAACATTTTTGTGTCTATTTTGGACCTACCTCAAGTCTCCGCATTCTAGATTTCACCTAAACTCATTATATCTCATGCAATAAACTTTAATATCTTTAAGTTTAAACATTTTTGTTCTCTCATTTGCTCAATGAATTTTTTTCCTTTAATATACTATGAATATTGATTTTTGGTCAATTTTCTTACCGATGATCTACTTGTTGGACTCATTAAAATCTAATTTCTCTTTCATTGTTTTACAAATAAAAGGTTAATTAATCAAAATATATAAGTAAAAATTAATCAACCATCAACTGAGTGCCTGATATATATTAGTCACTTAATAATTTTGAGGGGTCAGTTGGGGAAACCACGAAGGCATAAGGTGACATCTCATCTCTACAGGATATCATTTTTTTCTAGACATGTTGCATTCTATATTTTACATATATATGCAGCTCACATCATAGTCTATAATAGTGTCACTCAACAGGGAGTGTATATAAAAATTTCTTCTAGAGCTTTTTAAAAAGATAAATTTTTGAGAATCTAATTTGGAGTTACATAATCACAATATTTGGGGATGAATTCTGACCATACTTTAGTTAAAGACCACTCATTTTTTATTGTGGATCCATTTATAATCTTACTTTCTTATATATATTATCGTATAGATTTATTATATATATTTTCTATAGATTTAGTTAAGTTTTAATTATGAACTTTAATACAACAGTTATATTTTAACTAAGGTGGGAATTGTTACATTGCTGTCAAATTGTTTCATGTTGGAGTCCATTACCTAACTAGGTTGCAAGTGTCTTGCAGGAGAGCAAATGATTTATGCTACTGAAATATTTAACAAAAGTTTCAATTCTATTTTATCTTAATAATTTTCTTTATTGATTGGTTTACTCAATAATTTTCTTTATTGCAGTTTCTCTCCTAACTCAACAGAGATTAGAACTCTAGGGAGCAAGAGCATACTGACTCAGTAATTAATTTTAGGCAAATTTTCATGGGGAAGAGATCAATAGGTATTGATAATCACCCTTAAAATATCTACATAGTTGATACCCAGAGTATTTGGAGGTCTTGCACTGAGAAAGCAAAACTATGGTTCTATCACTGTGGTTTAAGTATAAGTGGTAAAAGGCTACTTTTGATACCAGTGAATACAGAAGAAATAAATTCAAGCTCTTAAGAATTTTTGACTTTAAATTTAGAGTTTTCTTTCCACAAATGATCAGGCAGGCAAGTCTGCCCCAGAAAAGTGTGTAGATTTTCATACCTTGTAGTTAGTATTACAAAATCACTTTCAATAATAACAACACTAATATGAAGTAAAAATATTTAATAATATATCACGAGCCAGAACTTGTGCTAAGGGCTCTACATACATTGTCACATTTTATTCTGACAATATGTCATAGGTACTATTATAGCTTTTATGAATGTTTGTTCACATGTGATGTGGACATGAATTTTATGAGAGTAATTGGTCATAAAAATGTAAATTCTTGAACTCATTGAACAAATATTCAATGAGCCTTTTATAAGTAATATACAGAGATAATGATTATAAGCACTTGCAGCAACCCAAAATATGTTCAATACCTTTTATCTCATTGATCAGCCATTATAACAGCTACAATAACTGTATTCATAAAAGACAAGCAGAATGGTGATATATGTTGATGAATATGGCTCACTTCCTTTGCTTCAGTCATGTGGGAAAACAATGGGAAGAACTCAAATTGACCTGAAAACTGAACATAATGATAAATCATTATAAAATTTACAAATTAAAGGACAAGATGCATAAATATATCAAAATAATCTGGGTAAGAGAAATTGGGTGGGGATTTAGGTGAAACAGTATCAGCTATGACTTATTAATTGTTGAAGCTGGATGTGTGGTATATTCATATAATTTTTCATAATAAAGTGTTAAAAGTTAGAAAAAAAGATCAATATGCATTTTAAAATTCTGATGAGTTCACAACCAACCAAATAGTTGTTTCATCTTAATATTACAGTTCAATTCAGCAAGTGCATGAATTTCTCTTCCTCAACCAAAATGCAATTAGCATTCATGAAATTATAATTTTCCATTTGCCTTTGCTACTTTTAATAATTGTGGCTAACGGCCATCTAAATTATTCATTTTATATGGTGAACAAATGATTATTCTTAAAACAAATCCTGTGCTCTTTTAAATTGCTTTTCTTCATTCTCCAGTTGGCCCAGACCATTACTGAGTTAAATGTTTCTTAATGAAGAATACTGCCTCGCTGAACTTTGCTTTGTCTGCAAATCAGAGGAATAATTTAAAATTCATGAAGTCTTAAAAATCCATCTCAAAATGAGATGGCAAAATGCTAACATTTTGTATCTAAGGGACTTTTTCTGAAATGTTTTTTCTTTAGAAACAGTACATTCTCAGAGGATATATATTTAAACCTATAAACCTGTATACAAATAGTCTGTGTGCTGATTATTCGATGGAAGTTGATTTTATCAATTAAGACATAAACAGAACTTATAAAATGAATAGAAACATGCCATGTGAGGGGAGAGGCGCAAAAAGAAGGCATAGAACATTGTTCTGTTTTTTCTTTCCACCTCCCCCAAGCACTTTCTATAGAGAGGAGAAACTGCTAATCAAATTGCTTGAGTCCAAGGCATTGATAAGAGTAATACTTTTAGTAGGGGAGATCACTGTGCTAAAGCTTTTGTGCTTCTTCTATTATAGATGGAAGCAATCTATATATCCATTAACAGTTGGATATATATACATATACATATACATATATACGTGTGTGTGTATATTTATATATATATACACACATATATATACATATACATGTATATACATATACGTATATATATATGGCATTGTGTTTTCACCGCCCATGGTTAGATTTCTTTCTGTCACCACATATTTGACCCTTTTTACCCCTTAAAACTCCCCCCTCCCCCCACAACCCTCTGGTAACCTCTAGTTTATAGTCCATGTCCATGAGTCTCTGTTTGTCCTGATCTTTTGTTGCTTTTAGGTTTATATCCCACATATAAGTGATATCATGTGATTTTCAAATTTTTCTGTCTGGCTTATTTCACTTAGCATGATTATCTCGAGGTCCATCCATGTTGTTGCAAATGGCAGTATTTCATCTCTTCTTATGGCTGAGTAATATTCCATTGTATATATGTACCACAGTTTCTTTATCCAGTCATCTATTGTGGGATACTTCGGTTGCTTCCATGTCCTAGCCACCGTGAATAATGCTGCTGTGAACACTAGTGTGCAAATATCTTTTCAGATACAGGTTTCAAAGTCTTTAGGGTAAATACCCAGTAGATGGCTTGCTAGATCATATGGCAGATCAATTCTTAGTTTTTTCCACTTCCTTTGTGTATTATACATTTCCATATGGTTAAGGTTTGCTGAAGTTAGCTGTACATATCTGATGAGTTTACTTGCCTTCTTAACTTCGATTTTCATTAGGGAGGCAGATGAAGAAGATAAAGCCAAAGTTTAAGAAAAAGGGAAAGTAAGGATTTCCATTAAACTATGTACTGCATCACAGCCTTTACCAGACCCTGTGTCATAGTGGGTTTAGCCTATATGTTAATAACTTGGAATTTTAATTTGGATATTGTTCTTTTTATATATCCCTCTCTTTTATGGCGTGTGTGTGTGTGTGTGTGTGTGTGTGTGTGTGTGTGTGTGTGTGTGTTCATGTTCAAGTTCAAGTGAGGGCCATCAGAGGCGATTGGTAAAATGTTCCTGGTATCCTGGGTCAAAATAACATAAAAACTACTACCAGGAAACCTAATTCTACATACTCTACATACACACTCAGCAATGGCATTATTTTAACACCATATATTTTGTTATTTAATGGCTGAAGATTTGGTTTATTTTATGAAATTATTTCAGTGAGCAAATAATTATTCTTCAGCTTGTGGGCTTGACTCAATGGCTGTGTAAATAGTTGGTGCAAACATACCAAATTAGAACTCGAAAGTTACAAAATCCAGAAACATTTACTTTAATTTCACCTGTATTTGCTTTAGCTTCTGGTTGACACAGCATGTCTCTAAGATATGGAAATCCCATCTTCTTTTTTGCTCCCTTCAGGTGCCAAGAATTGATTTTACAGCCAGCGGGAACAACATGCCCAGCTGTGTCATTTTTTATTTCTAACTTTCCCTTGACTTTCCCTTATAGTTAGTCAGAAAGCAATCATATAATCCCAACACTGCTAAACATATAGTATTCTAAATGCACCTCCATACTTCCCAAAACTTCCTCACTGTTTTTACGATCAAGGACCCATACATGCTCAATCACATACCTTCACACAGAGATACTCATTTAACTAAATTCATACATGTTGTGATAAAAAGTAATTATTTTAATGCAATACTTTTCACTATAGTTATAAAATAAACATTTGTATAATATTTAATTATGAAATGAAATAAACGTGTAGACACAATTTATTATAACTGATAAATGTAATAAATTAGCATTCTTTGACTATACAATTTTTAAATAAGTTATAAAGTGAAGGGAAAAACTACAACAACTTTGAACTTTCTTTAAAATAATAAATATGAAGGCATAATCAAATATAAAGTTTGGCTTCTAAACTTACATGTCTTTTATCTACATTCATTTTCACTTATTGTCAACCAGAGCAATTGCCCAAGAACTAGACCCAAAATAAACAATTTATCAGCTTATATTGATAATAATACTGAAAATCCTGTGGTGGGAAAATATATTGTACTTTCTCAAGTATTTTGTAGAACTTACATGGAGTGGAATGTTTTCTAAGAATGGGTATATAGCAATCAGATTTCATATCTCTCAGCTATACGGAGACCACAGATAAGTGAAATGTGCTGGTGGAAAGTACACATGAAGGGCAAAAGGAGCTGCACCTGGTAATTTCAATGCCTCAAAATATGATACTGATAAGTCTTCATCTGTAAGCCTACTCTAGTTGCTGAAAATGAATTCATCTTCCTGTTTATATGTCTTCTGATTAAAAAAAATTAAAAAGCCAGAGATCTGTACTTTATAATTGTGATATCAGAACATGCCTAGCTTTGGCTTGGAGTATTAGGCTGTTTTCAGTGTTGTAGGCATGATGAGAAGTAAACAAACTAAGGTGTAGTGAATACTTATACAAAAGTGGGCACTTGGTTTTATTATTGGGAAATATTCAAGTTCTTTTTGATTCTGGTAGTGATCTATAGTTTAATGAAAACAATTGGTGTATTTAAGCTTTAAGAACTGATATATTTGCCAGGAATTCTCAAAAAAAAAAAAAAAAAAAAAGAAATGATACTTCCTCTATGCACCTTACATCCATTCATTTACATATTGCCATGTCCATGTGGTCAGCTGGAAAACCTGTTATAAATGTACCCTTAAAGTATTAAACAAAGTGACAACTGTTGGCAGTAATGTGAAAAAAAAAAATAAAACGAGCTCTTCTAGGTTATTTATCTAATAGTACTAAAAAACAATTTTATGCCTATTGTTTATGAAAAGGATATTATCTCAGAGGATCATCTTTTATTCCATGCTGTAATTGATGCTGGCTCCAGCAGCTTCAATCAGATCAAACTACTTGCTTCCTGTCTAGCATCCTTCCATTTACTTCATGCACAGATTCCAGAATCATCTTTTTAAAATACATATTGATCATGCTAATTCTCTGCTCTAAGGCCTCTCATGGTGTCTCATGAATTTTAGAGTGAATTTCAGTTCCTTACTAAGGCATCTAAAAATTTCTGTAATCTGAATCTAATCTATCTCTTGTATCATTATTTCTTTTCTACAATCCTATGTTGGACAAATTCATTGCCTTCTCAAAAAAATTTTTGAAGCTGTATCAGTCAGGGTCTAATTCAACTTATAGAAAACTCTATAAGTACGTTAATAAGAAAGATATCAGTACAGTAAATTAAGTGATTACTTATGGAAATGCTGAGGGCCAAAATTCAGATTCTAACCCAGAAGCCAGGGCTGTGTCCCACAACAGTGAAGAAATTATTCACTAGGGTAGCCCCTTCCTCTGATGCCACTACAGAAGCTAATGTCAGAATCAAAAAGCTTCTATCAGAGATGACACCTGACTCAGAATACTGAAAAATGGGCTATGGAACAGAGCTGCTGAAAAACTGCCACCAAAATTGAGCCGAAAACTGGTCTCTACTTAATTTCTTCCTTTGAATTATTCTTTCCATCATCACTTTGGAGAAAATCAACTTCCTCTTTTGGGGAGAGAACACAGTCTCTGTGAGACAGAGGTTGTCTTGTTCAAAACCCTTCTATTTCATTTACAGTGTTTCTTTTTCAGATATATTAGCATTTGATTGAGTGAGGAGTCCCCAGATGTTTATCATGCAGTATCACTATTCTAACGGGAGAAAGTGTTCTCTGTTAGAATAAATGATTTAAAAGACAGACAAAGATAAGAGAATGTGAGATCAAGAAATAATTCATATCTGAAAATTTGTATTTATTTTACATGATTCTATTTCTGTTTCCTAATAATTAAGCACTATAAGAAAGATCATATGTGACCTGGCCACTTAATATGTGTTATCTTTTAATCTTTTCAGCCACTTTCCATCCACCACCCTTGTAAGTACTCTTATCCCTAGTTAATAGATGAAGAAAATTAATATTAATGAGGTACAGAGATTTGCCCAAGTTTGAAAGGAAAAGGTTAGCTTTCAACACTAATTACTACTTTTACCAAGTCTCTTTCTTCTGTAGAATAACACTCATTTTAAAATTTATGCCAGTAGAAAACATGAAAAACTGTATAGAAAAAAACATAGGTAACTCATGGACCTTAGTTTTAGAGAGGATTTTATGAATTTGACCTTAAAGGCAAAGGAAGTAAAGGCAAAAATAAGTGACCAGGACTATATCAAACTAAGAAATTTCTGCACAGCAAAAGAAACTATCAGCAAAACAAAGAGGCAACCAACTGAGTGGGAGAAGATATTTGCAAACCATGCCTCCGTTAAGAGGCTAATTAATATCCAAAATATATAAGGAATTCATACAACTCAATAACAACAACAAAAAACAGTCAATTAAAAAAAAACAAATGGGCAGAAGACCTAAACAGACACTCTTCCCAAGAAGACATACAAATAGCCAACAGACATATGAAAATATGCTCAACTTCACTAGCTATTGGGGAAATACAAACCAAAACCAAATGAGATATCACCTCACACCTGTTAGAATGGCTATTATCAACAAGACAAGTAATAACAAGTGTTGGAGAGGTTATGGGGAAAAAGGAACTGTCATGTACTGCTGGTGGGAATGTAAATTGGTACGGCTACTGTAGAAAACAATATGGAGGTTTCTCAGAAAATTGAGAATAGAATTATCATCGATATTACTATACCAATCACTCTTTTGGGTATCTACCCCTAAAATTTGAAAACATTTATCTGTAAAGATATTTGCACCTCGATGTTTATAGCAACATTATTCATGCTGGCCAAGACATGGAAACAACCAGTGTCCTTTGATAGATGATTAGATAAAGAATATGTGGTATATATATATACAATGGAATATTACTCAATCATAAGAAAAGATGAAATACTGCCATTTGCGACAACATGGATGGATCTCGTGATTATCATGCATGCTAAACAAGATAAGCCAGACAGAAAAAGGTGAGAATCACATTTCACTGATATTTTGGATATAAAACTGAAAGCAACAATCAAAGAAGACAGACAAACAAAAACTCATAGACACAGACAGCAGTTTAGTGGTTATGAGAGGGAAGGAGGAAAGAAGGGAGGTCGATAAGGAAAAGGGGGTCAAATTTATAGTGATGAAAGGAGATTGGACTTTGGATGGTGAACAAACAATACAGAATACATGTGATGTATTATTGAATTGTACACTTGAAACCTATATAATTTTATTAACCAGTGTCACTCCAATAAATTTAATTTAAAAAAAGCCCTTAATTGTGGTTTTGCACGGTTTAAGACTATGGAAGGAGTGTAAATGGGAATAAACATGTTTTATTTAAACTTAAAAATGGTAATTCTAAGACTAAATTATTGTGAATAAATAATTTAAATTATTTTATTTATATAATGTTACATTATTTATTTAAATGGTTTAGAAAGAATTATTTGGCAAGTTTTCAATTTACTTACAGAGGAAAAGCAGTAGTATTTCACATCGTGGACAATTATTGTACAATGTGTACTTTTTTCCCTTAATAATTGCATGTTTCCTTTTGTCCCATCTGCACAAGATAGACTAATTAAAGTATATTAGCCACATTGTAGAAGGGACATTTGGTTTTAATTAACATTGGACCATAAGAAAGGCAATTTGCTTTATATTACCATTCATTATTTGATGCACGTACGCGCAAACACACGCACAGAGTCTGTGCATAGAAAAGCAACTGTGTGAAATATTCCAAAGCTTCTCAATCTGGAGTTACACTAAACCTACCTAAAAATATACAAAATGTTTTATGCAAAAAAATTTCTTTCTCTTTGACATTTTAAATAATTGAGTAGCATTCTAATGTAAAATGACTTAAAACCAGAAGTCGCTTTTACCATGATTATTCCAAAAGTGAACTGGATGATCAACAAAGCTATCTGATGTTCATATGTCAGGAGCAGAGATCCAGAACTCACTGGAGACTAAAATCACAATGTATATTTATTTTAAGTTAGACCTTAAAGAAGCAAGACTGTCTAATACATTTTGGTGAAAAAATTTCTTATAATTAATTATAAGATGTCAATTAAACCTAATTAATATATGGTAAAATGTCAATTAAACCTATTTTATATAGGGTAGTAATACATTTAGATTGCCTCTAAATGTATTGACCATGTGTATCAGTTAGCTTTTGCTGCTTAACAAAACATTCAAAATCTTAGTGGTTTAAAATAAGAGCCAATTATTTAATTCATGATTCTGTGATTTGGAAGTTGAGCTGGGCTTATCTGGGCAATTTTTCTTGTCTCAGTGGGGTTTACTTTGTGTCAGAGCTCAATAGCATGGTTAGCCGGGAAGTGATTATGTAGAATGATTACAGCTAATGATTACAGGAAAATGTCTCTACTCTCTATCTCTCGCTTTTTTTTCAGGACAACTGGAACTTGTTTACATGACAACTGGGCAGGATTCCAAGAAAGAGAGTGGAAGTGACGGAACTCCCAAGCCCTAGGCTCAGCATTGCCACACTGTCACTTATACTACATTCTATTTGCCAACCAAGTTACAAAGCCAGCCCCATATTCAAGAGATGAAAAAAGTAACTCCACTGCTTGATGGAAAGAAATTCAATGCTACATTGAAAGGGCATGAATATAAAGGGGACTGAAGGATCGTGGCCAGTTTTCCAGTCTACTGCATTGGAAAACAAATTGCGTTGGTGAGGTAGTTTTCTTGATAATAAAGTTTACTATAGACAAAAGTAGACTTCAGAAAAGGGATGTGTATATATTGCTCTTCCAATTCCCAAAACTTTTTAAACATCACTTCTGGCTTAACATAAGTATCTCCTGTGAGTCTTCAGTGAGATTCATTCTGAGCACCTTAGACTGCTATATTGCAGTTTTACACTTTCATAAATTTAGCTTATTTTAACATCCAAATCTTCTACATAAAAATTTCTAAATATGGCCTTTCTGTCTCCCAAAAATTGACTCCCTGAGAATTTCTTATGAAAATCCAGTTTATTATATGTTTTTCGTGTAGTGTTTTCATATAATATCCTGTTTCTTACATCTGTAGTATTCTTCTAAAATTTATTTTTAATTATTTCATTTATTTATTTTTACTTATTGTTATTGGGGTGACATTGGTTAATAAAATTTATCATTTTACAATTC
This sequence comes from Pteropus alecto, assembly GCF_000325575.1. Lineage (NCBI taxonomy): Eukaryota > Metazoa > Chordata > Mammalia > Chiroptera > Pteropodidae > Pteropus > Pteropus alecto. The sequence continues at coordinate 28,053,622 of NW_006436298.1, read as the reverse complement.
AATAATATATCATACATATTTTGTATTGTGTGTTCACCACACAAAGTTAAATTTCCTTCCATCACCATATATTTGACCCCATTTACCTTTATCTACCTCCTCTCCCCCTTTTCTCTGGTAACCGTTAAACTGCTGTTCATATCCATAAGTCTCTGTTTGTTTGTTATGTTCATTTGTTGCTTTCGGTTTTATATCTCACATATAACTGAGATCCTATGGCTCTCAACATTTCCTGTCTGACTTATTTCGCTTTGTATGATAATCTCAAGCTCCATCTACGTTGTCACAAATGGCAGTATTTCATGTTTTTTATGGCTGCGTAATATTCCGTTGTATATATGTACCCCATCTAAAATTTACTTCGTACTTTTAAATACTTATTCTACATCTGAAGTCTTCCCTGCATAAGTCTCATTACCTTGAAAATGTCTCTCTAATTAACTATAGTTAATCTTTACCTACATTTCGTTTACTTACAAATTGTCTATATCACATGTATTTTAAATATTTGTTGATAGTAATGTTTTTTTTTATTTGTCTATATCTATTATAATATCCTGTAGGGTAGGAATAACATTGTTTTCCTCGTAGCATTTATACAATTTACTACTCTAGGTATGTAATTGTTGTTGGAGCTAAATTAATGTATGTCATCTCTCTCTGTCTTTATGTGTGTGTGTATACATATACATATATATGTAAATACATATATTCAAATATGCATACACCTATATATATGCATGTGTGCATAAATATGTATGTATAGATAGATGATTATATAGATAGATATATAGAAAAATAAATAGATATTGACACTTAAATTACCCATTTGAATGTCAGACATGATAACCAACATATTTTTAAAATTTCAACATATTCATAGACTCATAAAGTATTCTATTTCCCTCTTCACATTTTGATATATTACTGATTAACAATAATCAGTTATATGTGTGTATAATTGTGTCCATTGTATACTTTTAAAAATCATTTTTGACAAGAATGACAATAAAATTTATACTTGAAAATATGTAGCTAATAAAGGGCAATGAAATGTAAGCTGAAAGTAAGAGTCTCCAATGTAAATATACTGGTTTGTTTTTTTAACTTAATGCTCAGTACCTAAATGAAAATGAGAATGAAAGTTATATTTCTCTAGATTCTGTCAGAAGAAATATCTGGCTAATTTTGAATCTATATAACAACAGAATATAAGTATTATAATAGTCATGACTTTATTATACATCAGTGTGATAGGAATCAAAATCTAAATTCCTCCAATTATCAAAGATATTAATTCATTTGTTTTAAGGTTGGAAAGTAGCCCTATTTTTATCTTGATAATTTGTAGTTAGATATCTCTGATAACACTTAAACTGTAACTCTTGCCTCCTTCAGAGATTCTAATAGAGAAGTTGTTGGGAGCTGAAGCTGATGATCAAATGATCCAGGGTTAAATCCCTGTTCTACTAGTTAAATATTTTTTGATAATAAGATACTTAAGCTCTCTATTGCTCCATTTTATCATCTGTGAAATACGAGTAAGAATCACACCTCTTTTTCTGGTCATGGCTAAATGAAGAAATGCATGTGTTATAAAAATTGTGAAGAGTCAGTAGTCAAATTAAGATGATGATACAAACATCAGATGAACTCCCCTAGTTTTCCTGTGTCCCATTCCGTGTGTGTTATAAGAAAAGACTAATTTTTTTAGGCTTGTTTTATTTGTGAAAATGGGAATTAAAAGGACTTCATAGTATTATACATATACATTAATTAGATAATATATATGCATGAACCTAGAATGGTTTCTGGTAAATCAATATTCAATAGAGGTTAGCTTCCTCATAAAAAAAATCTTGAGGCCAAATTATAGTGGTAGATTATATTAGCAGGATATGTAATGTGGACAAGGTCAGATGACCATGAAAAATCTATGGCATGCACTATAAATATCCATGCACCACAAGGGCCATGAGAGTTGGAACATGGTATGCTTGGCCAGAGCCACACATATGGATAATAACACTAGTGGGTATGTATTCAACCATTTTAAAAATGAAAAATCAAAGTTCGCAGAGCTTGACATGTCCCAGGGCATCTAATTAGGTCTTCTGATTCCAAAACTCATAAGATTTTTTTCTCCATTACCTTGTTCTTTCTTTTATACATATACTTCTATTAAAACATTTTTGGACATTTTTAGTTTAAATTAACCTCTTATGGCCACTGATCACTACCTCATATTGCTAATCTGTTTTCACTTATCAGCATATGACAAAATAAATAATTCAATGTTTTTAAAATAAACATATTTCAAGGAGGCATTGAGCATTTATAAATTAAAACATCTATTACAATATTTACAAGCTCAAATAAAATGGAAACTATCGCCCCCAAATTATAGCCCATTTGTAAAGCAGAGAATTTATGAAATTTAATGCATGCTTCTATACACTCGTTATTATTTTCAATTACATTTTAATTGTAATGCACTTGACTTTAAGTGTTATGTGAAAGAGTCCATCCTTTCTATTTTAAAAAATTATTTTGCTTCCATTTTATTTAATTAGTATTAAAATTTATAAAACAGTAATGCATATAAAAACATATATTTTGTGAAAAGCTCCAGCTTCTTTAGCCAGACCAGTCTCCTGTTTTTATCCATTCCACCAGTACCCAGAACAAAGATTTTTGCCTTCTCAACAGTGAGCTCTCACATTATTGTGTCTTTTATGGCTTTCCCTGCTTCTCTACAGCTGTTTTCTTTTATTTTTTAAACTTTTTTAAAAAATTAATGTTGTTTTTTTTTTTTTTATGGTGACATTGGTTAACAAAATCCAATAAGTTTCAGCTGTATAACAGTAAAACATGTCTATATTTACACTGTATCTTAACCTCCCATAGTTAGATTTCTTTCTGTTACCACATATTTGACCCACTTTACCCTGTCTACCTCCTCTCTCCCCGCAATCCTTACCCTCTGGTAACTACTAGTCTATAGTCCATGTCCATGTGTCTCTGTGTGTCCTATTCATTTGTTGCTTTTAGGTTTATATTCCACATATAAGTGATATCATGTGATTTTCAACTTTTTCTGTCTGGGTTATTTCGCTTAGCATGATTATCTTGAGGCCTATCCATGTTGCCACAAATGGCAGTATTCTAATTCCAACCAGAGCCAAAGTATTACAGCCACCTATAATTGGTAGGCAGGCAACTTCCTTGGCTCTGTATTGTCATCACAGCCTGATGACAGTAACAGTAAAAGTCCTTATACCATGGACCTCAACTATCAACAATTCTCAGATGGTCCACCTGTAAATGCTAAGCTATCCCCAACTGCAAATGCTAGACCCACACCAAGAACTCCCAACCATGAAATCCATAGATGAACAAAAGAAAAAAGAAGCTCTAATTCAAGATCAAGATTTGGAGAGAAAACTAAAATGAAAGGACAGCCGCTTTCATCATGGAAATCAACAGCTAACATCTGAGGAGGTGTCTTGTAGATTGCTAGTGTCAACCTCCAGTGACAGTGAAGCACCAGGTTTACCACAGCACAACTCAGAACATGCACAAATACAAGTTCCTATGTCACAAGTAAGAAATAGATCATCCTTAAGAGAGATGTGAATGGTCAGGATGCAATCCAGAAGTTTTACTCACCACATTTCATTCAAGTACCAGAGGACATGTGGATTGAAAAAGGAAGATTCTACAGAATGTACTTCAAATTGAGTGGACTGTCATCTCCTTATGTGTCATGCTATATAAATGGAAGACCAGTGCAAGCAGAGTATTTTCAAAAATGATAATGTCTTAGGTTTTCAGGTTTTCATTTACTCATCCTAGAAGTAGTCAGATCTTCAGATTCAGGGGCTTATGCATTTGTACAAGAGAAGCCACTTTTCTCATGCATCTCGACATCCTTGGAAAAGAACACAGAAGAGCACTAATGTTAAACCACAGACCAAAAAAGTTTTTGAAGGAGATTCAGTAAAGCTAGAATAGAATGCCAGATCTCAGCTGTACCACCATCAAAGCTGTTCTGGAAAAGAAATAATGAAATGGTACAATTCAACACTGACCATAATAACTCTGTGTTACTTTACTGATAAAAGAGTAAACAAGAAAGATTCTGGGTGATATACTGTCTGTATTTAATGAAGCTAAATTAATGAATGACCACTTGTAACACAAAATTAGATGTTAAAGCTGTTCCAAAATGAACTCTTCCAACTCCTAAGCAGTTACGTGTTCAACCAACTTTCAGCAAATATTTAGCAGTTAACAGGAAAGGTTTGGATGTAAAACAAGTTTTTAACCTAGAAGGAGAGTTTCAGTGTCTGCAGCTTGATCTGAACTCGATGAAAGTGAAAAATTTGAATAACTTTACCAACATTGGAAATGCAAATATACAATTAGTAATATATTTGATTAACTTTTTGAAATAAATCCTATATTATCAGATTATGGTTTAAATTAGATAATATTACATATAAGCACATATGCACATGAATACGATATAACTGATTATCCACATATATGTATATAATATTTACAATATTAAATATTATAAAAGTGTAAAATAATATTTATCCTTTAACTCTTGTATATTGTAGCTACTTCTCTGGTTTGTGAAGACTAAAGGAAATCTAGGTTTATACTTGTAGAAGACTGTATTAAAATGTGGGATTTTAACATATGAGTTATGACTGTAGTTATTCCAAAGGCACCTGTTAAAACAAAAATTGCACCAGGCAAACTCAAACAGGCAAGGAAGACTTTATTCAAGGCTATTGCAATCAATGAGAGAGACTGAAGTAATGTTTGAACTCAATTCCACTGAAACAAAAGGCAGATGAGCTTTTAAGAGCTGAGGTGGAAAGGACCAAAGGATATCTGTGTTTGCTGATCAGCTCTAGATCTTATTGTTCTGACTGGCTCAGTTTTTAGTATAAACTCTTCAAATCATTCCTCTCTCAGACTGAGTTTGATGATCAATCTTTGTAGCCCAAAAACACCCCATGCATAATATAACTGGGCTACCTACCATCAAAGTCTGATTTTCCATTACTTTTTTGATTTGTGGGCTCCTGGAATACATATATACATTTCTGTATTCCCAGTGCTTAGAATGCAGAAAACATACTCAATATGTTATTTTAGAGTGTCCAAATGAATGCATATGTTCTGTAACAAAGGTTTAAAGTACCCACCATCAACGAGATAGATGGATCATCTTCCTTTGCATAATATTTTAATTTGTTTTTTATTAGAATGAGTTCTTCACTTAGATTGTGATCATACTTTTATTTGTGGATATTAAATTTAAGAAATATCCTCTGCATTTTGTGGATAGAGATTTGTGGATTATTTTTTTAGAGTTATAACATGTCCTAGCTGACTTAATCCTGAGAAATTTTGATTATCATTCTATTCTACCAAATTATGATTTAAATTAGATGCCTTTGTTTGCAATTATATGATCCTTTCCCAATTAAAACTCTCTCTGTTGATTAGGATGGTTTATGACTGTCAGTCAAAGATAAATGGAGATCTCATATTAATATCACCATATTAATTTCCATTTAAAGAAAGACCTTTAGCAATTCTCATAAAAAGAACTTTAGATAAATATGAAGTCCATCTTTCCCTGACCTGAATTGTATGAATGTTTCTTCCATATTTTATATCCCACTAATAGCATCATTAAGTTGCTGGCTTAAACATAACTTGTCACTCCTAGTACTTTTGTAACTTTCTGTCAATGAGGTATCTGAATGGAGGCTCTTAAGAAACATAAGGGGCTACGTGGTCTGCTGCCTATAGAGGTCAGCAATGAAAAGTTGCTAGAATAAATAAATTAGTTTCAGTTTTTGTGAATATAAATCTAAGAAATATATTTTAATTCCCAAGATTTAGTTTTATCCACTTAAGAGTATAATTAATGAGCAAAATAAAATGATGCTGATTGATCCTAAAATTCTGTTGTACCCCAGATGTTTTTAAAAAATGATATTAAGGTTAAAAGGTCTGTGATATTTTTTGTTTGTTTGCATCTAGCTCTTCAGATACTTGTAGTTATATATCTAAATGTTGTCAGTTGCTAAATGAAGTATCTGGATATCCTGAAGCTATGACCGAATCACCTAGTTTCTGCTTTGTTACATTTGAACATTAACATCTAAGTTAAGATTCAGTAAAGAACGATAACTCAAGCACTTGATAAAATGATTTTCATTAGCTCAAAGGTTGGAGGAATTACTAGAATACCAACTCTTGAGCACTTGATTCACTTGTTGGGTACAGGGAATTTTTTCTCTTGCCATCGCCAGCCCCTTGAGAAAGTCAGTAGTATTTTAAGAGAAACGGCAGGAGAGTTAAATTACACATTAGATTAAGAAGAAGAGCTGATATAAATAGATTGTTTACATGTCTAAGTTCTTATCCAGCTCTGAGCACAATGTTCTGCCTAGCAGAAAGGAGCCATCAAGTGTGACTATAATAACATTTTCTGCTGCCAGAAGAAATGATCAATTAATGGGATAAAGTGCCACAGAACATGTTTCTGTCTTGAGATTTTCACAAATATGAGACACAATAAATTTAGTCAGATTTTCTACACTGTCTTTTAATTAAAAATAAGCATGAATAAAATTGGCTATCATTACCTCTCCCTCCTTCCTGCCTAGAAGATAACACTATGATACTACCGCTACTACTAACAAAAATAATTTAATTATACTATAGCAACCATTTATAGTGGAATTACATCAAAGCATATTTTTAGCTTATGACATTTTGCTTGATAAATTTATAAGCATAATTGTTTTTTCATTTGAGTAATAAATTTTAGTGATAACTTCTATTAGGTTATGTGTTTTTAATTTTTTTAATACTGATAAGTTTCTTCAGTTTTTTCATCTATAATGGGGTATATTTTAAAACATCACAGCAACTTGGGTAAAAGAATATCTTAATGTAGTTAAAATGGTAATTTTTATCAACCTACATTCACAAACACTTTCGATCTTATCTCCTGTAAGTACTAACAATCTTTTGCTAAACATTCCTTTTCACTTGTGCTGATTTCCCTTAAATCTTTAGGTAACATATGCAGAGACATGTATACATAAAAAAGACAAAATCTCTTAGAATAAAAAGATGAAGTTTTAATTAAACTTTAACTATAAAAAAATTAACCTATTTTCTATTTGCTAAAGGAATATCACATTTTCAAGTATATCACATGACTAACATTGACAAGTGATAAATTCAGTATGTGATTTATTTTGAAAATGTTTAAAAATGTCTGTCAAATTAACAAGGATCAAAATGATTCTCAAACCTGTTTTTGATGGAATTATAGACAGCTGCCAATATTTGATAACTTTTGACTTATAAAAATGTGTATTTACTTTATTTAAATATTTATACTTAGGGGAACTAATAAACTTGATATTTTTCAATATAATAAAAGACCCTAATAATTGTGACTTAAAGGTTGCTTCTCTCTCATTTTTCGAAAAGTATAATGTTACCATTGCAATGAGAAATATACTTTATATCCTCTTTTGCTGTAAAAGTGTTCCAGCTTTTAGATGGAAAGTTCTCCCATCTAAAGAAAACTCTCAGTTATCATTTTCAGAGAGTTGGCAGACAGCTTTGTATAGAAGAAAGAGCTTGGCCTCTGCAGTCAGGGAAAGACAGGTTAGGATGCTTTTTATCATTGCTTTTGTGTGACCTTTGTCCTCCATAGTCTTGACCTCTCTGAATCACATTGTCGCCATTATTTGGTTCTTGATGTAACCCATACCTTCTATCATATTTTGTTATGGTAAGCTAGAAATATTCTGGATATGGCTTTCTTGAATGCTTTGTTTACAATTAAATGTAGATAGCATTCTCCAAACTGGCATTTTTTGTGTTGTTTTTGTTTAATTTCTTCTTTACTAAGACCAATGAATATTGAACAAAGAAAGATCAAAGGAGCAGCATTGCAACTAACAAAATGAGCCTTACACTGTAAATGCAGACAGACCTGGAGATGAAGATAGTGAGCCACACAAATTTCAGACTTCTAAGAGAATGGATCTGGAATCGTCTAGTGCTGAAGTTTCTGGAGAATTTTTAGTCTTTCTCTACTTAGAGCCCTAAACTGTGAGGATTACTTTATAATGAAAAATTTTCAGCCATCTTATTACCCTTAGTGCAATTAACAGCAAATAATATTGAGTGATTACTATGTGTGAATTGCTATTTAAGGCATTATCTCATTTAATCATTACTACAATCTTATGAGTTAATTATGTCATTATCATTTTAAAGATGCAGAAATAGAAGCTTAGAGGGTTTAAACAAGTGAGAGTGTCAGAATTTTAGCCCAAGATTGTCCATCATCATAGTAACAAGCTCTTAGTCATTATGTCATATTCACTTTCTTATTATAATTGAATATCTGGATTATAATATAGAGATATGGAAAAAAGATATTTTTCTTTCACAGAAGCTGTCAAATTCATCAGAAGAGACCAGGTTTTGCTTAGTTTCGTTTATTTTAGTTTTCGTTTTAGAAATAGTTTTAAAAATAATTGTATGCAGGGACCATATTTTCATATTCAAGAAAAAGAATGAATTTGAATGTTGCTTAGTAGGGAAGGTTTAACAGAGACAATCTGTTTAGCCTTATTCCATTTCTTTTAAAATACATAATTTTATTAAACATATAGAGCTATAACTAGGTTTAGCATCAAAGAAGATTGTCTCATGTTTCTAGTCTGTCCTCTCAAATAGCTTTCTAAATAACAGCTGCTGAAGCTACTCTCCATAAGTGTAACATAACAGCTACACCACTTTATATCTCTCCATATTGCTAGATCTCTGGAGCCTATAGTTTAAAAAAAAAAAAAATCAACCTGTGTTATTTATTTTCATTAGCAATCACATCAGGATGTGTCAGAATTTAGCTGATGGATCTCCCTTCAGAAACTATATAATATACATGTTTTTTGGTTCTCCTAGGAATTAACTTGAACTTGTCTGCCCCTGGGTTTTTTGAGGAACCAAGATCAAAGGGATATTAGGTTGTTGCCAAGTTCTGACATGGTGAGACAAAGGCTTCTTTCCCTGTGTTTACTCGAGATTTCCTTCAAAGGGGCTCTTCTTGGAGAAGTTGTAGGCCAATGACCCCTGTCCCTCTCTGTCTGTGAGTCAGTTTTGAGACAGAAGATAAACTACCACTGTGCCAACAGAAAAGAAGCAAACTGAAGTGTGAGGCAGCAAATATTTGTGATCCAGCCTGGTCCTGCCATTTGCCAGCTGTGTTCTTCAGTTTCCTCATCTGTAAAGTGATGATAATAGCATCTGCATTACAGGAGTGCTGTGGAGAGAGAGAGAGAGATAAGAAAAGTAGCAATGTTTATTAAATAGATAATACACATCAAGTATTCTGTTTTTACGTGGATTATCTCATTTTCATAACCCCCGCATTTGTCAAGTACTATAGTAACTCACTTTTATAAACAAAGAAGCTGAACATCAGAGCTATAGAATCTGCACATGGTCACATGCTAGAAAGTCATAGAGGTAGGATTTAAACCCAGGTCTTTGAGACTAACACTAACATTCTTCATTGCTATGCAAGGTAGTGTATACCATAGGGGAGGGCTTAATATTTCGCAGTTATTGTTTAACGTTGACAACAAAGACTGCATTCCTCATGGAGGAAAAAGGATACCAATATCCTTGCTGACAGCGGACAGCCTATATTCTTGTTGACAGTGGATAACCTGGTCTCTGTCAGGTCTGGAGCCAATTACAGGGAACACTGGATTTTGCCAGAGAGGTTATGGCTCAGAGATGAAGTTTAAAAGTATAATTTTAGGGCATTGACTATCTAAATCTCCTTGCAAATTGTTTTACAGTAATTACTTTAAATTTTAATTTCATTTGCTTTTTAAGCTTTAGTATAATAATCAGGTCTTCTTTGGGAGAGTGCCTATTATTTAAAAACAAAACAAAACAGTTTATATTAAGTGGCTGACACCAGTAACAATTATGCCTTTTATCCTTGTATATATTTGTTACCATAACAAGTCTTCTGGAAGTCAAAGACTTCTAGAGATAACTAAGACTCCTAAGAGTTTTGGATCTTCCTTAAAAATAGACATTGTTTTTCGATAGCCTCTTTATGTCAGATGTTTTTGTTATTGTATTTTGTTTTCCTACATCCTTCAAACAAACCTCTGGGTTGACAGTGGAATAAGAGACCTTTTAATTTCTCTTTGGTACCTCAAAGCCATTCTCCATCTCTCTTTCAAAGACAAAAACAAAGCCATATAGCTTTGATTCACGTGGTATCAACTATAAATTCATTAACTATCCACTTCAAGATCACTCACCAGAGCTGGATCACCATTACTCTTTCCAACACTAGCCCTGTTACAAAGCTTGGTGCTTTTAAAGTCCAGTTAGATATATAGCTGATTCTTTCTCTGGTCTCAGTTCCTTTATGTTTTCGACCTCCATCCTTCCTCAGCCATTCATCCTCATGGTCATGTGCTAGGATAGGTTTTTCCTGGCTGCAAATTTGAATCATCTGGGAGCAATTAAAAAATACAAAAGCTTAGGACTCACACTGGAGTTTTGTGATCTGCTTTAATTTGTTGTAATTTGCAAAAGAATCAATCAGCGCCATTCACGTTATCATGATCAATTATTGCCACCACAGTAATCTCAAATACAAGAATTCTAGTCTTCAAACAAACTCTTTATTCCAGCCCAGTCCTTCTAATGCCTGAACTGAGCAATCTTATTTCCATCAGGATCCACCTTTTATTAATATTGCCAGTTTTTACTGTCTCTCACAAATCTGATGCCTTCTCTTCCCTCCTTACCAGTGAAAATTCCATGATTTATTATTAAAATCATTTTTCCCCATTTACTCTCAATTTCCTTACCTCTCTCTCATTTCGTGTCAATATCTGATAAAACCTTATCTTAGTTAATTCCATGTTTCCTCTCTTTGTGAATGAACCTGCACAATAGAATATGGCTGGTGGAAAATCACAGTTGATATCGTTTAAAATTCATGACCACTAACCTAAGTTCCATAAGGTCAGAAATCTCTTTTTCCTTTTGTTACATCATAAATGCCTAGAGGAGCACATAGAATATAGAAAGAGCACAGTAAATATTTGTTGACTAATGCATGTGTTCAACTGTCCATTAGTGTAGCTCAGCAAGACTACTGTTTCCATTGCCTCCTTTCCTAGACTAGTATTTCTTACTTTATTATTTCCTCTCAAAATACTAGCAGTTTCTTCCATCCTAACTTGCAGCTAGTGACTTTGCTTATCATTTCTCTGAGAAAAATAGGACAACTACAATAGAATATAAGCTCTCACTACTTCTATCCACCTAAATGTAATGATGGTTAAAAAAGGATACACTAGAAACTATACAAGAAAATCTGATAGAATTAACATTATAGAATTTTTTTATGTATGGGAAAAAATTTTAAACAATGAATCAAAACAAGGAAAATGAGAAATACATTCACAATATATGTAAAAAGAAATATAAATTTATACAAAGCTTTTGAAAATTATTGTGTACAATAGAATTAATAAGCAAAAAAAAGTAAGCGAAAAATTCACATGGAAAAGAATTCAAGATAATCAATTTACATGCCAAAAGTTACTTAACCTCACTAATAATCAAAATAAGTTTAAATGCTTCCATCATATTGATGATGATTAAAAATATAGAAAATGCTCAGTTTTTGTAGGGGAATCGGCCTGTAAAAATGCCCAGACAAGAAGAAAAATTAACATGCTCAAAGCATGAAAGCAGATCAGTATTTCTGGAATATACTAAATGACGGAGACAATTCATTTGGGCTATTGTAGGATATGGGATAGGGTGTGGATTTATTTAGAAGTGAAATGAGAATATCTTTGAAGTTATAAATAGGCAAGTGACAGGATTTGTTTAAAACTCTGAAAGGTCATTATGGCTGTGGTATGGGGATTATATGGGGCCAGTAGAAGTACAGTGACTCAGTGGTGTCAACATCGCTGTATGTGAAAGATCATGATGTTCTAGACCAACATAGTAGCTGCAAATACAGAAGAGAAGAAATGGAAACCATTTGGGAAGCCAAAATTGTCGAACTGCTGTTGAAGTATATAGAATAAATAAAGGATATAAAAATAACAAATTATCCAAGAGAATATTTCATAAATGACAGGGCTGGGATTTGAGCCTAGCTCTGTCTAATGCAATGTCCCATGTATTTTCACAGTGGTCAATATATTGGGATGTGAAAGAAACTTCAACTTCAGTGTTCTTCACTTACTCAGGTCCTTTCAGATGCACTGAGCTTGCCTTAGCAATGTTTTCTCATGGAATATACTTCTGCAAAAATATTTTAACCATGGTTCAGTCCACTGTCTTTCTGCTCAGACTCCTCCTCCCTCCCTATTCTCTTTATGTTGAGTGTGACCTAGATGGTCTTAAAAGTTCCCTTCAGCTTGACTGAATGTTAGACTTCTTCCTGACTCTAGGCACTGAACTTCTTTTTCCCAGAGCATTCGCTTCCAAAATCTTGTAATTATAAAATCTTTCTCTGCCTCTTTGAGAAGTATCTCTTTTTAAGAGCTGTCTTACCTGTTTTACAGCTCAGGAATATCTTTCTCAAGGATTTTGGATCCACCTCTCTATGTAAAGCAACCACCAAGGAAGATAGTGCACCTGTTTCCCAGTCTTTATGGGCGGGTAGGAGCCTAACTTTGGTGGACATCTTGCTCTAGTTGTAAAACTACCTCCTGTTATGAGGACATGAGAAAGTTTACTTTGCCTTTGGGTAAGGCCAATTAGCAAACACAGATAACATATGGTCCTGTCCACGTCAGCTCTTAAAAGCTCATCTTCCCTTTGTTTCAGTGGAATTGAGTTCAGACTGTATTTGAAGTATATATTTACTGCAATAGGCTTGAATAAAGTCTTTCTTGCCTGTTTAACTTTGCCTGGTGCAGTTTTCGTTTTAACAGGTGCCTTTGAAATAACTACAGTTGTTTTGAGAACTAAAGGAGAGTTAACTGGGGATAAAAATTAGTTAGGTGTGTGTGTGTGGATGGGGGAGAAAGAGAGAGAGAGAAAAGAGGGAGGGAGGGAAATTGAGATTGAGATTGCTGGTACTTCTGTGTATACTTTAGTTATTGCTAACACGTGTTCACAGGCTAAACAAGGACAGCACTAAGATTAAATTTCGATCTGAGTAATATTAATGTTAATGAGCTTAACAATATACAGTATCATCTGACTCAGGTTTAGTGATCCATTTGTTGATTCTGGTTGATCTTAAGTCATTTCTAGAATTTAGCACTCTGACCCATTTCCTTGTCTGGTTCTACACATGTATTCCAGTTCTTTTGCCTACTTCTAGTCCACCTATACACTTTACTTCACTCTTTGTCTCTGCTTGACTGTGTGCCTTCATTCATGTTCTTGCTTCAGCCTAAAATGACTTGCCCAATGACATATTTACGAGTTCTCACTAATTTATAGCTGAATGACGCAAAATATTGAAAATGATAAAACAAGCAAACAACATTAACACATTGTTTTAATAAATGGCGGTCACTTCAAAAAATGTTTAACTAGACATTGCACAAGAAAGCAAAAAGTAAAAAGAAGTTCTGAAATGTTAAAGTTTATGCATAAAAGAAACTCGAAAGAGGTTTTGCCAAATTTGGTAATAAGTCTAGAATTTATATGACATTTCCATTAACAGGTTTGAAGATGAAACTTTTCCAAATAATAGCTAATAATAAAAGCCTTTAGTGACCATGCTAGAAGAAAGACTGAATTATATTTTTTATTTCTATATTGACAATGGTATTACAAAATTGTTTTCTTTTGACAAGGATTGTAGAAGTCATTAAGAGTTATTTTACAAAAATATTATATTTTTCTGGATTTTGGGGTCTTAGAAATAACAGATAGCAGCAGGGTTGCGGGAGGGTGTTGAGCATGCGAGGACTTGCAGCACAAATGCAACCTGAGACTGGCATATGAGATGAGTATGAGACTCCATATCTAGGGAGTTAAATGTTGGCAGTGGATATTATAATATTGCACACGATGATTCTTTTATGACTTGTTAAAAAATGAACCCAATTGCAATACAAATAAATGAGAACTTCCCAGAAGAAGTTCAGTGTAGTAAGAAAGCAGTTTGAGATGGTAAAAACATTGAAAGCAATATATATTGGGAAAAACTTGCAAACAAATATACACAAAATATATCTGTCTTTAATATTCAGCCATTTCCCAGTTTAGATATTTCCCTCTAGAAATATCTTCAATTCAGGGACAATTCAAGGTGTAATAATAAAGGGCTCAAAGTTAATATCATTCTGGACATTGACCATCAGTCTGTTCGGTCATGAGGAAAACTAACACAATATTATAATATAGTAATAATGATCACAGCAAGAGAGAGAAGACTGAGGAGAAAATTAAATGATTCTGAGAAAACCGATTGTAATTATATTTAAAGAAGATTACATTTCCCCAAGTTAAATTGTTTATAGAGCAGAATTTGTTATTTTTACTGTATCTAATGTCATGGTGGCAAATAATTATTCTTAAAATTTGACATATATAAAATTTAAAAGCAAGTACAAATCATTCCCTGATTTGTTCCATGTGCAGGATATCTTCGTGAGTATTAAGTAGGCATTTGGATATTTGTGCTTTGATAATTTAGACTTTTTATGCTAATTGGAAAAGGAACTTTATTTTTTAAGAAATAGTAATAATTTCAAAAGACATCTTATTGCATGGGCATATATTGATTTATTTTCCTTATTAGCATATAGTCTTACTATAGATTTTTCTTAGTTGAAGAAAGTCTTGTTTGATCTGAAGATCACATATTATCTTCAAACTATAACTGATTTTAAGCTAAGAGCTACCAGGCAAGAAATATATGTCCTTAAACCTTTATCTTTACTTCATACTATGCTATTTCATGAAGATCACATATTATCTTCAAACTATAACTGATTTTAAGCTAAGAGCTACCAGGCAAGAAATATATATATATATGAGAAGTGATCAAAGTTCAAGAACAATCAAGCAGCACTCTCAGTATATCTTTTTTTCTCTCATTTTTATAAAGATATGTGTACATAAACTGTTATCAGTTGAATTGTGCATTCCACCCAAAAGAAAGCCCTACTAGTTCCCAGTACCTTAGAATGTGACCTTATTTGAGAATAGGATCATTGCTGATAAAATTAGTTAAGATTCATTTATATTGGAGTAGAGTTGACCCCCTAATTCAATATCATGATTTTGGACTTCTAACCTCCAAAACTGTGAGATAATACATTTTTGTGGTTTTAAGGCATCCAGTTTGTGATATTTGATTATGGAACTCCTGAAAAAAACTAATAGAGATTTTGGTTTTAAGAAGTGGAATGTTGCTGTAATAAATACCTGAAAATCTAGAAGTGGCTTTGGAATTGGGTTATGGGTAAAAGCTGGGAGAAATTTTAGGTGCATGATAGAGCCTAGGTTGCCTTGAAGAGACTGTTGGTAGAAATATAGATGGCAAAGGTGATTCTGCTGAAGGATCAGATTGAACTGAAGAACTTGTTCTTAGAAACAAGGAAAAGTGATCTTTGTTATAAAGTGGCATAGATCTTGTAAGAAATGAACTTGGCTATTTAGCTGAGAGGATTCTCAAAGCAAAGTTTTGAAGGCACAGCCTGGATTTTTTCTTGTGGAAAAAAATAGTAAAATCAAGAATAAATAAATAAACTGAAGGAGAAACTTCTAAGCAGAAATAAACCAGCCCATAATGATTTGGGAAATTCTCAGCCTATCTAGATAGTGTGCTCTGGGAATAGTGCAAAGGGTATGGCTAGATAAGAGATTAGATATGTGATATATGAATCCAGTCAATCTCAGCAGAAACCAGGAATAGAGATGTGGTTATCTAGGAAAGATCTATGAAAGTTCCTCTTACCTGATGGCTTGGACTCCCATGAATTACACAGGAGGCTTACAAAAAATTTTGTGAATGTTATACCAGCAAAAACACTGCCAGCCTGGAATGAAAGACACAGAAATGGGATGAAACGAAGATGAGATGAAACCCAAGGCATTCACGAATGCAGAAGCCGGGGCTGTCAGGACATCTAGGTTCCCAGACCAAAGGGCAGGGCCACCTCAGCGGGCCCAGAGAAGAGTTCATTCAGCCACAGATAATTATTCTTAAATCCTAATGGAATTTGCATTGTTTTGTTGCCAACTTGCTTTAAACCAGTTACCTCTTTTTTTCCTTCCCATTTCTCCCTTTTCAAATGGAAATGTCTATTCTATGTAGATAATTTGTTTTCTGGTTTCACAGGTTTACAGATGGGCTGGAATTTTGCCTGGAGCATATACAGTATATCTCACCTACCTGATTTAGATAACATTTAGATAAGGTTTTAGAGTTGATGCTGGAATGGGTTAAGACATTGGGGGATATTGGGACAGAGTGAATGTATTTTGCAAGTGGGGAAGACATGAATTTTGGGAGGCCAGAAGGTAGACTGATGGGTTGAATTGTGTGCTACCCACAAACAAAAAAAGGAGAAATATTGAAGTCTAAACCTGAAGTATCTCAGAATATGACCTTATTTAGAAATAGGGTAATTGCTAATGTAATTAGTTAAGAAAAGATCATACTGGAGTAGGATGAGCCCCTAGTCCAATGTGACTTGTGTTCTTATAACATGATAGCTATGTGAGAATGTAGGGCAAATACCATAGGACAACATAGGCAGAGAGATTGAAGTTATGCATCTGCAAAATAAGGCATGCCAAAAATTGGCCCATACCCACTAGAAGCTAGAAGAGGCAAGAAAGGATTCCTCTACAGGTTTTAGAGGGAACATGGCCCTTTCTACACCTTGATTTCTGACTATTAACTTCCAGGATCATAAAGCAATACATTTCTCTGTTATGCCACCCAGTTTGTAGTACTGTGTTATAGCAGCCCTAGGAAAGTGACACAGAAGCTATACTCTTCTGTTACAAAAAAATTCATTCAAGAAACATGATATATGCAAACAACAGCCAGTCTTAGTGGTGGGTACTGATAGGAACAGATGTAGACTGGCAACAAAGAATCGAATGCCCTGTCTAACGGGTATAAACTTTATTAATCTCCTGGCACATGACGATTTGGGTATAGACTTTCCCGTTTGCCAAGAAAAACTGAAGTTAGAATTTTAAAATGAGATTTTTTTAATTGTAAAAAAAATTACCACCCACCAGATCAAGCAAAACAGGACTCAGTGAATATTTAGGTCACAGATATTTTATTTAGAAACCTCTAAAACTAGTGTTTAAAGAGTGGATAATCAAAATACCCCTAGATCATGACTATGGCTGTTAGTATTTGCTTGTACTATATAGCTGTGGTAACTTTTGCTAACCCTTTAAGTATACCAGATAAAACCTTCTTCTACCATTTTAATCTTCAATCAGTGCAACCGAAAGTAATAGAAAGGAAGAGCATTGCTTCACCTTGGCTGAAGTTTTGCTACCTGTCTTTGTTATTACAGGCTATTGTAACTCTTATGCTTTTGGTTATTAAAATTCTTTCATCATTATAATTTACCTGTCCTATTCAGCTCATAAAAGCAAGATGTATGAGAGTAACAATTTTTTAATTATCAAAGAGAACTATGGAGAGTAAATTTAGCATTTAATTATTCTTATTTAAATTCAGGCTCAACAATTATATTCAGAGCAATGTCTAAATCAGGGCTTAAACTATTAGAGTTTAGTAATTTTGGCATTTTTCTTTTCCTACTCTATTCCAGTAGTAAATTTTTAGAATTGTCTATGTCGCAACTTCAGAAATAAATATTGATAGTACCATCTGGGTAGAAAATGGTCATGACAGTATGGTTGTAAATGGTTTCCTATTAAACTCTGTATTCTCATTCACAACCATCTTGGCAGATGAATTACTATTAAAAATTTCTTTCTGCATTTTCTTCGACTCTAAGGGCAAACTGTTTTTTTTTTAACTAAGAAAAAATAGAAACTGATTGGCAACGTGATTTTGAGCACTGGGGTACTGTTTATAAAGAGTAAATTTATAGCTCTTCAAGCAATTAATATTCAGACTGGCTGTAGAAATGAAATGTTAAATATTAATGCAATTTTCTTATTTTGAATTGTTAAGAAAAGACCCTTTTCCAGTGGCAGCATTTCATTTGATTTGGTTTCAAATCCATTATTCTAATAAATCAGCATTTATTCATGTGAATATTGTTTTGGGCTTTGTTTTTGAAAAGAGAAAATGCACTTAAGTGAGAAAAACCAAAGAATTTACAGCTCCTTGAAAAGGAGAGAAAATAAATGAACAGAATATAAAACAAAGTCCTAGTGCAAAAGTCATTTATACTGTGGTTGAAAAATACTTTGTAAATGAAAACATACTATTTATAACACCTGTAAAGAGAGAACAACATTTGTAGAAATTATTTATTTGCCATGCCTCAATACTTACTACAGGAGAGAGGTTTATGGATTATTCTCAGAAGGTACCGGCTCCTCTCTGTGTCTTGCTACGAACTGTTGGTGATTAACAGGCTGCCAAAGACATCTCTAAAACATCCATGATCCTAGTTCTCATGAGTGCTATCCAATATAATCCCCCTATTTCAAAGACCCGGATCCACACTGTAAAAAGAGCCATGTTTACTTGACTGTATGCTGGTCTCTGATTATCAAGACTTTAAAAACAATTTTAGGAATATAATTTACAGATGTTCTTTTGCTTTTGATTGCAAAAACATATCCATGGAAATAAAATCCTTCTAAAAATTAGTGTGAGTGTGTACTACAGGCTCATGCTTATGTCAAAGCATGGAGATATTTATTCTACAACCAGAAGAATCAGAGAGGCATCTTTCTCAGAATTCTATGCTATTTACTTTCTTTCCATGTTGATTCTTTCCTGCCCACCTCAGGGTACAACTATCCTTTAGAGAATAGCTGCAGTCCTAAAGTATCTATAGGAACTGACTACTATCATCTGTCAGTGCCTGTCACAGGAGGATTCTAAAGAGTCATTTTGCCCTGACTAGATTCTCAAATATACAGAACTTACAATTCAGACTTTTGACAGTATTTCTGAATAAGGCCTAACTCTACATGTTGGCATGTGTGCTTGGATTTGCATGTCATTCTATAAACATTAAAATAGATTACAATGTGTTTTATATCTGTTTACATGCTGTGGATAGATAGATAGATAGATAGATAGATAGATAGATAGATAGATGATCGATAGATAAATAGCCTTCACAAAGGGAAGAAGGTTGGAAGAAAGGAAGGAGGGAAGGAAAGGAGAGAGAGTGGAAGAGAAGAAGAACATACCCAGGAAGTCCTGCCCCTTATATTAATCCTTTGTTGGATATTTTGTTTGGTATCACATTTTGGTTTTTATTTCTTTGGTTTTGTAGAGGAGGAAAAATTTCTCCTCTACCCATCTCTTCTCATTGACATGAGAAGAATTAATAGGAGAAAATCAGATTAATTTTGTACATGTTGGGTCTCCATAAGAATACGGGTCCCACATATGATGCTTTCGTGCCATTCTGAACTAAGGAGAAGGGGCAGGCATATGGGACTTCAGAGGAGAGGAAGTCAATTCATGTGGACATGGAAAAACAAATGTTTGGTAAATAAATGTTTGCTGGGCCATGTAGAGATGATGGGACACAGAGAGGTCTCTAAGCCCTGCAGTTACCCCTACCTTACCTATCTCATATTCTTTGTAGTTATCTCTGGTGATAGCTCTTTTTACTGGAAGAGGCTCTCTATCTAAATTCTTTTGGGCAATCAAGGAGGAAGTAAAAAGTTCTTCCTGAGCCTTTTACTTCTTGAAAATAATCAGCCTAAAACAATCTTCATGCCCAAGAGGCATATTCTGGGGTGGCAAAATTCTGCTCCTGTATGGTTTCATACCCATAGACCCCTACTTTCCCAACTACTTTGGATTGATATGTATGTCTGTAGATGATCTATCCTGATTGTTGGAAGACTCACTTCCCAGGCTATTGCCTCTAGAAATACAGTCCATCTATTAATTCAAAGCAACAAATCATGAGCATGTGTCAGGTTCTTCTCTTGTGTTCTAAACAGGATTTTAAGAAATTATATCTGGCCATGAGCTTTTGTCCCTATCTAGGGATAGAGACCTGACACTTTAGTAGGAAATAAGAATAAGGATCAAAGTAGAAATCAAATTTCAATTTTAAAAATTATCATTCTATCTGAAAAAATAAAACAAAAATAATTAAAATTTTATTTTTCTTTTTTAAATTTTATTAAATTTATTGGTCAATAAAATTTTATAAGTTTCAAGTGTACAATACTATAATACATCATCTGTATAATGCATTGTGTCTTCACCAAATCTCTTTCCACCACCATATTTGACTGTTTTTATCCTTTTCTACCTCCCCATCCCTCTCTTTCCTCTGGTAACCATCATTATCTGTGTCTATGAGTTTTTGTTTGTTTTTGTTTGTTTCTTTGTTGCTTTTAGTTTGGTATTCTACATATGAGTGAAATTATATAGTTCTTGAGGGTTATTAATATATCGTACTTGATAACTTTATCTCCCACAGTTGACTCATTTCAAAGATAAGGAATGCAATTATTAGAAATAAATATTATACTCAGAGATAAAGAGGGCAGTTAGAAAGTATAGAGAGCTGCAAAGGTTGTGCAAGAATTTGAGAATTTTAGTATAAGAGTGTTGAGTATGGATTTAATTGATTTGATGTTAGAGGATATACCTTCCTATTAAATTGAACTATGATTCGCAGTCATAAAAAAGTGAAAATCCTGCAGATTTAGGATTTTAGTTATAAACACACAATCTAGGAATGAAAAAAGTGATAAATTGAACTCTATACAAATTGAGAACTTCTATTATACAAAAGATACTTTCAAGAGAATGAGAAGATAAGCTAGGGACTGGAAGAAATATTTATAAAATATATATTTGATAAAGGACTGTTTTCCAAAATATATAAAGAATTCTTAAAACTCAACTAGAAGAAAATGAACAGCTCATTTAAAAAATGGACAAAAGACCTGAATAGATATCTCAATCAAAGAAGATATATAGATGGTGTATAAAATTTGAAAAAATTGTAAATTGTAATAACATGAGATACTACTACATACCTATTAGAATGCCAGAACTTGAAAACCCTAACACCAAATGCTGGTGGGGATGTAGAACAACAGGAATTCTCATTTATTGCTGGTGAGAATACAAAATGATACAGTCACTTTGGAAGACAGTTTGTCAATTTCACACAAAACTAGACATACTCTTACTATAAGATCCAGCAATCACACTCCAGGGTATTTATCCAAAATCCCATTAAAAACTTATGTTCACTTAAAAATATGCACAGAGATGTTTATTTTGGCTTAATTTATAATTGCCAATTTTTAGAAACAACCAAAATATCCTTCAGCAGGTAAATGGATAAATAAACTGGTACATCCAGACCATGGAATATTATTTAACATTAAAAGTAAATGAGTTATCAGGCCATGAAAAAAACATGGAGGAATCATAAATATGTATTACTATTATTTGTAAAAAAAAAAAAATCAGTTTGAAAGCAAGGAAGGGTGTGGAGGAACCTAAAATACATATTTCTAAGTGAATTAAGCCAGTCTGAAAAGGCTACATACTGTATGATTCCAACTGTATGATATTCTTGAAAAGGAAAAACTATAGAATCAGTTCAAAGTAGTGATTTCCAGGGATTGTGGGAAGAGATTGATAAATAGCCAGAGCACAGAGAATTATTAGGGCAGTGAAAAAACTATGTATGTTTCCATAATGATGGAGACATGTCACTATATATTTGTCCAAATTCATAGAATTTAGAACACCAAGAGTGAACTCTAATGTAAACTATGGACTTTGAGTGATTATGTTTTGTCAATGTAGATTCATCAATTGTAGCAAATGTAACACTCTGGCAGGGGATGTTGATAACGGAAGAGTCTATTCATGTAGAGTGACTAGAGATACATGGGATGGGAAATCTCTGTATCTCCCCCTCAATTTTGCTGTGAACCTAAAACTGCTCTAAAAATTGTCTTAATTAAAAAAAAAAAAAATTCCTGCCTTTACAGAGCTTACATGACAGTAAAAAAAAAAAAAGTTGAAGAAATATAAGGAGATAATTTTAGACACTGAGAAGTGTTATGAAGATTACACTACTTTAAGTCAAGGGAAACATCAGTGAGGAGATGACATCTGAGTTAAGATGTGAAGACCAAGGAAAATCCAGCCATGAGACTATTTAGAGAATATCACTGGAGGCAGGAATATTAGGAATTGTAAATGTCCTAGTGGGAATGAGTAGAAATAATGATTCATGTGCAAAAAGGTAAATAAATTTAGTTTTTAAGTATATTTCTTTATCTGAAATATGAAACTTCTATAGCTAATACTATTTCTGATAAGTTTCCAAATAGTAATGTGACAGGTATTACTTTATGAGAAAACTATTGTAGAGGCAATTCAATTTATTGGTTCACTTCATTTGGTGATATTGGCAAGCTCAGTTATTGTAATTGTTAAGAGAAGATTAAGAAAGGATCCACTGGTGATCAAATTAAGATATAGCAAATTGGTGCAAAGAGAAAAACAAGTTGTTGCACTTACACTTTAACTATTTTTCCTTCTGTTTGTATTTGTCTATTTTATCTAATTCTTTCAAATTATGCCATAGATGAAATGTGAGAGTTAGTGAAGTTTTACAGACTCTGATACTGTATTACCAAATGGGGTTGTATTCAAAATTTTCTGAGGTGGATTTTTGGGGTCACTGCTTTCTGAAATGAAGTTCAGGGCTGTCTTGAATCACAGGCAGGAAAAATGAGGCCAGTACACTTGAAAAATAGATAGATGACAGCAGGTATTTACTACCTGAGTAGCTAAGTAGGTATTTGTAGACCAATTTTCTTTTCACTGTGCTTCACCAACAGTAATTTATAAGGTGTAGCCATTGATTAATTCAAATTGCACATGTCAGGTTGAGCAAAATATTATTTCATCAGCTTCTAGCACTGACATCTAAAATGTGGAACTGTCTCTCGAAGAGGCCAAAATGGATTGTGAGGATATTTTAAGGTATTTTAAATAGAAAAGAACTTATTTTAAACTAGAATCTTTTAAAAAAATTCTAACCATTTTAAAAATTTTAAAGAGGTTATTAAAATTAAAGACAATAAAAATTATGTTAAATGTGTAGTCTATTCTCATTTTTCTTTTTAATGTATTAAATCAGCAGCCTATTATACATATACAATAAGTCATATACATTTATATTTGTGAATGTTTGCATTAATACACATTCTATGAATGTTTTAAATGTTAATATTTTTGTGCACACGTATAGATTTTTAAATCCACTATGTTGGAAAGGCTGTTACTGATTATGTATTAATTATCCTACTGGAAATTACTTGGTGATATAATGAATAGCTGGATTAAGTACAGTACTGAATTCTGAATGGGTGAAAATATAATAGATTTCTAGAATAAAAAGTGGGTTGTTTTGTATTTTTGTTATTATTTAAAGCTAGAACACAAACTCTGGGATATATTAAGAAACCATGACTTTTTATTCTACATTCATTATAAGCCATGTAATTTTGATAACCTTTGTTATGATTTTCATTTTATTAGAACTAAAATTTTCTTGATATTTGCAATAGTAAACTGATATGATAATAAAGATTAACACATAGAACCTAAACACATTGTTTAAATATATGAGAATGATAATTATGTCTCAGTTGTATAGTAAGTTTGACTAATTTCATAATATCAACTATTTTCATCTATGTTTTTTATTTCTAGTACTCAATGGTTGAGAAATTATTTTCTGCTTCAGTAATTCATGTACAAGAATAGTATGCAAAACAGTAAAACACACATAAAAATGTTCAGAAAATACCGAAATGTATAAATCATTTATTAAATTAAAATTATAATATAAATCATTTCACTAAGAGAAAACGAGTGAAGGATAGTTCGTTGAATAAATTGCAGGTAACTAATTAACTGGTCATAATTCTGATTTGTATTCAGACTAAATTTAATCAAGTTGTAAAAGTTATTGATCTTTCATATAAAAAATATATGACTGGATATTACTTGTCTCTGCTCATTGATTTTCTAGTAGTCCCAGTTTAGATTTGCATTTTGCCATTTATCACCCAACGCTCCTCTATCCAGAGGTCACAGCTGATGTGCTAGACTTAGAGCCATTAGCTATGGCTATGGTGCCCTTCACAGCTAACTTGATTATTTAGGTATTAACCCATCGACCATAATGTACTCTAGTCAACCCTCTTAAATATATAGTCTAAAAGACATGTTAATAAGCATTTATCTCTAAACTTAAGCTTGGTTTAACAACACCTTGACTTGTACTAATCTTGACTGATTTAGCTTTCTTGATAAGCCACTAATATTAGAAGGCATTAGATAATTATATTGAGTAAAATAACAATTTTTATAAAGAATAGATGATAATTTATATGTATATAGCTTATTAGATATTTGGTTCTTCTCATGATGGCCTTTAATTCGATTAAATTAATATTTTCAGTGGCCGCATTCTGAGAAGCTAATCAAATTCGTTGCAATTCAGTCAGATTACACAGAGCAAACTTTATCTTAAAATGAACAGCTATAGACCTTTAACATGAAAAGTACTACTCTGAGTAAATATGATGGAAAAAGAACATGAGATTTTGTTGCTCAAAGCATTTATCGAAATGTTATATTTTTGAATCACAGAAATATAGCAAATTGTATCATACTGTAAGGCATAATTAATTTCCTTTTCACATTTTTAAATAAATTAGAAGTTCAATTTTTATTTTCATGATATTAATATATTTTAAAAAATCACGAAATGGCTAAAGATAAAGCAAAGTTGAGAAAAAACAATCTAAGATAGGAAATTATTCATACAAATAAATAGGTCCTTCCTACTTCTTCAGACATTGACAATTTTTAAAAAGAAGCATACTATATTACTTTCCTACAGTTGCCATAACAAATAACCACAAGTTAGGTGGTTTAAAATAATAGAAATTTATCTTTTTACATTTTTGAAGGCTAAGTCTGAAATTACATTGTCTTCAGGGCCAACACTCCCTCTGAGAAAATCTTGGGAAGAATCCTTCCTTGTCTCTTCCTAACTTCTGGTTGTTGCTAGCTGTCTTTGAAATTCCTTGCATTGTAGAAGTATCACTCCAGTGTCTGCTTCTGTGTTCACATAACTGTCTACCCTGGGATTTAGGGCCCAGCCTAATACAGTATGACCTCATCTTACCTTGATTATATTTGCAAAGACCCTAATTCCAAATAATATCACATTCATAGGCACCAAGGCTTAGGATTTCAACATATCTTTTTGGGGGAATACAATTCAACCCATAACACATACCCATAACACATGAGTTTAACTTTCACATTAATGCATAACATAAATAATGTTTAACATACACTAACATGTAACATACATAAGACAAAGTATTTGAAATTTTGGAAATATTGGTATGCATTATTAAGGTAGTATAATATTCATCTTACTATTCCATTGTTAGACTAACTTTGTACTTTTTGAAAAGTAATCTCAGGTTAGTCAATGTTTGTGTTTCAGCAAAGGAAAAAAGTGACCTGAAAAAACTATCACTAATTCTCATTTGTTTATTTGCTGATTATGGCTGCAACTTCAGTAGTGTCATTACTTGTCTTATTTGAAAAATTAATAGAGTAGATGTCAAAAGTTCAGAAATAGCCAAAATAAAACCAGTGAATCACTGAAGTAGCAATTAGTAAAAGTTTATGTGCACACACCAAAACAACAATTTGCTAACTGGAAACACTCAAACCAAAACATGGAATGAAGCTTGTGGGGTCAATTGTTTTAAGCAGCCTTGTATAGTGAAAAGGCAGTGACTGTTTTTCTTTACAGTGATTGGTTATAATATTAGAAATTTTAGTGGTTATCTCTTAGCAATCTTAGAAAACAGTTCAAGTTTCGTTTTTGATTTCCAGAGGCATAAGCAAAAAATGACCCAGTTCAAGCCAGTCTTGGAAAATAAGTTAAATTAAGCTTTGTTATGACTAAATTGATTTTGTCTGCTAAGGGAATTTTGAAGGCTGGTCTCTATTTTCGATTTTAATAATATTAAATACTTGATTTTTTTTAGAGTTTTATATTCACAAGATTTTCACATGTAAATGAATTGTTGCTCTCCAAATATCCTAGTTGAATCTCCCAAGTTAACTGTGCTCCAACTTTTTATAGTTCTTAAAAAGTTTTTTTTTTCAAATAGCTCAGTCCCCATCATGAAAATTTTCCTTGAGTATCACAACCTCTAGCATCGAAGTGCTAGAAAATTTATGCTAGCGATCCTTTCTCAGAGTGCAACTTTGTTGTCATGATTGGGATGTGTTAGATTTGTACTACTGAGACTATCCTAGTGATACCAGTTTCTATCAAACAGAAAGAATAGTTTTTTAAAAATTTGAGAAGAAAATCTTTTAATATACACATATTTGTTCTTTCATAATATTTTAATAATTTTCTAAAGAGGAAAATTATCTTAAAAGTACATATCAGTACTTCTGTTGCAGAAATAAATGATTACAGCAGAATACTTTCTATATATAATATCAAATCCTCTGGTATTTAAAATAATAATAATAATATGTATCCCATTTTATCTACACAGCTCAAATTTTATACAATAAATGTTATCTTAACAGATAATTCAATAATAGAGCATTTAAATGTAGTTCAAATGAGATTACTTATTTTTAGGAAACAATTCATGTGGTTATAAGCACTAAGAACATGTTAATATGACCTATTTTATTAGTTTTATTATATATTTTATTGAGGCAGTATACAAAAAAACACAGAATTTAGTGTTCAGTTGAATGAATAATAATTATAAACAATTTATAATTTTTTATCCATGGTAAACACTACTCCAATCAAGTGAGAGTATTTGTATTACTCCAGAATGTTTCTCTGTGCCCCTTTCCAGACAACTCTACTTCAACCTTATTTCCTAACACATAACTTCTTTGTGATTTCTATTATAGATTAGTTATATCTGTTTTTGACTTTCATAAAAATGGACTCATAAAGTATGCACGCTTTATGTATTTGACTTTTTGCTTCATATAATGTTTTTGAGATTCTTAAGATAATGTTCTTTGTATCAGTAATTCATTATTTATTGTTGATTAGTGTTCTATGATTATATCATAATTTTTATCCATTCTCTTAGTGATCAACATTTCTTTTGTTTAAGTTTTTTTTTCTATTATAAATAAGGATGCTATGAGCATTCTTATATAAATATTTTTGTAAACATTTGTTCTTATTTCTGCTGAGTAGGGAATTGGTGGGTCATAGGAAAGAGCTTGTTTTATTTCATAAGAAACTACTGAACAGTTCTTATAAGTGGTTATATCATTTCACTCTTCCATCAATAATATGAGTTCTAATTGCTGTATGTCTTCACCAAATTTTAATGTTACTGTTATGTGTGTGTGTATCTGTCATCTGTCTGTCTGTCTGTCTACCTATCATCTATCTATCTATCTATCTATCTATCTATCTATCATCTATCACCATCATCATCACCATCATCATCATCATCATCATCATCATCATCATCATCATCATCTATCTATCTGAGTTTTTATACATTTGAATAATAATCCTTTGTCAAATATGTCTTTTGCAAATATCTTGCAGTTTGGATTGTTTCTTTATTGTCTTGACAGTATCTTTCACTGGGTATAGATTTTTAACTTCTGCAACTAATTGAATTTCTTTAAATGTTTAATTCTTCATGTAGTGTACTAATACCAGAATGATATCAGTCTGGCAATGTTAAACTGCTTTTATATTCATTCATATATTCAGAATATGACTAAATATAATGAAGATCTTGATCTTCCACTTTCTATATAAACTATCTTTTTCTAGAAGAGAACAGGAAGAGGAAAATATCTAACAAATCTGTTCCTTGGTGGTAACATATTGCAGGCTTATTTTACATGAAATCTACAATATGAAAATCTACATAAAAATCTACATTTTCCTGGTGAGCATGAGAAATTGAAAGACAACAATGACCAGAGCCTCAGAAGAAGAGAACACAGCAACAACTTATGGAAAAATTTTGGAAAAACCAGTCAAAACCAGTAGAAAATCAGCTACATGTTAGCAGTTTCTGATTTAATAGTAACATCAGAAAAACCAACAAGCCCAAAGAGGCTCTCCCAAGCCTAATTTGGCCGTGAAACTGATTGTGGGTTTTTACTTTAAACACAATAACATCTCCTTCCCCTAAGTCTTCACCATGGAGAGCCTAAGTTCTCTCTGTTAGAGCACATTTCCCTACTCTAGCAGAAGGTAAACGTTGCTTAGCTCTTTCCATATTTCATCTTTATTTTTTTATCATTAGTGAATCGTGACAATACTGATAGATACATGACAGAGGAAATTAGACTCATTTTTTTAAAAATTGTAAGCAATTCTCATGTGAGTATCATTATATATGACTGGTCTAAAGTTTGGAATGGTAAAGCAAAGAGGTGACTGCAATAATTTCATATTGTGTCTTTTACCCTCATCTACTATATGCCAAAATTTCTTCTGAATCTGAAATATTTTAGCTTGCATTTCATAAACAGTAACTAATAAGGGACAAGGAAAGCATTGGTATAGTCTATAAAAGGAGTTTTATATTATTAGTAATACTATGAAAAACAAAGGACCCAGATTCAAACAAACATTGATATAATATTGACATTTTTAAAAGGAGTAAATTACTTCTGTTTTATAGTCAACATTCTTTTTTACCTTTGCCTAAAGGGTTGCAGTGTGCATGGGTTTAGATAGATATTTAAAATATTAATAGGGAATGAGTAAAATAATATGTTATTATCTCAAACATTCAAGTAAATATTAAATATTTTAGTCACTTACTCAGGTATTTTATAGTTATAATTACTCAGATATATTAAAGTCGTTACAATTATAGCATTGCATCAACATATTATTAAGTTGATTGATGAAATGTTTTATTTTTCAGATTAAAGATAGTTGGTCTATAGTTAGGGATCAACAAAGAATTTCCTTTTAAAGATTATTCCACTAAATAGAAAATAAATATGTACACATATATGTATTTCTGATGATAATTACAGCTCACAGAGTTTTTGATTATTAATTTATAGAAAAATAGATGTTCATGATCTACTTTAAAGTCATATAGAAGTATCAGTGATTTAGGATGTTTTTTATTAGAACAAATCACATTTTGTAAAATACTATTTGTGTTAATGTAGGTTACTGAAGTGATATATAGGGAACCAAATGAAATTTTGGTAAAAATCCAAAATTAAACAGAATCACCAGGTGTATAATTGTATTCATGTATTATAGTAGTTTTCTTTCATTTCATACTTATTATCAGAGATAGTCAAATATATAATCATCTCTATATTTTAGGAGCACATTTGAAGAGATAAATATCTTATTTAACAAAGAAAGTTGGAAAATGATTAAATAAATGGCTGCTACACAGAGTGCAAAACTAACTTAATTTTATTTAACCTGTTGTTATTAAATCATCCTCAAAACCTTTGAAAAATGTTAAATTAGTAAGAAATTTTACAACAAGTATAGCCAAATGTGAACTCCATCAGCCTTGAAGATTGTACCTTACTCGAAAAGATGGCTCCTGAATCCTGTTATGGAGATAAAGGAATTTCTAACATAGTGATTGTAATTACTATTTGTTTTGCTACAACATGTGTTTCTACCAACCAGCCACATGTGATTGTTAAATGGGAAATTGTGTTAGTGTGACAAAAAATTTGTCAACATTTTGACTTAGGCATAATGGAGGATTCAATTATTTTTTTTTTTTTTTGCAGTAAAGGAAAAAACTTTAAACTCTGCTTTACATACAGACATGAACCCTCTCAGTTAGAATGGTATGATTAAAATGAAAATTTTGAGCTCTGTTTTTATAAAATTAAAAATCAGTGATATCAGCTTAGGTTGAAGGTTCCAGCTGCAATTCAATTCAGCTGCAATTGAAATTTATTCAGCTAATTTTTAATTTTATAAAAGCAGCTCAAATAGTTTCAGAGATTGTGCTAATCATACAACAAGAAAACACTGGATAAACAAAACAATAATTGGCTTTAAAGTTATCTAAGTATATTTGGTACAACATCTAGGATGCCCAATTACAAAGAGAAATGAACCTGTCATAGATGAGAAATGACTGGGGGCTGCAAGTTAAAGGAAGATAAAGGAGGAGGCATGCCACAGAAGTAGAGACTTTTGTGGGATAAGGAGAAGCAAGCTGAACTTCTAATGAAAGCTTGGGCTAGTATAACCATTTGGAATCTAGAAGAGCCCCAGTGGAAAAATAAATCTCTGACCAGACAGTTATAACCCATAAGAATTTGCTAAGTAAGCATCTGTGGGTATATGTCGGAAAACAGAGAGAGAGAGATCACAGTGTTATCAGAAGCTTAGGGTCAAGGTCCAAACTGGAATTCAATTCAGAGTTGAACTGAAATTAAATAAAGTTTCAACCCAGTCTCAGCTCAGCTAGACTTATGATTAGCTTCATGTTAATACCCTGCAAGAGGAAAGGACAGGCCCTTACTGGGAATAATAAAACAATAAAGTGAACATATTAAACAGTTCAATCTTTATCGTACCTTTATAAAAAAGAAAGTTGAACAAACCAAAAATTAAAATATATTTAAAGATACAAGAAAATGTGAACCTGTAATGAAGATAAAATAATAGAAGAATTCTCAGTTTCAACTTAGGATATATAAAGCTAGGAAGAACATTGCATTCATCCTTGTAACACATAAAAGCCAAATGCTCTATTAAAAAAAAAAAAATGACTCTTAAACACATCAGAGAGCTGAAACCACAAGACAATGGACTCATCTGAAGTCCGAGGAGAGAGGGATGTCTCCATGGAGAAATGAGACATGATCACTTCCTTCCCTGGGATAGGCAGGCATTGGGAAGTTTACTAATTGGTAAGAATTCAGTACTATCTTAACACATTGCTAAAGACAGTTGTGGTATAGAGTAAGGGCATAGATCGCCAGAAGCAACAGACACAAGCAAGGGGGTTCACTTCTGCTAGCAGGCTGTTCACAGGTCTAACCGGGTACCAAGAAGATGACTGGGGTCATCGGAGAACTTGAAAAAGGCTTCCCACAAGAGAGAGGCATGAGGCAGCCACTATTAGAAAGGCACAATGTGCTGCCTAAATTTGGCTCCCCAACAGCATTGCATCCAGTGTTCTTAGATATCTTTTGTTTTACTCCTTTTCTGGAAAAAGGGCACAGGTGAAGACTAGTTGCAGCTAGAGGAACAGAACAGACCAGAAATCTCCTCTATCCCAAAGTGAGAGAGGAAAATATCATGGTCCCAGACATTAAAGATCCCCTAGTACTTGGAGGAGGGCAGTATAAATGAAATGCCTGCTTTGAGAGCCAGGAACACAGTGCCTCTCTACACCTGATGTGAACCACCCAGGGTATGCCCTGTCTCAGCCCACCACCACAAGACTAGTAAGACTAAGTAACAAGTTACATCAGAATATTGCCGGGCCTACCCTACGGTAAGTGCACGAAGAGAAACCTCTCCGAAGCACAAATGTGAAAGGGAGTCTTTAGGTGAGTGAGAGCTGACTGAGAAAGTACCCCCCAAATGATCAGCCCACACCTCAAGCTCAAGATGATTTGAGAAGAATTCGAAGCCTTTGGTACGTTCAGGGTAATTGTAAGATCAGCAGAACCAGAATACAGCTCAATTTCTGGCAATATTGATTAAACTCACCAAACCAAAGGGAAATTCTTGAATTGAAAAAGTCAGTATCTGAATTGAAGAATTCATCGGGTAAGCATAACAGCAGACTGGACACAGCAGGAAAAAAAAAAAAAGGCCATTGAACTCACAGAGACAGGTAAATAGAAATATCCAAATTGAAGCACAGAAAGAAAATAATAACAATAATTAAACAGACATTATCAACATGCTTTGGTTTTAACATTTAGATCTGCGATCCAACTGGACTTGATTTTGTGTAAAGCAATATGGTCAATTTTCAACTGTTTTCCACATGGATATACAATTGACCTAATGTCATTTACTGAAAAGATTCTTGCCTTGCTCTGGCATGACACCTTTGCATTACCATATGCCTGGTACTGTAATTCATAGTAAATTCTTAAAATTATATCCCCTCCAGTTGAGATGTTAACAAGTAGAAGAGAATAACTTCACAAGTTAGAGGACCCTTTTACTGCTTTTCAGGTACTGACTTGAAAACCATTGTGATAATACTGATTAAAGAACACCAGATCCAGACTCTACTAATCACTGTCCTATATGTTTTTGGTGGTACTTGGCTTTTATTTTCCTGGGTGCACATGCTTCATGATTCAGTTTATGGATGGAATAATGTAAGGGAATATTAAAACACATTTGTTTAATTTTTTGGACTTTTGATTAAATTCATTGGGGTGACATTGTTTAATAAAAATATATAGGTTTCAAGGGTACAATTCTATAATATATCATACATATATTGCATTGTGTGTTTACCACTCAAAGTCAAATCTCTTTCTATCACCATACATTTGACCCCCTTTACCCTTATCTACCTGCCCCTCCCACTTTTTTCCTCTGGTAACCACTAAACTGTTGTCTGAGTCTATGAGTTTTTGTTTGTCCTGTTTTTTGTTGTTGTTGCTTTCAATTTTATATCCCACATATAAATGAAATCATAAGGTTCTCAACTTTTTCTGTCTGAGTTATTTTGCTTAGTGTGATCATTTCAAGGTCCATCTATGTTGTTGCAAATACAAGTATTTTATCTTTTCTTATGACTGAGTAATATTCTTTAAGGATATTATCCCCATTATAGAAGCCCAAGCATTAGGCTTTAATTTATGCTACTCGAGTGCTAACAGAAGTTAAAAAGTTAAATATGAGAAATTTTATAAACATAGGCAACAGAGCATAATATTCTTGATGGACATTATTGCTATAAATTATCTTACAAATTCCTCTTAATATTATGTTTAGAATTTTCATGAACATATATCTAGAAGTAGAATTCCTAGGGCTATTAGGAGTTATCTTTTTAAGCTGTAATAGATGATTGATGCCCAATTTTGTTGTATGTGTTTAATACTCCCATCACGTATGTGTTCAGTTTGTTCTAAACTCTTACCAATAATTGATATGGTCAATTTTTTTTGAATTTTTAACAGTGTGGGGGGTATGAAATGATATCTTAAGTTTAAATTTGTGGTTTTTCTGGTTGTCAGACTGAGCATGTTCTTTCATTTAGTCACTCATATTTTCTATGTAGTACTTTTTCAAGAAATTTACTTTCTGTTAGGTCCTTTGTATATTTTTATGCTACTATTACTGTTTGTAGCAATCCTTTATTTTTATGGATACAAATATATTAGGAGTATTATGTGTTTCAGATGCCTTCCTCCAGTGTTCATCTTGCCATTCCACTTGCTTTATTTATGATTTGAAAAATAACATAAATTTTCAAAGTTTTATATACTTTGTATTGTATCACTTGGTAATGCTGGAAAGGATTTTGGTATGTGTGTGTTTGGCTTTCAATTTCTTATGTATGTATGTCTCTGCATTATTTATTAAATATTCAAAACTTTCTCAATTAAACTGCAATGCTAGTTGTGCCATAAAGGTTCCATTAGATTCTATTGATCCTTAATCTATTCTTATTCTAATATTGTACTTACTAAATTATTAGAGATATGTAATAAATTTTATAAAGATTGTCTTGTTTCTACATATTGTTCTCATTGGTGCCTTGATTATTTTTTTTAAATTAAATTTATTGGGATGACTGGTTAATACAATTATATAGGTTTCAAGTATACAATTCCATAATACATCATATGTATATTTCATTGTGTGTTCGCCACCCAATGGTAAATTTCCTTCTGGCACCATATATTTGATCCCCTTTACTCTTATCTGTCTTCCCCTCTCCCTCTAGTAACCACTATACTGTTGTCTGTGTTCTAAGTCTCTGTTTGTCATTCCTTCTGCTGACTTGGGGCTTCATTTGTTCTTTTACTAGTTTTAGAAGATATAATGTTAAGTTGTTTATTTGAGACTTTATTTCTTAATTTTTTACTTCTGCATAAAACTTTAGAATATATTTTTGAAGTTTTAGTTATGCATACCCACAAAAAAACTACATAAATACTAGCTAGGATTTTATTTTAATTTTTGTTTGTATGTTTGTTTATATCCCACATATAAATGAAATCATATGGTTCTAAAATTTTTCTGTATGACCTATTTTGCTTAGCATAATAGTCTCAAGATCTAACCATGTTGTCACAAATGGCAGTATTTCATCTTTTTCTTATGGCCAAGTAGTGTTTCATTGTATATATGTACCACATCATCTTTATCCAATCATCAAAGGGCACTTTAGTTGTTTCCATGTCTTGGCCACCATGAATAATACTCCAATGAACATCAGGGTGCATATATTTTTACGGATAACTTTTTCAAATTTTGGGGGTAAATACCCAGAAGAAAGATTGCTGGATTATATGATAATTCTTTTCTTAAATATAACTTATGAAATGATCACCTTGATAAATCTAGTTCTTATCTGACACCATATATAGTTATTACAATATTTCTGACTATATTCCCATTAAATTTTTTAAGGAACCTCCATACTGTTTCCATAGTGGCTATACCAACTTACATTCTTACCAGCAGTGTATGAGGGTTCCCTTCTTGCCACAACCTCTCCAACGCTTGCTATTACCTGTCCTGCTAATAATAGCCATTCTAACAGGTATGAGGTGGTATCTCATTGTGATTTTGGCTTGCATTTCCCTAATAGCTAGTGAAATTGAGCCTCTTTTCATATGTCTGTTGGCCATTTGTATTTCTTCTTGAGAGAAGGCTCTATCAATTTCCTGCCTATTT
>NW_006436298.1:28014075-28016975 GCF_000325575.1 Pteropus alecto | reverse complement strand
TAGGGGTTTTTCCTTTAAGGGAGAATGTTCCCTGAAGAGGGACAATTGCCTCAGCAGCTGGCTTATGGTAGGATGCCACAGGAGCAAGTATTCATTTAATTGCACTTCTATAAAGTACATTCTTTAATGATGAATAGAAGTTTCTAAAAGACAAAATAATTTCTAAATGAATCATAAAGAAAAATTGGCCATCTGAGCAGGTGCTTTAAAATTTCTTACTGTTTGTCCTAGTTAAAACCTGACAAGATATTTCAAAGAATTTAATAACTCAATGTTCAGAAATTTGGCAAAATTAGAAGTCTAGTAGCATTTTTCAAAAGGCCTCTTAGTAACTACCAAGTTCTTCCTACTGATAATGATAAATATAAACACAGCCCACAGCTGCTTAATACTAAAGAAACCAAAGGGGGAAAAAAAGGAAAAATAAAAGCTTAAAAAAACAGCTAAACGTTTATTTTGCCTAAGTAGCTCCTTCTTAACAGTCTCCTTAAAAATTGTGTATCAAAAATAATATTAAAGCGTTAGTCAACTGAATGAATAAATTAACTTATTTCAACTGTTATAAATTAATGTTTTTAAAATTTTTTTACATATTTATTTTTTGCAATTATAGTTGAAATACAATATTATGTCAGTTTTCAGTGTACAACACAGTGATTAGACATTCATATAACTTATGAAATGATCACCTTGATAAATCTAGTTCTTATCTGACACCATATATAGTTATTACAATATTTCTGACTATATTCCCATTGCTATACTCTACATCCCCATGACTATTTTGTAACTACCAATTTGTACCTTTTAATCCCTTCCCCCATTCACATATAACCCCATTCCCAATCTGACCATCAAATGTTCTTTGTATGTATGAGCTTGTTTCTATTGTTTGTTTGTTTATCTTGTTCTCCATATTCCACATATGACATTTGTCTTTCTCTGACTCCTAACAGGTATGAGGTGGTATCTCATTGTGATTTTGGCTTGCATTTCCCTAATAGCTAGTGAAATTGAGCCTCTTTTCATATGTCTGTTGGCCATTTGTATTTCTTCTTGAGAGAAGGCTCTATCAATTTCTCTGCCTATTTTTTAATATGATTGTTGAGTTCTTTGTGTATTTTGGATATTAGATCTATATCAGAGGAATTGCTTCAAATATCTTTTTCCAAACACATGTCCCTTTGAAGTAGTGTTTTGGGTTTCTTTGGATAAAAACCCAGAAGTGGGATTGCTGGGTCCCTTTTTGTCTCTTGTTATAGCCTTTATTTTAAAGTCTATTTTGTCTGGTATAGGTATTGCTACCTTATCTTTTTTTATTTGTTTATTTTTGTTTTCATGAAACATCTTCTTTTCTTTTATGCAGTTTATTGTTTCAGGTCTTATATTTGTTTTTTTTATCCATTTTAGGTTAATTTTTGTATATGGAGACAGCAGTCTAGTTTGATTATTTTGCATGTGACTTTCCAGTTTTCTCAGCCTCATTTATTGAAGAGATTTTCTTTTGTCCATGGCATTTAATCCATTTACATTTAAAGTAATTGTTAAACAATAGGAAGTTCTTGACATCTTTTTTTCTTCTTTATAAAGAAGTCTCTTTAATATTTCTTGTAATACTGGTTTGGTGGTGATGAATTCCTTTATCTCCTTATCTGATAAGCTTTTTATCTGTCCTTCAATTCTAAATAATAGCTTTTCTAGGTAGAGTAATTTTGGTTGTAGGTTCTTGCTTTTCATCACTTTGAATACTTCGTTCCAATCCCTCTGGACTGCAAAGTTTCTGTTAAGAAATCGTCTGACAGTCTTATAGGAGCTCCCTTGTAAGTAACTACAAGATTTTTTTCTTGCTGCTTTTAATAGTCTCTCTTTGTCTTTAACTTTTGGCATTTTCATTACGTCAGTGTGGGCCTTTTTAAATTCATCTTGTTGGGGCTGCCTGCACTTCCTGGGCATGTATGCTTATTTTCTTCAACAGGTTAGGGAAGTTTTCGTCATTATTACTTCAAATAGGTTCTCAATCCCTTGCTTTCTCTTTTCCCCTCCTGGTACCTCTATGATATAAATGTTGGTATGCTTGATGTTGTCCTTCTTTGTGTCTTCTTCTATTTCTTTTAATAATATCTTATATAGTTTTCAGTGTATAGGTCCTTCACAAGCTTTGTTAGGTTTGTTCTTAGGTATTTTATGCTTTTCGTAATACACTGATCAATTTGTGGATGTTGAACCATCTTTGTGTCCCTGGAATGAACCCCACTTGATTATGATGTATAATTTTTTAGCATATTGTATTTGGTTTACTAGTATTTTGTTTAGGATTTTTGTGTCTGTATTCATTAGAGATATTAGTCTATAGTTTTCTTTTTTTTTTTTTTTTATTTTTGGCTGTTTTAATTGGTTATTTTCTTTTACCTTATCTTCTAAATCACTGGTTTGATTCTCTGCTTCATCTAATCTGTTGTTGATTTCCTCTAATGTATTCTTCATTTTAGTTACCACGAGAGAGAGAGAAAGAGAGAGAGAGAGAGAGAGGTTTTGGTATCAGGATAATCTTGGCCTCATAAAATAAGTTAGGAAATATTACTTCTTAAATTTTTTTGGAAATTTGAAAACATTCTTTATTTCTGACTGGTTCTTTTTGTGTTTTCTTTTTCCAAATTTATGTTTCCTATCTCTCTGTTGAAGTTCTCACTGAGATCATTGAGCATTCCAAATCTTTGAATGTTTGGTAGAATTCACTAGTAAAGTCATCTAGTCCTGTAATTTCACTTTTTAGGGGGTTTTTGAGGATTGTTTCAGTTTCCTTACTTTTGATTCATCTATTTAGATTTTTCAGTTCTTTGTGATTCAGTTGAGGAAGGTTATATATTTCTAAGAACTTGTCCATTTCTTCTAGGTTAAAT
>NW_006436298.1:28005102-28012477 GCF_000325575.1 Pteropus alecto | reverse complement strand
TACTGGTTGGGTGGTGATGAATTCCTTTATCTCCTTATCTGATAAGCTTTTTATCTGTCCTTCAATTCTAAATAATAGCTTTTCTAGGTAGAGTAATTTTGGTTGTAGGTTCTTGCTTTTCATCACTTTGAATACTTCGTTCCAATCCCTCTGGACTGCAAAGTTTCTGTTAAGAAATCATCTGACAGTCTTATAGGAGCTCCCTTGTAAGTAACTACAAGATTTTTTTCTTGCTGCTTTTAATAGTCTCTCTTTGTCTTTAACTTTTGGCATTTTCATTACGTCAGTGTGGGCCTTTTTAAATTCATCTTGTTGGGGCTGCCTGCACTTCCTGGGCATGTATGCTTATTTTCTTCAACAGGTTAGGGAAGTTTTCGTCATTATTACTTCAAATAGGTTCTCAATCCCTTGCTTTCTCTTTTCCCCTTCTGGTACCTCTATGATATAAATGTTGGTATGCTTGATGTTGTCCAGAAGCCTCTCAAACAATCATCATTTTTTTTTTTTATTTTTGGCTGTTTTAATTGGTTATTTTCTTTTACCTTATCTTCTAAATCACTGGTTTGATTCTCTGCTTCATCTAATCTGTTGTTGATTTCCTCTAATGTATTCTTCATTTTAGTTACCACATTCTTTATTTCTGACTGGTTCTTTTTGTGTTTTCTTTTTCCAAATTTATGTTTCCTATCTCTCTGTTGAAGTTCTCACTGAGATCATTGAGCATTCCTACAACCAGTGTTTTGAACTTTGCATCTGGTAGATTGCTTGTCTCCATTTTGTTTAGTTCTTTTTCAGGAGCTTTGTTCTGTTCTTTCATTTGAGACTTTTTTTTTTTTTTTTGTCTCCTCGTTTTGGCTGCCTCCATGTATTTATTTATTTATTTTCCTATGTTTTAGGTAGAGCTGCTATATGTCCTGGTCTTACTAGAGTGGCCTTATGCAGTAGATTTCCTATGGGGTCCAGTGGTTCAGTCTCCCTAGTCACCTGAACTGGGTGCTCAAGGTATGTTTCCGTGTGGATTGTTTGTGTCCTCCTGTTGTAGTTAAACCTTGGTTGTTGTTTGCACAGCAATGGAAGGGAATGATCCTCAGGCTAATTCATTGTGAAGGCTGGCTGCAACTGTTGTGAAGGAACTATTGTGCAGCGGCTGATCCCACAGAGCAAGATTGCTTTAACAGGGCTCTTGTGCCTATTCAGTCTGCCCTTTCAGTATGTCAATTGTGGAGGTGGTTTGATGGTACACTGGTGTGGTCTGTAGCTGGCCACAAGGTGTGTTGATTCTGGGACCCATCTTTCATAGTATTCTTATATGATCCTTTGTATTTTGATGGTATCTTTTGTAATTTCTTCTCTTTCATTTCTGATTTTGATGGGGTCCTTTCTTTTTTTTCCTTAATGACTCTAGCCACAGAGTTGTCAAATTCATTAACGATCCTCAGGCTAATTCATTGTGAAGGCTGGCTGCAACTGTTGTGAAGGAACTATTGTGCAGCGGCTGATCCCACAGAGCAAGATTGCTTTAACAGGGCTCTTGTGCCTATTCAGTCTGCCCTTTCAGTATGTCAATTGTGGAGGTGGTTTGATGGTACACTGGTGTGGTCTGTAGCTGGCCACAAGGTGTGTTGATTCTGGGACCCCTTGGGAGGGGCTCTGTTGCAGGCCAAGGTCAGCCACTGCCCATGCCCTGCCTGGAGTCAGTCGGTATGAGCTATAAAGTGGTCTGCAGATGGTTGCAACTTGTGCTGGACTTGGAGGCACCTGAGAAAGGCTAAGCTGTAAACAAAAGCTGGCTGCCACTAGCATGGGCTTGGGACTGCTTAGCAAGATGTACGGGGTACAGCAAGGCCAGACGCTGCTTGTTTTGAGTTTGTGAACCTTTGAGAGATTTTAGGAAAGTTTACAACAAGTTAAGTGGGAATTATCAGGGCAGGCCACATGATTTTGTTAGGTTAATGAAGACCCAGATATGGCATCCACCTGCGTCTGCATGCTGGGTGAGGCGCGAGCTCAACAAAGGAACAATGGCATCTGCTGGCACTTCTATCTGGGAGAAAGCTGTATCTCCAGCTCTTGTCCTTAAGCCAGACAATTTTGTTCCTCCCTTTATGTCCCTGGCAACTTTTGAGCTGCTGCCCCAGTGCTGGAGCTCAGAGCGCATTAGTCTGTCAGCAAATAAGTCTGTGCATGGCCCCATTAAGAGGAACATCTCGGATTCTAGCCGCCCTCCATTTCACTTAGCCACACTCTCCACTGGTTTTCACAGCCAGAAGTTATGAGGATTTCTCTTTTTTGCACTGGAACCCATCACTGGGGTGGCTGGGCTGGGATCCCTTGCTCCTCGGGGGCGGGGACCTCTGCAGCTGAGTTATTTCTAACTAGTTTAAAAGATACATGTGGGTGTGTGACCAGCTTGTTCCATGTCTCTACACTTCCTATCAGTCTCGTTGTGTCTTCTTTCTATACTTAGTTGTAGGACTTCTGTTCAGCTAGACTTCAGGCAATTCTCAATGATAGTTCTGTAGTTTTCTTTAATTTTTTTTGTGATTGTGAGAAGAGGCAAGCACAGTGTTTACCTACTCCTGCCATCTTGACTGAAAGTTATTATAGGAAATCTTAAAGTTTTTTTTTTTTTAATTAAATTTATTGAGGTCACATTGGTTAATAACATTATATAAGTTTCAGGTGAACAATTAATTATATGATATATCATCTGTATATTGCTTTTCCAAAAGTTTTCAGTATTTTTTATTAGATTTGTTGCTTTTTTAATTTTAAAATTTTAGGCTTTTGTAAATGACAACATTTTAACATTTACGATCACATCAAAATGTGAAATAGAAATATATCTGACAAAATATGTATAAGACCCAAAGACTAAAAACTTTAAGCAGTGTTGGGAGTAACTGATGAATAAAATAATGTCTAAATAAATAGACGTACACACTGTAATAATGGGTCAAAAAACTCAATACTATTGAGCATGGCAGAGGGAATGAAGTTAGCATTAATATGATGGCTAAGTGGAGGGCCAGGGGAAGGAGGGAGCAATTGGGAGGATCATTTTATGAAATATATAGATATCTAACCAATGTACTGTATACTTGAAACTAATTTAAATAAATAAATTTATTTTTTAAAAAACCGTCAATACTATTAACATGTTCTCTTCAAATATTCCCATAGATGCAATGTGATCTCAATGAAAAATATAGAAGGCTTCTTTTTTTAGTATAAATTTATAAATTGATTATTATATTTACATGGAAATTCAAAAGATTACATATAGTTGCCAATACAATAATGAAAAGAAGAATAAAAGCGAAAGAGTAAATACTACCTGATATCAACCACTTTATAACTAAAACTGTAGTAATCAGGAGAGTGTGGTATTGAATTAAAGATGTAAAAAAAGATAAATGAAACAGAAGAGAAAGTTCAGAAACTCATACATAAGGGAGGACTTATTTTTGACTAAAGTGCAAAGACAAGTCATTAAAAACAAGATTAGTCTTTTCAAAACTTGTTTTGGATAGTTGGATATTCATATATAAAACAAAAATCAACACCAGACACAATAGTTAACACAAAGGCTATTGTAGATTGAAAGTGGAAACTTAAATTTAAAAAATTTAAAGAAAGTATAGGAGACAGTCTTTGTAAACTTAAGTGAGGGAAAGATATACATATTTTTTTAATATATAGGATTCCAAAAGCACTATTCATAAATAAAATGACAAATTGTACTTTAACAAAATTCTGAACTTCTAATCTTTGAGCAAAACCATTAAGACATAAAAAGAGAAGCCACAGATAGGTGAAAACTATTTGCAAGTCATATATCTATTAAAAGAATTGACCCAAAATATATAAATAATTCTTAAAACTCAATAAGAGAATAATCAATTCAATAAAAAATAGGAAAAGAATTTGAACACTCAGTTCACCAAGGAAGATAGATAGCAAATAAACATATGCAGAGATGCTTAGCATTATTAATCATTATGGAAATGTAAATTAATTCCACAATAAGAAACTACTACATATATATTAGAGCAGGTAAAAAGATTGACAATACCAACGATTGGCAAGGATGTGGGGGACATCACATCTTGTAACATTATTATAATGGGGAAAATACTTTCAATTTCTTTTCACATGTTCTCATTATAGCACAATTTTCATTCAAAACATTTTAACTCATTCTTAAAAGTGATTTTAACTGTCCAGTATAGATTTATTATATGTGTATTACTTTTTTCCACTTAAATAGGTGCTTGGCACCATTTTCTGATAGTAACTTTTCATCATAATTTAGGTCAACAAATTTAGACCAAGTGTTTTGAATGAAATACTAAACAGACAGCTGTGCAATGTAACTATTTTATGTTTTGTCCTCATTTCATGAAAAGTATTTTCACAATTATATTTTATTCTAAATGCCTTGAGTACTAAAAATTAATCATATGATGAAAATGTGTGCTATATTGAAAATACTGGCTCGTTTTCTCAGAAGCATCGTTTCATTCATGAATCATTTAATGAATGAATAACACAGGTAGTACAAATTCAGTAAATTTATCAGAGTAATTATAATGCAATCAAATCAACCAATACATCAATGATTACATTTTTGTAATTTTTCATGAAGTATACCTATTAGCTTTTAAAGAATAATTATTGTTGAGTATATATCTTTCGTGAATTATTTTCCTTGAAGTGACTCCTAAAAATTACAACTTTGGGGCATTTCATTCTTTAAACAGAATCTAGACATTTTCATCATTTTCCTGATTTTTGTCATTTTTATTTCTCTTAACATCATTTGCTAATAGAGGAATGCATTTTAGTTTATTCCCATATTTCTGTATATTCTTTTACCCATTTTTGTGTAATTGGAATGCAAAATGTTTTCTCAATGGTATGCAGTTATTAGGTTATAAATGACAAAGGAACTTTTCAAAATGTACTTTCCAAGTATGGAGTTTTCAAATATTGCTAAATTTAAGGAAATTTGTAAAATATTGGGATAAAAATTATATTTCTTTAAATATCACTTAATAAATGGTAAACTGTGGCTTCACATTCTAATCACTAGCACAAATCTCAAAGTACAATATACTATTAGGATAAAATTTATTATTAATGATAGTGGATTAAAAATTATTTCAAATAGTCACCACCTTGATTTTAAATATTTTTGCTGACTTTCTCTCTTATCTGATTTGATTATTATTTGACTTGTTAATATGATTTATTGTATACTCTTGATAGAATTTAGATAAATATCAGAACTGCCATTTTTCCATCCTCCTGAATATGTATGATTACTAATATATTATTTTTCAAGAAATATTTTAAAACTATTTTATGTTTTTTGGGTATTTAATTGAGGTTACATATGTATTAAATAGTATTACTTATATGAAATAGATATAAAATAATCATATATTAAATACATATATGTAAAGTTAAAATGTGATAAAATGTAATAAGTATAATTATGTAAATACTAAATATATTTTGTATTATATACAAATATATATTTTAACTTTAATTAAACCAATGTGTCTAAAGTAATATGTATTTCTAAAACAAAATATATATGACCATATTTAAATGTAGTATAGATATATATACATTATTAATTTCAATTATTTTACACATGTACTTAGTAATTCATTGCAGTTGCATCACCCTGAAGATGTATATTTGCACTATTTTCACATAATGGAACTACCACTCTTCCATCATGGTACCCTATGTAATAGTAACTATTCCTTTGCTTCCCCTTTTTCATCCATCTCTCCAACCTCCCTCTCGTCTGGCAACCATTAATTTGTTCTCTGTATCTATGTGTTTCTGTTTCATTTGTTTATTTATTTTGTTTCTTAGATTTCACATATAAGTGAAATCATATAGTATTTGTCTTTCTGTGTCTGACTTATTTCACTTAGTGTAATTCCCTCTAGGTCCATCCATGGTGTTACAAGTAGCAAGATTTTATTCTTGCT
Organism: Pteropus alecto; assembly: GCF_000325575.1. Taxonomy (NCBI): domain Eukaryota; kingdom Metazoa; phylum Chordata; class Mammalia; order Chiroptera; family Pteropodidae; genus Pteropus; species Pteropus alecto. Next base: position 28,006,466 of record NW_006436298.1, on the reverse strand, counting down.
GAGTAATATTCTGGATGAGTAATATTCCACTGTACATACGTACCACCTCTTCTTTATTCACTCTTTTATTTATGGACATTTAGGTTGCTTCTTTATCTTGGCTATTGTAAATAATGCTGCAATGAACATAGAGGTGTATATATCTTTTCAAATTAGTGTTTTAGGTTTCTGATAAACACCGAGAAGTGGAATTCTTGAGTTATATGATAGTTCTATTTATAATTTTTTTAAGAAATTTCCATATTATTTTTCATGGTGGCTGCAACAATATGCAATCTCACCAATAATGCACAAGCGGTCCCTTTTCTCCACATCCTCACCGACACTTGTTGGTTGATTTATTGATGATAGTCATTCTGACAGGTGTGAGGTGATAGCTCATCATGGTTTTAATTTGCCTTTCTCTGTTGGTTAGTACTTGCTCTCTGCCAGACACTACATAGCAGTGAATAAAAGACAATGTCCCTTTCCTAATGGAGCTTAAATTTGAGGAGTACATAGATAATAAACACATAAGTATATAATATAACATTAGATAGGGATAAGTACTTTGAAGTAAAATAAAGCAGATAATGAACACAGAATGAGATATTAGTCAGATGTTTTTATTAAGATAAGAAAGGACTTTCTTATGAAGTGCCATTTTAACATACATCTGAATAAAATGTGAATTGGTGCTATGCTAATATTTGCGAGAAGAGTGGAAGAAAAGAACAAGCTCAGAATTCTGAAGCAGGTGTTTGCTTGGTGCACTCAAACAGTTGTAAGAACTGCTGTTTTGACTGAAATGATGTGAACAAGGGAAATAGAAATAATCCAGGGAGACTGGGGGTGCAAATTCATACAATGAGATAGCCATTTGAAGGTCATCATATATTATCTTATGTGTTATAAAAAATATTGGAAGAGTTTAATAGAGAAATGATCTGATAAGATTGACATATTCAAAAGGTCTTTCAGATTATGTAGAGGAAACTGTAGCTGGAAAAGCATGGGTTCAGGGAGATAAGCTGGCAATAATAGTAATCCAGGCAACAAAGTTTATCAACTGAAACACATGACTGAAGAGCAAGAAAATCTACTGATACATTTAATATGAGACAAAAGGGTGGTTCAAGGATGCCATAAGATTTTTGGGAAAATAGGTGACAGGTAGAGAAGAGCAGATTTGGAGGTAGAAATGTGTACTTTAGCTCTGGCTAAGTAATATTTAGATACTTATTACTTATCTAAGTGGAGATGTCAGGCAGTTACTTGGATATATGATTCAAGATTTCAAGAGAGCGATCAGAACAAAATTTGGAATTTATTAAAGTATGGATGGTACGTAAACTTAAAAGAATGAATGAGATCACCTAGGGAAA
>NW_006436298.1:28003626-28005087 GCF_000325575.1 Pteropus alecto | reverse complement strand
CAGAGAAAAAGCACAACAACATTTAGAAATTAGAAATAAGAGAATATTGTAAATGAGACTGAAAAGGAGCAAAGTATATTGGAAAACCAGGACAGTGAGGTGGACTGGAGATCAAATGCAGAGAGTGTTTAAAGAACTAGGTAGTAGCCAGCTATAATAATTACCATTGAGAATTTAATATAATGAAGATTGAGAATTGACCCATGGAATCTGTCACTGTGAAAGTTGCCAATGATCTTGTCAAGACCTGTTTCAGAAGAATTTGGGGGATAAAAGTTTGATTGAAGTGTTTTTTTAGTTAAGAATAGAATTTAGAAGTTATAGTTTGTTCCTACAGCACAAAGGATTATTTTGTGCCCTCCTCAAATATATACTGCCTTGTACTCATTGAGATGCTTTCTTCCTGTGAAAAACATCTTTACCTAATGTCATTCACTACTATACCTCTAGTTCTTGGAATATTGCCAGTTACATAAATGTTTTTTGAATGAAGGTATCAAGAGTATGAATGTAAGTTTCTTAATTCCCTTTTATTAATTGAGAAATCAGAATATGGGTAAAGTTGATAAGACCGAATTAAGTAGAAATTTGAACTAAATTTTTTTCAATTTTCCATCATATAGGAAATTATATAATTCTGCTGCCCATTTCTTGATTATCTTCTAGGAGCTAAGAGTGATTTATCTTTCCTTTGAGTTGGACTTTCAAGTTAGTAATAAGAATATAAAAAAATATTTATAGCTTCTCATGCCACTGTGCCAATAGAGATATCAATAAGCTTAAATTTATAGCTCCGGTTTAATGACAAATTTTTTATTTTTGGAATGAGATGTCAAAGGAGTGGCTTGATTTTTATAACCTCTAATGAAGGAAAGAAGTGATTAACAAGACTTCAGTCAGTGTTTTTATAAAGTTTTCAGTTTTATAATCACATGTGAAACACATTTTATTACACGGCTTGGACTTTTGTGAATGCTAGAAACCTTACAGAAAATATTTGGTTCTATTCCCGTCTAATTTTACTTTGTTTCTGCATTGAACTCCTCTACTGCCTAGAAATTTTTCTGACATCGTGGATATATTTGGCAGGTTTCAGATTGTTTTATATGAAGACCTTAGGATTTCTGCCATATAAGTGAAATCATATAGTATTTGTCTTTCTGTGTCTGACTTATTTCACTTAGTGTAATTCCCTCTAGGTCCATCCATGGTGTTACAAGTAGCAAGATTTTATTCTTGCTGAGTAATATTCTGGATGAGTAATATTCCACTGTACATACGTACCACCTCTTCTTTATTCACTCTTTTATTTATGGACATTTAGGTTGCTTCTTTATCTTGGCTATTGTAAATAATGCTGCAATGAACATAGAGGTGTATATATCTTTTCAAATTAGTGTTTTAGGTTTCTGATAAACACCGAGAAGTGGAATTCTTGAGTTATATGATAGCTATTTATAA
>NW_006436298.1:27995479-28001709 GCF_000325575.1 Pteropus alecto | reverse complement strand
TAATGAAGGAAAGAAGGGATTAACAAGACTTCAGTCAGTGTTTTTATAAAGTTTTCAGTTTTATAATCACATGTGAAACACATTTTATTACACGGCTTGGACTTTTGTGAATGCTAGAAACCTTACAGAAAATATTTGGTTCTATTCCCGTCTAATTTTACTTTGTTTCTGCATTGAACTCCTCTACTGCCTAGAAATTTTTCTGACATCGTGGATATATTTGGCAGGTTTCAGATTGTTTTATATGAAGACCTTAGGATTTCTGCCATAAATGTTTGTCAGCCAGATTTAAAAAAAAAAAAAATCAGGTTGGGAGAGAAAACCTATATATTGTGGTATTAAAAATATTTTTACCTTCAAGGATATCTGCATGTATTTTAATACCCATATAGAAATTTATTTTCTACTGTAACCACATTTAACAAGCACGAATCATGAGATATCAATAAAGAAAACTTTATTATTCTTTCCCACTGACCATTTAAAATGTATTTAGTAGAGAAAGTTTTTATTACAACAGTGCTAGAAAATTGTAGGATGAATCATGACTTTTTAAAACTTTTTTATTAAGGTTTAATTTCCATATAACATTATATTAGTTTCAGGTGTACAGTTTAGTGATTTGATATTTGTATAAATTGTGAAATGTTCACCACAATAAGTCTGGTTAACATCCATTACTCTACAAAGTTAAACATTTTGTTTTCTTGAAATGAAAAATTTTAAGGTTTATTCTCCTAACAATTTTTAAATATACAATATAATATTATTAACTATAGTCACCATGCTGTATGGAAACATGACTTTTATGATTACGCTCAGGTAATAAAAACAAGTTGCAATTAAGTAATCAAAATCTCTAGTTTCATTAATTAATCATACCAAAATCTTCTCTACTCTCCTCAATGAGCCATATGTATGTAGGACATGTTTTTGCTCAGGTGGGATATAATGAAGGTTGTAGACGGTTACCTCTTCCTCTCACTTGCTTATCAGGAATTTTTCACCCCTCTAGAGTTGAGAATATGGGTAGAAATTAACTTGAAGTAAAGACTTCTTTGACTTTGTAGTAATATAAGATGGCCTCGAACACTCTAAGCAAGGATTTAAACCCGATTCTCATGTAACACATATTACGGGTTTGTATAGACTCCCTACTATTCCCTTACACCTGTAACTTCCATTTCATAAACAATTAAGATTTTTTTTAACTCTAGCTGCTGCTCTTTCCTCACTAACTTAGAGGAATTTGCTCATTCTTCTTTGTCAACTGAAGATCTTTGGATATCGACTGTAAAATCTTTCTTATGTGACTTATCTCAGTCCATGGGAAATACAGTTTGCTATGCCATTGTAATGCTACTTCCTAAAAAATACTTTTCTCTCTCACTCCCCTCTCTCCTTTTTGCTCTCCTTCCCTCTCTCAGTTCTCCTCAATCCTTCTCACCATCATCTTCCATATTACCATGTGCCAAGAGTGGTAGAATCTAGTCTTAGATTCTTCAGGTACAAGATGAAAGGGTCCCACAGAATGTGGGAGACAGGTGCTACTCTGAATTGTCTCACTGTTGCCCTTCTCATGAGGTTTGAGATGAAGGTCACACACTCCTTTCTTTCCTGTGAATGCTGAAACCCACAACAAAGGAGCTACTTTCTACAGATATTATTTTCTTCTAATTCCCTTCCCACACAAAATCTCTTTTTAATGCTTTGTATATGCATAAAGTGAATGAGAGAATTTAAGTCATCAAAATAGTTCTAATTATTTTCTTTATTACTCTGCATATTGGTTCACCTCCCATTTCATTTTGATATTTTATATGTAATACATCTCAGGCACCAGTTGAAACTCAATTTAACATTGTGTAACATTATCATGATAATTCTCATATTTATGGTGTGCTTAACCAATCACTTGAATGCTATAGAATAGAGCTGTGTTATGCTTGATTGCAATTCATGCTACCACCCTTCTTATCTATCTTCAAGTACATTGTATTTTAAAGTAATATTGTTTTATGTTTAACTTAACTTTATTTTTATAATTTTCAATTATTTAAACATTTTAAATGTAAATATGGACATTTTTAAGTCATTAAACAACTAGGAATTACTGATATAAGGTATATAAGCAAAGCATATAAACATGATACTCCAAGAAATTATTATAATTTTACTTCATTCATTCCAATAGTATTCATTAATATGTATGACACATTATGTATCTAAATTCTAATTCTGGTGTTTCTGCTACTAAGCAGGAAGACATGACTGTTTCCCAGGAAGCTTTTTCCCATGCTGCTATTCCACTTTTAAAATGTATGATTTAATGTGTTACAGTGGAAAAAGATAGTTCTTGTGAAGCTTCCATCATTTTGTGAACATTGCTTAATGGTATAAAAATCAGAATAGAATCTCTACAGTGAAGGGAACAAAAGTCCAAGGAGAATATGAACTATTTTCCATCTTTATGTAGATATTACTCATTCTCAAAAAATTGTCATTTCTATGAGGCTGTGGATTTCATAATAAACTCATCTTACTTGAGATAAGAACAAGTTTGGTCATTGCCCTTGGATAAGGTTAATTAGCCTGTTTGTCATTGTTACTGGTTTGATTTTTTTTGATACTTTTAGCAAATAATTTGTTTTCCTATAATATATTTTATGGTGACGATAACTCTAGCAAACTAAATCTGTACTTTGCTGGAGAAGAATTTCCTAGTTTACAAAAAGCATTATTCTCTCTTTGGCATAGGCATAAACTGAGATTGACCCCCCCAAGTAGGAAGTGTAGCTACTTCAACTAGAATAATTTTTCTGCAAAAGAAAGGATTTATTAGTAAAAATTTGACTAAAATCTTTAATAATTATGATATTCTGACATTCTGGCCTTTTTGTACATACTAAACATAAACAATGTGAGCTACTAATTTGTTCTGTGTGTGTTTTTTGTTAATGCAATTGCAAGTTTATTAAACAATGGTATATGGCAGATACGAGTATTTAGGATTCTTGAAAGTAAATTGGAATGTTTTTAATGAGTATGAAAATTACATTCACTTTAGATGATAAGAAGACAAATGAAATAGCACCTAAATGAAATGGTTTCTAAAATCATGCTTTTAACAAAATTAGAAAATGATTGAATTATGAAACACATGCGGCAATAGTCACTAATCTTAAAGTGCTGTCAGTCTGTGACCAAATGAATCATTTAAAAAAATGTAAATTCTATACTCTTAAAAGGATCATTTAACATATATGCTTTCACAAGCTCATGCACTTAAACTTTAAAGGAATTTAAATAAAAAGGTGCAATTATTTTTAAGTGGCTAGATTTGTCAACTTTTGAATTCTTACAGAATATGAATCGTATTAATGATTTTGTTTTTGAAATATAAAACCTGTTTTTTGCTAATTTTTGACTTTGTTCTTAAAGAAAAATGATAAGTAATGTAATAAGTAATGAGCTTTTCTACCTGGTAACAGCTTCAACTTGTCAATTATTGATTATTCACTGGTATTATGTGCCAAATACATTTTAGGCAATAGTTAATAAAATTCTCCTAAGTGACCCACTGTACTAAATATTGAAAACATAAAAGTAAGTAGTCTTCATCAGTGAGGAGGAACTACTTAATTATTGGGCTGTCAATCAAAGTTATTATTTGGTCAATGGAGATATGCGTTTGGTACTAGGGATGCAAAGATGTGAATGCAAACACAGCGGGATACGGGTACTCTCTCATTCTTGAATTCTTTTTACCTTTTCTAATTTTACAAAATTGCATAGTTTTTTAATCTTAATATTTATATATTAATACATATCATGTCTTAATTGATATTTATAAGAATATTTACAATAAATAAAAAATATTGCTACTTTATTATTTTAAAGGAAATGATAATTCATGCAAAGAAATTTATTAAAAATATACTCTTCCTTTCAGAGACGTTAAAGACAATAGTCTGATATTTAAGTTATCAGTTTAAGCAATTTTACATGCAGCTGTAGTCAAGGAGATAAGTCACTTTATCGACACACAGGATAACTTATTCCTTTCTCAAGTTGGTGAGGAATTTCAGAATAGAGCTCTAAAATCCAACCTCACATATAATTATCCTATACACATTGTGAGCACTTAAAATTCTTCAATGTCTGATAAATTGTCCTTCAGGTAAAAGATGAAGCCTGATTCTTCATACATATAGGCATCATAATTATCTTCCTCATATGTTTCAGTTTTATAAATACGTTTAGTTGTTCCCAATACCCATATATCTCTAGATGCCCAGTTAAATTGCTAAAGGGATTTACATACAGGATCTCTGGTTAGAACTATGCTGTAAAACTTACTTTGATTTATGTTTCAGTCTAGAATAAATAATTTCCTTTTAAATACACAGACAGCTTCAGGGTATAAGAGTGTTGGGAGAAGAAAACGGGAACATTTTCTCTAGATTTTCCTTGCTTGTGACAGTCAAGACTTATTCTTTCTTTGTTTGTTCTAAATTTTAAATAACAGCTGAATCTCTGGTTAGAATTATGCTGTAAAACTTACTTTGATTTATGTTTCAGTCTAGAATAAATAATTTCCTTTTAAATACACAGACAGCTTCAGGGTATAAGAGTGTTGGGAGAAGAAAACGGGAACATTTTCTCTAGATTTTCCTTGCTTGTGACAGTCAAGACTTATTCTTTCTTTGTTTGTTCTAAATTTTAAATAACAGCTGAATTAGATTTAATTCCAAATTTTAAACTTCTTTTAAAAGAGTAGAAAACAATCAATATACAAAAGAGATTAATGATCTAGTACCTTTAGATGTGTCCTGCTTCAAGTTCATATGATGGTGCAATTTGGTTAGTTTAATTTAAAGGATGCTCTGGGGAGAAGTTTTGAAGTGTTGCAAACTCTCTCCTTCAAGATCAATGTTAATGAACCCTAGTAAATGAAAGAGAAGCATGCAAAGGATAACAAAAATGACAAAATATTAGAAACCTTTAAGTAAGTGAAAGATATTGTGAACTAGTCTGTGGCTGGAGGAGTGAGGGGCAGGAAGAGTGTTCATGGCTGCAACCTGGGGTGAAACACATCTAGGGGCAGCAGTGAGAGTATTGTGTGAAGGGAGTTCTTGATGAACCCTAGTAAATGAAAGAGAAGCATGCAAAGGATAACAAAAATGACAAAATATTAGAAACCTTTAAGTAAGTGAAAGATATTGTGAACTAGTCTGTGGCTGGAGGAGTGAGGGGCAGGAAGAGTGTTCATGGCTGCAACCTGGGGTGAAACACATCTAGGGGCAGCAGTGAGAGTATTGTGTGAAGGGAGTTCACACAATAGATTGTTTCCCTCCATTTCCCCATGCCACCATTGTCTTCTAATCATAATTTCCTACCTCTTTACCACAGAAATTGAAACAGGCTTCCTATCTAGAACGTATCAGGCAAGATAAAATCTTGCTGGGATGAACAATTTTTAAAAGGATTTGAAAGTTATCACACTGACTTAAGTTCTTGTTCCATAAATGCATTAGGTTGTAAACCAATATCGCCTTCATGGATATCGGTTTACAACCTGAGGTGACCATTTCCTTCCAATTCTTCATATTTTAAAAATTTAATAATGAATACTTAAACAGAGAAATTGTAGGAGTAAAAGCGAAGAGATGTGATCCTCACTGGGTCTGTGGTGGCTAGGGGTCCTCATCGTAAGATTGTCTCCACTCTCCAGCTCAGCTGGAAGGATAAGATTTGTGCCTAGCTTTATCCTTTCCTCAATATATTTTATATTATTAGAGTGACCAATTGAGTGGTGTGCTGGAACCAGTTTGCACCTATTTCTGATAGCCAACTGTGAACCTCATCTCCTTAATCTGAATTCAGCCATGACACTTTGGTAACTTTATATTGGCATGGTGGGAGTATTTAATGATAGAAATTGAAAAATAACTCAAATCACACTTTTTTAAAAAAGATTGTTGGCTTACCAGAATACTGCTATTAGAGAAAAGAACACTAAGGCTTTGTGTCTCTTATAAACATAGAGGCAAATCATATTGTTAAAATTTAATAAAAGCCTACAATATATACAGAGGACAACAAATCATGATTTATTGGCACTTATCCAAAGAATGCAAGTTGGTTAACATTTAAAAATCAAGTAATAGAATTTACCATGGTTACGAACTAAAAAAAGGAATAACCATTTGATCATATAAACTACAAAT
>NW_006436298.1:27977410-27995453 GCF_000325575.1 Pteropus alecto | reverse complement strand
ATTCCTGCTAAAGAGTTAGAAAGTGAAGAGAATTTCCTCAAAGTGATAAAGGGCATCTGAAATCTTTCTCCTAAGATCAGGAACAGTGAAAGAATGCCAGTGCCCACCAATTCTTTCCACAATCGTGGTGAAGTTTTAAATTATTGTAATAAGTGCAAGAGAAGAAATAAAAAACCAGATAGGAAAGGGAAAATTTGGAAAGGGATATGAAAAACTTTTTAGATATTTATTGTAATGGATATTATTACTATCTTGATTATGGTGATCACATGTCAAAACCTATCAAGATATATAATTTAAATATATTTTGTTTCTTATATGTCAATTACATATCAATAAAACTGCTAAAAAAATGAGATATCAATTTATGCCCCCTAGCCTGACAAAAAGTTAGAAAACTGGATAATGCAAACTCTCGTTTTGAACTCGGGACATAGTAACTTTCAAGTACTGCTCTTTTCAGGAGGAAAATCTTGTAGTTCTTTATTAAATAATATGGACATACTCTCTGTAACACAACAGTTCTGCTGGGTATATGTGTCAGATAAATCTCTCATAAAACATAAGAGAGTATGAACAAGGATGCAGATTGCATTGTTGTTTGTTGTGGCAGAAGGTCGGATGTAGTGCAGGTACCTATCATCTCTGCAGGAGTACTTAAGAAAATGTGACTGATGCACACAGTTGAATACCACATTGCATTTGGAAGCAGGAGACTTGATGAATATGTTAACATAGAATGAAGTGAAACAAACAAACAAACAAAAAACAAAAGCAACAGACTGGATGAACTTAGAAATACAGTGTAGAATGAAACAAACAAACCAAAAAATATTGCAAATTATTACGCAGGACCATTTGTGTTAGTTAAATTTTATTAAACTAAGAAAGGACATATATTTTAGCATAATACATACCAACAGACGGAGGCACATATAACACATTGACATGGTTGCCTTATTGAGGTGACTAGGGATCAGGGAATGATAAATGGAGAAAAAAATGCATAAATAAATAAATAAATTTAAAAAACAGAAAATGATGATGTCTTGAACAAATTAATGTTATAATGCCCCATGAACTATATAATTTACTCAATTCTTTATATGTATGTTAACAATAATAATTAAAATATTAATATTACATGTTCAGGAACTACTGGTATTGCAGACATAGTCAAAGCCATTATAAATCAACTAATTGTATATTAACATAGTTTCACTGGTCCCATCTGATTTCATATTCTAGTTGTTTCAAAACCTCAGGACTGGCAGGGCAGATGAGTTCACAGCATGGTGCAGTAAATAGAGGTGTGTGAATAGTTCTTAAGGGGACTTAGAATAGCTCAATAGGCCTTCTGTTAGGGAAACAGCCTGGGATGAGACAAGGTCTTGTACGGACACCATTAATGAGATTAACAACCCATTCTGGAATTCCTCAAGGTGTTTCTATACCCAGTCCAATACACATTTCTTTTATTAAGGATCCAGGTGCAAGAGAGAAAATGCTTCAAACAAGAATTGTGCCTAGGGAAGGGGCTACAGATCAAAGAAGCTAGGGAATTCAGAACAACAGGCCTTTCTGCAGTTTCCCCAGGTGATTGCCAGGACAGTGGGAAGATTAGAAAGAGCCAAGTGAGATTCTAACTCAGTTGGGTTGTGCCAAGCTCACAAAAAGGCTGAGGAAATGGAAAAGGAAAGGAGCTTTTGGTCTTTTTTTTCATTGGCTAGATGAAAACTCTGACAATTGGGTGTAGATATTTTGCTACTATGTCACAGCTATCATTGAATAGTCTCAGTTAAATCCCAAGGGACATATTGAGTTATTCAGGAACAGTGATGGTCAGTCAGGAGCATTTGGCATTCAAAACTTCTGGCAAAATGTCCTTTCTTTCACCTCCTTCTCTACCTGCGAATGTCTTTGATAAAGAGGATAAAGGACTGAGCTTCTTTACAAAAGTCTCTCCCTCTAGGAATCTTGTAAAAAGTAAAACCTTGTATATTGTCAGTGATATGATGGCTACAAAAACAAAGACAATGGAATCGATGCCAAAGGCTTTAGAATAGGAGTAAAATGATATTGGAGGAGGAGGATTGTGGAATTAAGAAAAAAAAGTCTATTTTAATGAATTTCTCTGGAATATTAGCTAAAATATAATAAGGAGTATGGAAAACTTATTAAAAAGGATCTAAGCCAGAGTGTTGGGTATGTCTCACTCAAGTTTTTAAATGGCGAGTAAGTATGCTATGAAATATAAGCATTAAATCTCTTTCCTTGCAAGCAACAGTATCCTGAACACTTCAAAAGGTATGAATGTTTTGAAAGCCTATTGTTTACAATTATCCAGAGAGGTCAGAGAGTACAATATACTTAGGAGTGAATAAGACTTACTAACAAAAAATTTCCATTGGAAAATTTAAGTGAATTTTTCCCTTCATAAATAGTCTCTTAAAATATATGAGTGAGTATGGCAAATACAGTGATTTATATGAGAAAAGATATATTAGAAATCTAAAAACCTTAATGTGTATCATTGCCAGGTTGCTTCTTATACTATAGTGAAATGGTCTTGGAACAACTTAACTTTATGTATATTATATATTTTATATATAACATATATATTTTATACATATAATTATATATATATAGTTGTTACAAGTCACTCATTTTTGTTTTCAGGCATATGTTTGTTTTATAAGAGTCCAGTCTTGTTTGATTAGAACTAACAGATGCAAATTCTTGGGATTAAAATGAACAGGACTACCTAAATGACAATCTGAAACCTGCGGAGAATAGTGCGTTTCTATGAACTTTTATCAAAAATTCAAGTTATGAGGAATTATATTTTGATTTATTTTGAGTTGAGGCTATAAAACCTGAGCCGAGATGGCAAATGGGACAAATTCCTCCTGCTTTCTTGGGCTGTTTTACTTGTGTGTATTTTAATGCAATTTTCTTTCTGAGCATAAATACAAAACACTGAATTTATAACACAGTTTAAGATTTAAGAGGGAAATATGAGAAGGTTAAGAATTCTCTTCTCCCCTAAGTGTCTTATTATCGTATTGGCACTCTTTCTTTTCATTCTTTTTGTTTTTGGGCATTTGAATCACAATGCCTCCTCTACACCTTGATACAGAGGTTCTTTCTGTTTTCTGAGTAACATATAATAGTCCACAATCTCCAAACAGTGCTTTCTACTTTTTCACATGAGCTGGCTAAGATGTACCTTATATATCTGTATATGTACCAAACTATTATTTTAGCAACAATAATTAAAAATATTAAATTGGTCAAATGTAAATAAGGATTTTTTTTTAATATTCTTCAAGCAAAAAAGTGATGCTTATAGTTCTGGTTATTATTTTTGGAAATTTATATTAGGGGTATTAAGAAAACAAATCGAATTACCAATCTTCAAGTTTTAGCCTACATTTTCAGGTGATAGATGGATATTTTAGCTTTTTAATAAGACTGGGATAAAACAAATACCTATTATAAAGAGGCAACTTGAGGGTCTTAAACACAGTTATGAAAAGAAAAATATTTTTTAATGTTTCTTTGGAATTATTCAAGCAGCTCCTGCCACTTTGCTCCAGGAATAAAATGGTACATTCTTCTAATTAAAAGGTCTATATATAAACGCATTAATTATTTTGGTTAGGTGACTTTTTGTGCCACCATCTAAGAACCTCAACATAATTTAGGTTAAATCTGCAACCAGTTCACTACTTTTTCTTCCTCTATTTCTGTTTAATAGGTTTTTCATAATTGAAGTATCCATGAAATTTCTCTGTCGATTATGATTATGATTATATCTCACCACCTCTATGTAGTGATTCTAATAAGGTTATTTCTTGCGTGTGCTATAATAAGAGCCAGTTCACTGCGAGCAACATTTTGAAGCTTCAGTATAAAACATTCTGTAATTACCTTGTAATTATTTACTTCATCATAGCAATTACTAATTTTTTTAAAGCATATAAAACTGTCAATTGCTATGTAAGAGAGTTTTTAAAAAATATAATGCCTTTAGCTGATATACTGTGTGTATGTCTATTTATATTTACATATATACATATATCTATATACAGTAAGTCCTCACTTAATGTCGACAATAGGTTTGGTGACTTTAAGCAAAATGAGTAGCGAAACCAATTTTACCATAGACTGATTGATATAAACAGAGTTAAGTTCCTCTAGCATCTCATCAACATTATAATGAAACATCATTGAACGATAAAACATTATTTGAGGACATGCTCTATAGATATATAGATATATAGTCTTTATTCCTTTGCTTCTAAGGAAATGGGGCATGTTATTGTTATTGTTTTATTTACTGCTATAGCTCCACATTTTAAACAATTCCTGGCATTTAATAATATGGTGTATTCATGGATATCTAATTAATTATTTAACTAACTATAGCGTCCTTCAGTAATAGTTATGGGAAATGACAAAGTTAAGTTTGATGGTAACAAAATGAGAGGTACTAGCTTAGTTTCCCCAACCTAAGATTGATGAGATATCCATGCTAAATAGGAAGGAAGAGAAAGAGGAGAAGGGATTGGAGGAGAACAAATAAGCAGTGGAGGAGAACTTTTCTATAATGGGATCAAAGATCCCTAAGGTACCTGACTGTTTCAGACTTACCCACGTCCCTCTTCCAGGGAAAACTCGATGTCATAGTTGCTGAATGTTTCATGTGGGAGCTCTGCGTAGTCTGTAGCATATAGCTCTGGGAGCATTTCTTAATTTCCACAGGCCTCACTTTTTTCAGTGGCAAAATAGTGATAATGATAGGTCCTACCCCCTAAATGCTACTGTAACAATTAAATAAAAGAGGAAAGTACTTAGTACAGTAGTTATCATGAAGAGACTGCTCAAAAAATGACTGTAGATAGATCGATAGATTTACTGGGCAGCTTTAATACAAATAGATCAGTAAATCATGCAAATCAGGAAATGTATGGGAGATTTAAAAAAGAGTAATAGAATTCCTAAAAGACAGGAAGAACATGATGACAAAGTATAATGGAGATCTACGAAAACGCTTAGTGAGCAATTGTGCATATCCTCAGCACCATAGTGGAGCCTGGCCTACCCATTTAGAGTTAAAGGAAAATAAGTGCAGCTCTCATGAAGGCAGGCAATCACCAGGGCAGTGATTTTAGCCCAGAGTGATTGAAATGAACAAAGTGGGGACTAGAGTTGTATATTTATGTTTTATAGTTATGAACATGATGCTATTCAATATGCTAGACTTTATTCTAAGCACTTTAGAGCTAAGATTCCATTTCATTTCATATAATCCTATGAATTACCATTATTATTGGTATCCCTGTTTTACAAATGAAAAAACTGAAGTACAGAGGAATAAAATGACTTTCCCAGGGCCACATAGCTAGTGACAGGACGTGCTGAGGTTGGAAGTCTATTTAGCTAGAGAATCCAGAGTCTCTATGATACTGCTGTACAGCTTCTGTTCTTGAGCTCCAAATACCATGACTGGATTTCTAGGCCAGAAGCAATTACAATTGGTAATGAATTACATTGTATTGCTTCAAACTTTATTTTTGCCTCTCATCGCTGAGTTTAAAGGTAGTGTTCAGAAGGTGATTGCAGATTAAAGGCCAGGAGTCTCAGGTGTGTGGAGAGTATGTTTCGAGAATCTGTAAACTCTGCAGGACCAGAGAAATATGTTGTCAGGCTATTGAAGAATATTATTTCATTACAAAGCTAATTTACAATGCAAATTTTAAATTAATTGTACATGATATTTGCATTCTCTATATTAGCAAGCATTGTGTGTTTTTTAAAAAACTGCTAATATATTCTATCGCAAATACTTTTACAAGTACAGTTATAGTTTATGAAAACATTGTTGCCTTTCATGAGCTATGGACAGTTACACCAAAGTTATATATACCCAAAAACTGAATTAATTAAAATTTCTGAAGGTCAATTGTATAGCATCAGCATGAATTTAGAGCCTACTATCATTCACTTAAAACTGATCATTGTTTTCTGTGCATTCATGATTACGTAAAAAGGCATATAAGAAATCAATTTTCAAAATTCCAAATGCTTGCATTTCCTTGAGTCCCATGGTTAACTAGAAATATAAAGTGCTGTCTTTCATGCCCTGTCTTCTATTCTGCTTTCCCTTACTCAGACCCTTGGAAATGTCTGAAATAAAGTAAGGTTTCTGAAAGCTCCCTGGTTGTAAGATTGTAGAAATAGAAGTTTGATATTGTCTGCCATAAAGCAAACTAAAATGCAGTAAATGACTGAGGAAAACTGAAATTCTATACTTAAATCTGAGTTTAAGAATGCCTTTTACCCCACTTTTATACTGAAACCCCTGGATATCTTCAATGTGTTTCCTCCACTGGCTTGTATTTTGTACTTCTGTCTTTTCACATTCTCCAGGGACTTGATAATCTGCATCAACTTCAGATAGAGTGAAATAAGAGAAAACTCTACTTCCCTGGCCCACTCTAAGTATTATTCTGGCTCTGTAAATCAGTGGAAAAGACAAAAACAAACAAAAACCAAAAACAAGTAATAGCAGGTGCTTTCTTGCTTGAAATCATTTCCTTTTTAATGACTGTCATTTCTTTCTCACTTCTCTATGTTGTGGATAATGAATCGCTTCCATTTTTATGCTAGGATTAATTAACTAGTTACTTATTTCCTATTCATTTGCCTTTGAACTTCTGCAAATGGAAATACAATCTGGATTAGTTTCCTAAATCAGATTTTTTATTTAGGATAAAACCAGGGGGTGTTAATCTCGGCTTTGTCATGAATGAAAGTTCTAATTTAATTATATATTTTTAAAATGAGCTTCATAATTATAAAAACACTGCAATGCTTTGTTCTTTTTCCTGATGTTTTAGTCCGTGAACCAAAGACTGAGTAAATGTGTTCCTAATCCAAGAGGATGTCATTCCAACTGAGATATACAGTTCTCAGTTATCTGAATCAAGTGTGTTTTGCAGAAACACAGAAATACATGCAGAAAAATATACAAATCACAAATGTTCAGCTTAACAGATTTTTCTCAAAGTGAATTCATCCTGGAACCACAAGCTTGGTAAGAAATAAATAATGTACCTAGATGCTCCTTCTTGTGTCCTCCCTGTCATCACTCTTTCTTAAAGAGCTCAATATCCTGACTTCTGTCACCATTGCTTAAATGTACCATTTTTACATCATTTGTCTGGCTGGCTATTTTCAGTTCAACTTATGTTTGTGAGATTCATCTATGTCACTCATTGATTGTGAAAAAGTTCACTCATTCATTCTCATTAATGTACGTAATTCCATTGCCTTGGTATAACAATGTTTTTTTAATCACTCTATTTAACATTGTTAATCTTTTTATTTTCATCATCCTGATGTGTTATAATATTTCATGTGGCCACTGAGTTGTTTTGAAAAATAAGTATATCTTTGCTGAAGCAAAGCCTAGTTGTTGTAACTCGAATATGATTATGATTGAAGCAGACTTCATTCTAATTTAAGTATTGTGCTCTTAAAATGAACCAGGCATTGTTCTAGACTCTAAATATTAGAGTTTTGAATTGCACTAGCATTCTTGGAACTTAAGTTATGAGGGAGAGAAGATAATTTACAAGTAAAAAATAAAACATCAAATAAAGACAAGTGTTATGAATAACACAAATCAGTTTTATCAGTGAGTTATAGTCTATTTATTAATCATGAGATGTAATTTATTTAAGACATTAAACAATTTTGAGAGATTAAAGTTTGGATATGCCCATTAATTGGACCAGGAAGAAAATCAGAATATTATTCCACTGAAAATGAAATCTCTGAATTTCAGTTTATTTAGGGCATTTAGACTAAGAAAAACTCAGATGTATCAGTTCTTTAATTTTTAATTGAATTTCAGACTTTAATGTAAAATAATGGCTAAGGTGTGCACTTATTTTCTTATCATTATAATTGTTCACTTATATTAGATTATTCCTCAGATCCAAAGAGATTTCATTCTCCAACATTTTTAGCTAGTTTTCCACAAGTATCTTTACCTGCAGTCTAAATATTTTTAATTAATATACCCAATGATCAGAGTGCCAGTGGCTCACCATTAAATTTATATATATTTGTATGTATGTGTGTCTGTAATATCTACTGAATTAACTATACAATAGATTCTAAATCTTTAATTTTTCATTTACAAGCATTATTTCCAATTTTTGAACAAGTTATTTTGCTAATTCATCTGATATTTCCACCATCTTAATTTTAAATTCCAATACATAATAAACAAATGCAAAATAATATAAAAGTTCAATGATTGAACAAATTGGGGCTCTGTGGCATATATTTGTGCTTTATCTTTCCTTGTTTGGCCTAGTTTTGATAATTATAAGAATATACAGATAAATAATTTAAAGACATATTAGTTTAACCTTTATATTCTCAATAATCTACTGTATTCATTGTACTGATGAATTTAATTAATTACATTAAAATTTTCTTTTTGCACTGTTTATGTACTCATTGTTTTTCATTTTACCTACATTTTGATTGTATATGGATTTTGAAAAAATAGCATATGTGATATAATATTTAAAATATGCACTTTGTATTTCATTAATGCCATTTATCATACTAGTAATCCTAAAATTAATTGGTACATGATGTCATTGGACTAATTTTAAAAACATTTTATTATTCATTTCAAAGCATTATCTTTAGTATGCTTACAAATGAATTGTTACTGAGCTAAGAAAAAACTATTTCTTTATTAAATAAAGTTTAGAAGATATAGACATATAGCAAAATTATAATGTTCATCAGTTCTTCAACCACTTACCATCACTATTAAATATTGGTTTATTTATTTCAGTTATTCTGTACCTCTTCAAATTTTGACTAGTGAAACATTTATTTAAAATAAGGTTTATTTTTCTAAAGTACTTAATTTGTCTAAGAGCCTCCTGAGGTTGTAAACTATTTCTTTTTTTGGAGCTTTAGCTTTAAAAAGAACTCCAAGATTATGACTTAATGAGATTTTAAACAATTCATCTAAATTGCTTTATATGTAATTCTAATCTACCTCAAGACAAAATTTTATCTTACTTTTATATGCAATATATGATTTGAATTTTTCATTATGTAGCTTAATGATATCATCTAAAAAGCTAATATTTAAAGTAGTTTGCATATTTTTGTTTAATCGGGTTACATATTTATGATATTTTCAGTTCTAAAAAACTTGCATTTTTATGTTTTGTCTGATTTTTAATTTTTAAAGTTTGGTTTGCAATTCATAAAGTCATACTGCAATCTTTTTTTTCAAATGTGGGCAATTATGGTGAAAATGAATTGAGTATTAATGTGCCTGACATTGAGCTAAATGCTGAAAAAAATTAATAAAACAGAAAAAAACAGCCCTCAATTGAATTCCTTAAGTGTGGGTCATTTGTGTGTATATTTGAGGATGAAGAGAATGGACTAGGTGAGATCTTTCACAAACGTTCTTTGGTGAAAACAAAAACAAAATGAAAACGACAAAAATTAGAAGCATGCATATATGTGTCATAGAAATAACAAGGAGATATAGGAGAAACATAAAGGAGACTTACAAAGAAATGGTGAAACAGAGGAGCCAGGGAAGGGGGGAAAATACTGAAAGAAAACCATCAGTGTTTAAAAAGGAAACATTTCATTTCTACAAGTCCTGATGGGCAGATAAATCGTATGTTCCAGCATGAATTTTTCGAAAGCTAAAATGATTTTAGTATGTATTAGCATAAAACTAAATTATGAAAATTCCATTGCAGCTTTGCACTATCAGACTAATGGAACATTATTGTCCTGTTCTTCATGCCATCTTTTAATACTAACCTAGGTAAAAATGACTATGAATAGATAGCATGACATATAGAGTAGGATCTAGATTAAATAATGTATGAAGAACAATTAAAAGGAGATGAATATTTAGTCTAAAAAATAGTTAAATGGAACACAAAATTCTTTCAACTCTGAAGTGTCTACTCTTCCAATGAAGAAAAACTTGTTATCATTATTACTGTTATTATTAAAAAAGTATTTTTCTGAGGTATATATGTTTATATTTTTCTAGAAATTATATTTTTTATAAAGAATGTGTGACTTTCAATGAATAAAAGGAATTCAATATATTTTCAGTGAGTCTGATGCAGGTAATCATAGAAAATCACACTGATTAACATTTATAGACCCCACAAGTTTTTGAAAAGATTTTTGAATATTTAGGATTTCTGTAAAGAGAGTTTACAAAGAAACAAAATAAAACAAAACAAAACTCCCAAAATGCAATAACTCTGGAAAGGATTAGCTAAAGGCTAAAGAGGTCTAAATAATAATAATAATAATAATAATAACAGTAATAATAATACATAATAAACATTGTTGTTATTAAAACAAAATGATTACTTTTAATCTAAAAGTGAGTGGTAGTCTGAACAAATATGTTTTGTCCTTCAATAAGTTCAAGTTGAAGAGCAAAACCTAAAAATAAACTGTATTTTCATTAGTTCAAAAACACCAAATCAAGATGAAGGGAACAAAAGCCCTGGAAAGATATTGATTTAGACCCTACAAGTTAATTTAAAGATAAGATGGACAGAAAAAAAGAGTTTTAAAAAATAAGGTAAACCAGAGGATTTGTGGTTTGTCCTTTATTTGTCCTTTCTGAATTTGAAACTGTAGAATGTTAAAAATCTATATGTGTATGTATTTATATATGTATATAAAATATTAAAATAATGTGATATATTGGTTTAAATTATATTTATGTAATATAACTATAAATATGCAGCAATTCATTCAGTTCAGCCAACTCATACATGTTGGGAACACAATATAGGCTCTTTGCTAAATTAGTTTAATTTTTAGAAGAGGAAATAATATTTTTTGGTTTAAAAATTTATTCAATGTTAATGCCAAATTTTTATAAAAGGGCTATAAGTAGTAACTTTATTTCAAATCAGACTAAATATTACCTTCATCAACACACTTTTAGTCGATATTTGAAAGATAAAAATCCTATAGAAAATTGTCCACCTATAGGGCTCTTCGGAAATAAAGTTCATCAGATGACTGTAAAGATCACCATACACATCAAAGCCCATGTACATCAATATTGTATTGTTTCTCTACTAATTGTAATCATTTTCAACTGACAAAAGAAGGGTAGTTTAAAGTACATATTTAATGTGTCCATTAGTCACTCAGGGCCTACATAAGTTATAGAACACCTATATGCCAATTCCTTTGAAAGAAATGCAAAAGAATTCACTATCATCAGAAAACAAAGTTCTAATAAACACAATGAATTAATAAAGTAAAACTATACAACAACATGATAATATTTTTTGATATATATACAGAGAGTTATGGTAGCAGAGAAGGGGGTCGCATAACTCAGTCTGGGAAGTTGGAGGGGGTTTAATTTAAAAACACATCATAGAGAAAGTGTAGTTTTAGCTGAATACGGGAAGATAAATTGACAAGACCAAGAATGGTTTTTCAGGAGGAGAAAACAAAGCAAACATATAAGATGAGAGGAAGTAGACATTTAGGGAAGAAGAAACTGTTTGAATAAAAGGTTTTGAGTCTGGAAAAGTAATCCATGACTTAAAAATAGAAGATTCAGCATGCAGTATTAAAGAGAATAAACCTTATTTTGTAGTTGTCAGGTGATCACTGAGGGAATAGAGACACAATCTATTTTGCATTAAAGAGATTTTGCTCTTCGAGTTGTGTGGAGTACGTACTTGAAGGGGACAGGAATAGAAAAGACAATCAATTAGGAGATCTGTCTTTGATCTAGTGTAAAAATTAAAGACTATAATGAGGCAGGGTTAATAGAGATTATAAACTAGACTCACGTTTTATATAATTAGAGGTATAACTGAAAATATTTAAAGGGTAATGTATCAGAGTAGTGCAAATAGGATTCTCTGAGAAGTTGACTTTGAGACAGTGTAGTGTTCAGGGTGTTTATTAAGGATTGTAATGGCATCAGTACCTTTAGAAAGGAGAAAAAAGAAGTAGGGGTGGCCAGAGGGAGAAATTCATCTGTAATATAGTCTAAACAGTCTCAATAAACCAAAAAGCAGTCGGGGAATGGTATTGAGGCTGAAAGTGCTGGTCATAGATGTCTTGCATTGGGCTAAAAGAAGTGTTTCTATACTCCCTATACAATTAGTCATTGGATGTGGGCCACACTCACAACAGCATGATTTTGGCTGAGGCAGATCGCTGAAGCCAAGGCAGTTCCTAAAAGGGCCAACGGCTGAAGACTGTTGATAGCCTTCCTAGTATCTAGGAAACAAGACTGACTTTGCAGAGATTTGGGGGTGTGGTGGTGGTGGAACATCTCTAAGTCCATCACAGTATGTGTAAGGAAGGAAGAGCATCCAAGATTGATTCCAACATTTACAGTTTGAAAAAGGGATTTTGAAGTGATTCAATTAAAGAGATTTGCAGAAGGAATGACCATGTGTTGGTGGGAGAATTCAGTTTCAGACCCATTGAATTAGGCCGAATATTTTTAGGTAAAACTGTTAGAGTATAGTATTTATTACACCTTTGTCATGGGCCACATATCTGCATATGCCAGGCAGATAAATTTTATTAAGTAAATCTCAGTTGTCAGCCAGTATAGATAAGTGTATGGTAAGTAATACATGGGTTAAGGAAAGTGATTAAAACTGAAATGCATCTTGTTTACTGGAAAAACAAAGCTAAATGCATGCCCTATCTGGGAAGGATTTAGTTAACATCTTCATATTAGAAAATAATAGTGAGACATTATAGAAAATCTTTCAAATAAATGTTACTCTAAAAATAAAAAATAATAAATGTTCTGTATTAAGAAAATTAAATAAAATGAAATTACTCAACAAAGTTTTTATTTTTCTTTTTAAAAATAGCTATAGTTCTCTGGGGAACTCAATGTAGAAAGTACCCATTTTTTAGTGCTTTGTCATGGCATTTCATGAGATGTGGCATGATACCTTGTAATATCTTCATTTTCCTCACAGGAAAAAAAAATGAAGCTACTGCACAGTAAGAATTTGCAGTAAATCTTACAAGAACTCAGTAGCTTGGCATTTATGGCCCATCGCTTTCTTTTGATTTAGCAGGTCTGCCCTTCAATATTTCTTTTCTCCAAATACTTGCCCAACTCTGTTTTTAAAGTAATTTATACTGGTGGCACATTTTACAGCCTTTGGTAGTTTGTGGCATATGTTATTGTGTCAGAATGGTCCCAATCTAGTATATTTAGAGAAACTTCTGGATGTCTTTGGTAAAACTCAATTATTTTAAGGGTCTGTATCTCCAAGAAGGAAGGGCATGGTACTATCTAGTATTATTCCATGTGGGGAGTTTTTCTTTAAATGTTGCTATATTTTTTGCTTTCAGTTTGAAAGAAAACAATACCTGGAAGTGAACTTGCTGAAATTTTTGTTCTTTGTTTTTGAACTTGTTGGATAGTATGAATGCTAAACTAGGGAGACATGCATTATACAAGTAAAATATCCAATAATTTTTATCATAGGCTTGAATTCCAACATTTATAAGAGTATCTCAAGTCTGCTATATATTGAACTAAAACTTAGACTTATTTCAAGATTTTAAATAGACCAAGGTAGTGGCCCCAATATCTTATCACTTGAAAATACTCTGAATTATTGGGAGTCACTTTTAGATATATATCAAGAAATTTTCTCTCTCATAGAATGTAAATAATTATCCTTTGCAAAGATAAAACATACATATAAAATTAGAGTGGAAAGAGTACCCTTTACAATTAATTATACAGTAACTCTTCCTCACTACAATGTGTATCAGGTTTTATTTATGGTAAATGTGAATTTTAGAAGTACGTAGAGCACAATTAGTTTATCTTTTTAAAAACATTTGGTGAAATGTACCTCAATCACTAGTTGTACTTAAAATGTCCCAAAAAGAATTTATAAATAAGAATGAGCCTTATTTAAGATCACTAAAAAAGATTGGAAGTATTGCTTTATTTCCTGTCTACATAATCCTCTTGTTTCCATATGTGATTGCTATACCGTTTGGGTAAATCGATATGTAAACCAGAGAAAATAACTCAGATAATAGTATGAGATGAAATATAGTTAATTTCATGACTTTATTTCTTAGAACTCATGATACACCTAGTTGATTATATGGAAATTCCTTAGTCCGAAACTGAAAAGGCTGAGTGAGCACAATATGCTGTTTCTTCAAACAGCATAGAGAAAACTGTGGTTTGCACACTATATTTCCATTCCACCTCTCGAACAATGAGGCTACCACCTGTTATTAACTCTAAGATATCAACTGCCAAATATAACTTCACAATATTACTATTGAGAGAAGGAAAATTTAGACATGCTATCTCATTTTATCTGTATGATAAAAATAGAAAGTAGATATTGTATCCACTGTTCTGTGATGAGGAAATTGAAATTCAAGTGAAAGCCAGAGTTGTTTTTTGAGTTTTTTCCTGTCTACATTCAGATAAAAGGGGAGAGTACATGATGCAAAATATTGCACTCAGACATGTCAAGATTCTTGCTTCTATAGAGCTTACAAGAGGTAGTTAAAATAAAAGATGAATAAATACAACAAAGATGATTTTAGACACTGAGAAATGTTATGAAGGTTATACTAGTTTAAGTCAAAGAGAACCTCTGTGAGGAGATGACATCTGAGTTAAGATATGAAGGCCAAGGAAAATCTAGGCATGAAACTGTTTAGAGACTATCAATGCAAGCAGGGAAATTAGGAATTGCAAAGGTTCTAATGGGAACGAACAGAAATAACGATGTATGTGTATAGTGGGTATCCAGGGAAAATCAAGAATAGTATCATAGGAGAGGTAATATTTAACAAAATATTTTAAGGAGTTCACCTGGAGAAGAGAGATTCAATTCACTTTTAGAAGAACCAATGTCACCCAAATAAATTTAATAAGAAAAATTTAAAAATTAAAAAAATAGGACTGGAGCAAACTCATGTGGGTACCTGAAATATTTTGGGGCAGAAAGCAGACAATAATAGCTGAATACCATTATATGTAAGGGAAATAGAAAGTAAACTGGGTTCATAGAGCGAAGAACTACATATTCTATGAATAAGACAGTGAATGATTTGAAGAAGGGGCTGATAAGAACAGAACTGTGCTTTCGAAATGTAAGTCTTGCAGTAGCATTGGTAAGTGATCAAGGGTGTGGAAGGCATGATGGAAAAGAAGTGTAACAGAAGGATATTGAATTAGTTTGTAGGACGATGATGAGTATCCTTTTCTAGAGCACTGGTAATGACAATGAAAGGGAAAGAATAAATTAGCTAAGCTTTTAAAGGAAAAATTAATTACTTCTGAGTGTGAGTAGAGTTTCATTTTAGAAGACAACATAGACAAGGCTGTTAGAGCACAAAACAAAGCAAAACAAAACATCCCCCCCCCCAAAAAAAATAAAGGATGGTCAGGATTGAAATATTCTACCAATCTAAGAGCAGAGAAGGTGATGCTGCTTTTGTCAATTAAGATGTTATTGATAATTTTTAATGCAGAAAATGTAATGGTATACCATAAGAAGACTAGCATCATATGGAGAGCATGAAATATTGCAGAATGGCTAGGGGGAAAGGCACAGAAAAGATAATGGGAAGGGAGTCACTCATTGTAAACCAGAGAGTAGATGAACTAGCTGCTTTCATGGTATTAGCACAGGTCTTTGTTGTTGGACATGTCACATGATTGTAAAATATAAAAATGTCTTAAAATTATATAAAATCCAGAACTGTGGCATCAAATGTGCATTTTAATTCTTATTAAATTCAAGATGTTTCTCTAGGATAAACTTAAAGGTGTGTGACACTCTGAGGAGGTTGACTATCTGAATTGAAATCTATTGCATGCTGAAAATAGTAATAAATTTAATAATATAAATAAACTTGAATTTTAATATTTAGTTTAATTTTTTAATTTATTATGTATTCTCATTAAAAATAAAGAGGAATGAAAATAAGAAGAATTATATTTTCTTCAATTGAAACAAAACCAATACTATTTTATAATATTTTCTCCCAATGTTTTCTCTGTATATAATTTTTTTAAATAATTGTCTTTGTTATGCATTGCATAGTCATTATTAGACTGACACTTAACCTGGTACTGTATATATGTATGTATCTTATAAACTTAGAAACCATCAGTGAAGGGCTCCCCATTGCCATCTGGTTGGCAGGTTGATCAAACAACAAAAATTTAATTTGGGGCTTTCTTTATCAATTCTGGCATCAGCAGTCAGATCTATAAAGTAGAGAGAAAAAAGCAGGATTGGGGACAAAAAGAAATTTAATCGTGATGCAGTTTTAACAAAGGCTTTAGTTGATTTCTTGAGATTTGAAGCTAAGATCACCTTTTATTTTTCTTCTAGTTGAGGCAAGGAAGCTGAACCTTCATACTTCTGTAATACTTGTTATTTAATGCAGGATGCCCTGGAGCAAAGGGTGTTCCTTGGCCAAAGGAAAGGGTGTTCCTTGGTGTTCCTTTTGACCGAGGGCAGGTTCCAGCTGTTAGCATTCAGCAGGCAACACACAGGGCAGAAAGTGCCCAGGTCCCAAGGGAAGGGAATCCAGGTACATTTTACAATCTACTTTTCTCCTTCTTTCAGAATCTAATAACTGTGATGACAGAAATCTTAGTCTTTTGAGGGGGGGGCGGGGGGGTCAATAATGTATCCAAACACCTAGAACAATTACATAGTACATAGTAGAAGCTAAGTGTTTGCTAAATGAGTAAGCTTTCTCTTTGGTTCTAAAGCAAACAAAGATGCTTCTTTTGCTGGCAAGATAAATTTATCTAGATCACCTTTTCATTGATGGTATAAAGTCAAGGGTCCCAGTTCTATGTCAGAGTTTTGGCTTTAACTCCCACCTGATAGAGCCCTTTTCTCCCATTCCTTGATTGGTCATTGGTTTCCAATGTTTATAATCTCTGATGTAGGCATTTGTAATACATTGCCTGATTCCAAAATAACTATACTATTTTTCACAAATTGTTTTGTGTTCCATTTCCAATTTGAATTTGTTTTGTTTAATTCATTTACTTTTATAAACATTGAATATTCTTAAAGGTTTTTGTAAGCTTTGTAACTTATTCCACTTGCGCTATAAGGATTTGTCAGAATGTATAATCTTCTGTGACTTCTGTTTATTTGTAATCCGGTCTGTTGGTCATCTAGCAGCTCTGTTGTGCTCTTCTTTAATTGACTGGAACATGAAAATGTCACTGTTCTGTGCAGATTTTACTCATTCTTTTCCAAATTTACTGGTCACTTATTTTGTTTGTTTGTTTATTTGTTTGTTTTTTACTTTTATATAGGTTGCAGACATGCACATTTCTCATTGTTTCTTGAAGGCTCATTTGTTTATTTTTGTTCAATAGCGCAAAATCAATGGGCTCAATTCTCATTTTCATGAACAAATTGACCTTTGCTTCCTGATGGGTACAACTTCGACTATAAAACTGTCAGGTTTTAAAAGTGATACATTCAAATTCTGTAAACCAGTTTTCAGAATGCCATTGGAAACAAACACATACAAACGCTACCTTCATGCATCACCATCCTTGTTGCCACTAACAGTCTCTTCCCACCCATACATACTTCTCACTCCCATTCCTGTCCACTATCACAATCAATCACACCTATGATTTCTCTTTCATGGCTCAGGCCAAATATCTTCTCTGTGCAGTATCTTAT
The DNA here is from genome assembly GCF_000325575.1 of Pteropus alecto. Classification (NCBI taxonomy): domain Eukaryota; kingdom Metazoa; phylum Chordata; class Mammalia; order Chiroptera; family Pteropodidae; genus Pteropus; species Pteropus alecto. The sequence continues at coordinate 27,977,640 of NW_006436298.1, read as the reverse complement.
TGTGGTTCGTATCTCATTGTACAACAATAGTATTCATATTATATTTTTTATTTTACCTATCTCTTTCACTAGAATAAGAGCTTCTAAAAAGCAATTAGGCCTAATTAACTTTTATAAAGAAAATACCTTGCATATTTGCTTATACATGGTAGATAGTCATGTTGAATATTGAATGACTGACCAATTCTCCATTTTCTCAGATGCTTTCAGTATACATACCTATTTTATAA
>NW_006436298.1:27924211-27977381 GCF_000325575.1 Pteropus alecto | reverse complement strand
TTTTTTGCTTTCAAATGAATGTAACCACAATGTGTAATGACAGAGGCAGAGATTGAAATAATACAGCTGCAAACTAAGGAATGCCAAGAATCAATGGCTACCACAAAAAGCTAGGAAAAGGTAAGGAGTGAATCTCAGAGGGAACATAGATCTGCTGACACCTTGATTTTAGACTTCTAACCTCTAAAACTGTGAGAGAATAAATGTCTGATGTTTAAGCCCATAGTTTGTGGTACTTTGTTACAGCAGTCTTAGGGACATATATTTAGTGTATATAGTAAAATGAAATCCAGATAAGTCTATCATACAAATATCTGTATTTTGGGAAACATATCATGATGTACATCTTTAAAGAATGATTACTTTGGTCAAACAAATCTGGTAAATAGTGCATATTATATCTCTCTTTTGTTGATTATGATGGTTAATTTTATGTGTCAACTTGACTGGATAATGTGTACCTAAATATTTGGCCAGACATTATTTCTTTCTTTTTATTTAATTTTTAATTTTTAAAAATTTTTTATTAAGTTTATTGGGATAACACTGGTTAATACAATTATATAATTTTCAGATGTACATTATAATTTGACATATGTTCACTGCCCATAGTTAGATTTCTTTCTGTCATGACATATTTGACCCCTATTTACCCCATCTACCTCCCTCCTCCCCCTCCCTCTTGGTAACCGCTAGTCTATAGTCCGTGTCCACGAGTCTCTGTTTATTAGTCCTGTTAGTCTTGTTAGTTTGTTGCTTTAAGGATTATATCCCACATAAAAGTGATATGTGATTTTCAACTTTTTCAGTCTGGCTTATTTCACTTTGCATGATTATCTAGAGGTCCATCCATGTCGTCGCAAATGGCAGTACTTCATCTCTTCTTATGGCTGAGTAATATTCCATTGTATATATGTACCACAGCTTCTTTAGCCAATCGTCTATCATAGGACACTTCATTGGCTTCCATGTCCTGGCCACTGAGAATAATGCTGCTATGAACATCGGTGTGCAAATATCTTTTGGATATGAGTTTTCAAGTCTTTGGGGTAAATATCCAATAGTGGGATTGCTGGATCATATGGTAGATCAATTCTTAGTTTTTTGATTTGCATAGTGGCTGTACTAATTTGCAGTCCCACCATCAGTGTATGAGGGTTCTTTTTTGACCAGACATTATTATAGGTCTTTCTGCGAGGGTATTGTTGGACGAAATTGAGATTAACATTTTAATCGGTAAATAAAGCAGATTGCCCTTCATTAAGTGAGCAGGCCTCGTTCAATCAGTTCAAAGCCTGCATAGAACAAAAAGTGTGATCCTTCCCTAAGTAAAAGGGAATTCTCTAACTGACTGCCTTCAGACTTCACCTGCACCATCAGCTTGTTTTGGTCTCAAGTCCGTGAGACCATAGTTCAGATTTGAATTTGCCAATTATACACATACACATACCTCCTGACTGATACAGAGATTTAAATTTATTTTCATATATTGTCCCTGCACAGTTAATTCTACAGTTAGGTAACTTGAAGAACTTGTTTGTTTAACCTACTTGTTTGTTTAACCTACTTTTTTTGAAATTTGACTACTAAAATGTTTATTCACTGGATTCCTATAACATCACATAAATCCAATATGCTATGATTTGTACCTGGGGGGTGGGAAATATATATATATTCAGAATACATAGGTAGGTAGGTAGATAGATAGATAGATAGATAGATAGATAGATAGATAGATATTCAAAATGTAGGGGGTAGCTACAGGGAACTTTTAAACCAATGTCATAGTATTATCCATGACACATGTAGCTGCTCAGTTGCTACATAAAAGCCACAACTGCCTGAAAGTATGTAATATTATGGCTTTTCAAGTGACAAGATTTATGTGGGTCCTGACCAAACCATGCAACCTCTATCCTTTCTAACCAGCATACAAACCCAAAGTATAATTTTAGTTCATTATTCTGAGAGATTAGAAGTCATGACCTGCAAAATACAATGAGAACAAGCCAACGGGTCTAATTTAATGGAGGTGTTAGCTATATGTGCATTCTAGTTATTTAAACATAAATAACAGTTGGAAATTCTTGATCAAAGATCATATATAAGATTGTACATAAGTAATTATGTACAAAATATTATATGAATGCAAATAACATGAAAAGCACCATGATACTACTGATACAAATGGTCATGCTAAGTAGTAGTATGCACAAAATTATTGAATTTCAATGATTTCACAAAATCACATTTAGTTGATGGAAATTGGAATTTTATAGAAGTGATCAAATTAGATTCTGCATGTTCTCTTTTGAAGCGTGAAACCTACTCATAATTATTCTATTCTTAAGTAGCTTTTTAAAATTGATTCAGTTCTTCTGTCAGATTATTTCAATAATTACTAAAGATTGACTTTTTATGAACAGATTTAGTAATGTACCAAAAAACCATATTCACATAGTTTTATAGGATTAACTATTGTGCTTCCTTAAGAAAAATTTTCTCTTTTTTTTATACAAGGAGATGATATTGTTTTTTATAACTTGGTTTGATTATTCAATGTAAGTGTATGTTCTTTTCTTTTGGGAGATTTCTGGTCTGATTTATTTCTATTGCGGCATATGTCTCTTTCTACTGTCACATAATCCTTTTGATTCAAGAGCTTAATGAGAAGTGTAGATATTCTGACCCAGGAACAGCAACTGCGAAGTGGCTTGGCATTACAAAATCAATCAAGAAACCAAAAAATAACTTCATAGATTTTCATCTGCTGAAAGGCTAAATGTGTAAATCATGAGAAGCTAGAAAGCTTATGCACTTGAGAGATTAAGGATGAAAGAGCACATCATCAGAAAGTGGGATTCCATCTAGCTAAGACAAACCCTTAGAAAAATAAAAGGGAGAGACTTGAAGGTATGAAGAAATTATATCATTAAAATTTGATCCCTTCTAATATTAAGATTGACTTGGAGAATGGTTTTAATTTTGTTGATTCTCACCAGTGTATTTCTAAAATGCAAATGTATAGACTTATTTTCTAAATTAGTTATTTTCAGTGGCTAATAATTGATTAATTAAGTATTGGGGACTTATTTTATGATCTTCTTTGTTGCAAATATTGACTCAATGATTTTGTGAATCTGTACTTTCTAATGTCCAAGTCATTGCATATTGAAGAATTATATGACTAGACAGAGTATCTTGAACTCTTAAAAACTAAACAAAAAATATTCAGTGAACTATAAATTGCCTGTTATCATTGTTACTTCAAAGTAATATTCAATATACGAGCAGTCGAGTTTTAATGTATTATGATAAACATTTTTATGTTTACTAAGAAATTGCAAAGGAACAATTTTTTTTTACAAAATGTGCAAATTAAATATAATATTTTAGGTAATTATTCAAAAATTTTAGTGGTTGTTCAGTATCATCAAAAGGTGTTTTCACAGTTTATTATCACTAGTGAGAATACAGAAGGAAGCTTTTATCTTCATTGAATGTTAGATAGCTAAAAGGAAAGGTCTAGACAGAAAAAACTTTTTTTCAGTTGCAGTGGTGAAGTAGAGATATTTGGGTATGCTGTATTTCTCCCAAAATGAGACATGAAAGCTTAAGTAACTGAAGGGAAGAAGGTATAAGAATTTTGTTTGAGCAAATAGTAATTTTTAATATTTATGTTCAGATTTGAATTATGAGACAACATGATACATAAGAGTTAACATAGAAGGAGAAAAATTTGTTTATTATCATTCTTTTATGATGATATCAAATAATATATGGTTACATACTGTATTCCTAAAGTCCATCATCTTAACTTCAATTTAGAAAAAAATTAGGTCATTCATAAAATCCAATGGAACTCCAGTTTTTAAAAAAATATATTTTAAATTCAGTCTTTGGTTATCTTCCATCCTTGACAAAGAAACTGACAGTTAATCTAATTTGTGTCTTTTAGATTTGCCTCTTCTGGACATTTCCTATAAGTGAAATTAAACCACATATGATCTTTTGTGACTGACTTCGTTTACTTAGCATAATGTTTACAGGGTTCACTCATATTATAGCATGTGCATATACTTCATTCCTTTGTATTTATGAATTATATTTCATTGTATGTATATACCACAACTATTTATTAATGCACAGTTGATGGATACCTCAGATGTTTTCATTTTTTTGTCTATTATGAATAATGCTTCTATGAACATTCATGTCCAAGGTTTTGTCTGAATATATATTTTCATTTTTGGTATATATGCCTACAAGTAAATTACTGGGTCCTGTGATAATTATATGTGTTCTTTTTTGGAACTGCCAGATGATTTTCCAAAGCATCTGCACCTTTATACATCACCACTAATAGTGTATGAAGATTCCAATTTTTCTAATCCTTGTCCACACAGATTATTGTCTTACTTTTAGCCTTTGAGATTGTATCCTTTTTAGATTAGAGGCATCTTAGTGGATTTGAAGTGGTATCTCATTGTAATTTTGATTTGCATTTTTATATTGGATGAGAGAATTCCCTTTCATTCCTTTTTTTTTTTTTTTGGTAATGTATTAATAATTACACTAAATATAAATGTTCTAAATTCACCACACAGAAAAAGAGATTGGCAGAGTGGATAATAAAACACAACCAGACTGCATGCTGTTTATAAGAAACTCATTTTAATTACAGCGATATAGGTAAGCTAAAATATAAAAAAAAAAAAAAATAGAAAAAAGATATAAATGCAAACAATCAAAAAAGCAGGAGTCACTATATTAATACTTAGGTTAATTAGGTTCACAGCAAAGAAAATTTCTAGAGACAAAGAGATTACATAATTTTTTAAAAGGATCAAACAAGAGGGCAGGAATAGCGATCCTAAAAGTGTACACACTAAACAACTGTCTCGAAATACATAAACCAAAAACTGGTACCACCTAAAGGAAAAATAGAACATCTACAGTTTTAGAAGGGGACTTTAACACCTGTCTTTTAGCAAATCATAGAACTACTTGTCAGAAATCAGCAAGGATATAGACAAGAGGAATGCCACAGTCACCTATGGGATCTAATTGTCACCTATAGAATATTCTCATCAACAACAGCAATAAAAACATTTTTCCAAAATGAGATTTCCATCAGAATAATCTAATTTTTGATCATAAAGCACAATTTAACAAATTAGAAATAATCAAAAGTATACAAGTATGTTCTCCGACCATAAAGGAATCAAATTAATGTAGAAAGGCAACAAGAAAATCTCTAAACACATGGAGTATTTTTAAAAATCCAATTGGAAAATGGGCAAATGGCAGGAATGGATATTTCACTAATGAGGATATACAGATGGCATATAAACACTTGAAAAAACATGCAACATCATTAGATATTAAGGAAATGCAAATTAGAACTGCAACGGAATATCACTTCATACCTATCAGGATGACTAAAATAAAAATGCGAAAACACCAAATGGTGGAAAGGATGTGGAGAAACAATCACTCTTAAATGCTGGTGAGTACGTAAAATGGTACAGCCACTCTAGAAAATACTTTGGCAGTCTCTAATAAAAATAAAGTGGTAATTATAGTACAATCCAGCAATTTTACTACTGGTCATTTACTTCAAAGAGATGAAAACTTATGTTCACACAAAATCTGTAAATGAATGTTCATAACAGCCAACCTTATTATTAACAACCAAAAACTGGAAACAGACCAGATACCCTTGAAGAGTTAAACAGTAAAATGACTACTACATACATACCATGGAATACTACTCAGCAATAAATCAGAACGAACTGTTAATATGTACAACAGATTCAGCTTGGATGAATCTCCAGAGAATTATCCTGAGTGAAAGCCAATACCCAAAAGTTCTATAATATGTGATTCTATTTATTTAACAGGTTTGAAATAATAATTTTAGAAATGGAGAATGCATTATTGGTTGCCAGGGGGACAAATAGAGGGGAGGAGGGTATGGCTATAAAGGGCAACACAGGGATCCTTGTCATCAAGGAACTAGTATCTTGACTGTGGTAGTTGATGGTGGTTGATATAGGAACCTGCACAGGTAATAACACTGTATAGAATGAAACATGAGCATGTTTGCATACACACATACACACATGAGTATAAGTAACACTGGGGAAGTCTGAATAAGATTGGTGGATTTTATCAATGTCAGTATTCTATTATGAAATTGTACAAATTTTTCAAAATATCACTAATGGAGGAAACTAGGTTAAGGGAACACAAGGTTTCTTTGAAAAATGTCATTGATATTTTCATGGGGATTTCACAGAATCGGTATATTGCTTAGGGTAGTATGGATATTTTTACAATATTCTTCTAATCCATGACCATGTTGTATCTCTCCATTTATTTGTGTTGTCTTTGTTTTTTGTGCGTTTTTGTTTTTGTTTTTTTGTTTTTTGGGTTTTTTTTTTTAAATCAATGTCTTATAGTTTTCAGAGTACAGGCCTTTCACCTCCCTGGTTAAATTTCTTTCTAGATATTTTATTGTGTTGATGCAATTGTAAATGTGATTATTTTCTTAATTTTTCTTACTGATAGCTTGTTGTTAGGTTATAGAAATGCTACCACATGACAACACCATGACATCTTTCAGAATTAAGAGTAAAGAATCTTAAAATTATTATGGAACCACAAGAGACCCCTAATAGCCAAAGTAATATTGAGAAAGAAGAACAAAGTAGGAGGCATCACACTCCCTAATTTCAAACTATACTACATATCTATAGTAATCAAACAATATGTACTATTACAAAAACAGACACATAGATTAATGGAATAAAATAGGAAGCCCAGAAATAAATCCATGCATATAGGGTCAATGACAAGAAGGCAAAAATGGGAAAAGACAGTCTCTTCAATAAATGGTGTTGGGAAAACTAGATAGCTATGTGCAAAAGAAATGAAACTGAACCACTATCTTACATCATACACAAAAATACAGTAAAAATGGATTATAGACTTGAATGTAAGACCTGAAACCATAAAACTCCTAGAAGAAAACATAGTAAGCTCTTTGACATCAGCGTTAGCAATATTTGCTTAGACAATGAGATATCACCTCACACTTGTCAAAATGGCTATTATCAAGAAGACAAAAAAATACAAGTGTTGGTAAGAGTATGAATAAAACGGAACTCTCATACCCTTTTGGTCTGAATGTAAGTTGGTGCAGCCACCATGAAAAATGGGGATTCTTCAAAAAATTAAAAGTGAATCTACCATATGATCCAGCATTCATTACCAGACTATTTATAGTAACCAAGACATGGAAGCAGCCCGAGTGTCTGTTAGATGAATGGAGAAAAAAGCTGTAGCAGATATATACAATGGAATATTGCTCAGCCATAAAGAAGAATGAAATCATACCATTTGTGATAATGTGGCTAGATCTATAGAGTATTATGCTAAGTGAAATAAATTAGAGAAAGTCAAATACAGTATAATTTCACTTACATGTGGAAGGTAAAAACCAACACAAAACAAATCAACAAACAAAACAAAACAAACAGACTCATAGATATAAGATACAAACTGGTGGTTACCAGAGTGGGTAGAGGTTGGTGGTGGATGAAATAGGTAGAGGGAATTAAGAAGTACAAAATTCTAGTTGTAAAATAAATAAGTCATAGGAATATAATATACAGCATAGGGAATATAGTTAATAATATTATAATAACTTTGCATAGTGAGAGATGGTAACTAGACTTGGTGGAGCAATCATTTTGTAATGTATTAAATATGAATCACTATGACGTAAGCCTAAAACAAATAAGATGTTGTATGTCAGTTATAGTTCAATTAAAAAATTAAAATGAAAAAAATTTCTTTGTCTATTTATTTAGACCACATGAATTTCAAATTAATTCAAGAAAAATTTCAATAAAAATGTATGATGGAGATACTTAATGTTTCAGTATTATTTTAGAGATTTATTTAAAATGTGAATCTAAACTATCACCAAAATCTATTTAAAATATGAATCTAAATATGCCATTCATATTTTCACAACTTAATTAGTCTCTAGGAAAAAAATCTGTCTTATATTTTTATAAGGCAGATGTTAAAAGTCTCCATATCTGCCTGTCTGTCTAGCTTCATTGTTGTCATGTTTTATTTTACACATTACATCATCCCACACCAGGCTTTTTAGGATATAGGATCTGTGCTTAAAATGCATTTTTACCATTTTTTTCACCTGCTAAACACCTTTTAACCATTTAAATTTATTTTAAACTGAGAAAACTTGTCCGTGAATCTTTCACACTGGGTCAGCTTTCCCTTCCTTATCCCTTTATCTTCTATGTTTGCATAATACCCCTTTCCACATCTCTTATTGCACTTATCTCATTGTATTATGAAGATCTATTTAAGGAATCTGTTCAGTCCTCTTACTCTACCTCATAAGAGCAGAGATTAGAAATTCCCAGAACTAAGCATATTGTTGACATATAACAGATATTCCATAAATATTGATTATGAAAATGAGAGCTTTAGATTTAATTTGAAGACATTTCTTCTAAAAATGTAATACTGTGAGACTTCTATGCAGAATTTGTGTTGCAAAACTTCTCTTTACATACAATTACTTCTGCATTGTTTCAGCTCTTAAAGCAATTCAAATGACTTGTACAGCTTTTCCCCTTATGGTTTTGATGGAATGCCCTAATAATTACTTACATTTGCACCAAGAAATTATAGCAACTAATAATTACTAGAGTTTGTACCTATTATGAAATTATACTTAATAATCTCTAAGGAAGAAGAGCCTTTGAAAAATCAGATGTTCTGAAATTAATTTTTATTACTTTTACAAACCTATCAACTCTGTTTCAGTGCATCTCCTAGTACACATGGTGATTAACGTTCAGTGTGTTAATCTGGATCTACAGTTTCCACTATATTGTGAAGTGTGCATAAGGAAGTGTGAAATAATATTAAAAATATACCCTGGATTGGAATCAATAAGCTTTTGTTCAAATCCAGAAGCAAATTAATTACTATATGACCCTGAGAAAATCACTTAATACTTTTAAAACCATTGCTTCATTAATAAATTTATGGTGTGCCTCAAGGTATTCTTTGAAGATTTAATAACCTGTGAACATGAAAATATGTGCTACTTAATAGAAAAATAAATATCGTGAGTTCCTGTAGATGTCACATATGTGTTTTTGAAACTTATGGTATTATCTATGTCTGATTTTGTATAAATTCACTGATATGTGTATGTAGGAGCATACTGAAGTATTGCAGCTTTATAGTGCACTCAAAGTAAATGCTTAATTTTTGTAAAGCACAGAAATAATTAGAGAGTGTATTCATAATTTTTTTATTTTACCTAGTATTATACATTTATTTAGGAGATGGTATTTCATCTTCAAAATTTTTAAATACAATTTAATAATTAAAATATAATTATTCAGTTTGATAAAGTATCCAGAGTATTTTAATTCATTTTGTGTTACACATACACTGTATATTTCTGGCAGTCCTTTTTTGTAAATTTGACATTCTGCTGATGCTGTGTATTAGGTACATACATGTTAAGGATTGTTCTGTCTTCTTGGAGAATTTTCTGCTTTACTATTATGTATGCTCCTGTTTACATAATGCCCCTGATAACTCTCTTTACTTTGAATTCTGCTTTGTTTGAATTTAATATAATTATTTTCACTTTGCTATGATTAGTATTAGCATGGAAAATATACTTTTAATCTGTTTGTCTTTATATGAAGTCTCTTGTAGACACCATATAGTTGAGTCTGTTGCTAGATCCACTCTGACAATCCCTGTCTTTTAATTGGGCATTTAGATCAGTGGCATTCAAAGTGATATTTATATAGTTGCATTAATATCTACTGGTACTGTTTTATATTTGTTGCCCTTGCTTTTTGCTTCTATTTTATCTTCTATTCTTTTTCTGCCTTTTGTGGTTTTAATCAAACATTTTATATTATTCCATTTTTTTCTCAGCGTATTGGTTATACTTTTTCAATACTTTTTTAAAACTCCTTTTCTTCAGCAATTACCCTATATGTGCAATATGCATTTACAACTAATCCTATTCTGCTTTCAAATAACACTATATTGTTTCATGGGTACTGTGAGTACCTTATAATAATAAAATAATCCTAATTCTTCCCTCTTGTCCCATATATCATTGCTGTTGTACATTTCACTTATACATAAGCAAACTTAAGAGTGCATGTCAAATACAATGTTACTATTTTTTTAAAAAACAGTTACCTGTTTGTTGTGTCAGTCCCAGCATATTGATGGCAATGGTCTCAGCTAGGTATGCCTGAGGCACTTGCCTGGGTCCATCTTACTCATTGTGAGCTTCACACACATTTCCTCCAGTGTGGCCAGTGTTGTGACTACCCACCCTTCTGGTGCCTGTTAAAATCATAGGACATACTTCAGCAAAAACTATCAGGGGAACTTTCAGGAACAAGGTTTAGTACTCAGAAATCCTGAAGGGTATATGGTGTGCCAAGGGCTACACAGTGAGGTCGTGGGGAAAGAGAGAGACCATGGACCTTAGACTTTGTCTTTATTAGCATCTGAGGGTAGGTTATCTGGGATGTTGCTGAATCACTCATTATTAGCCAATTTGCAGCATAAGAGTAGGAATTAGGGCATGAGAGAGTGAAGGCAGGGTTACTCAAGTAATCTAAGTCACTTAGGGTTTTCTGAAAGGGGAACTTCATGGGTGTGGGATGCCTGGTTCCTTATCTAGTTATTTTGCTATTAACTGTGTCTTAGAGCTGGCAATGTGTTTATTTAAGATGGGTTTCTTTTGAAATGGATGCCTCAGCAATCAAAAGTTTAATGCTGGGCACTTACACTATTACGGTTTATATCAATTAAGAATAAGACAAATACAATTTTTTACTTTCTCATTCTTTTTCCTGTGTTCTTCATTTCTTTAGGTAGATAGAAGTTCTGACATATTATTTTCCTTCTCTCTAAAAAAACTTTTTTTAAAACATTTCTTTCAAGGCAAGTCTACTGGCAAAAAATTCCCTCGGTTTTTATTTGAGAAATTCTTTATTTATCCTTCACTTTTCAAGGATAATTTTGCAGCACCAGAATCCTAGGTTAGTGTTTTATTTTCTGTCAACATTCTAAATATTTAAATACTTTCGTGGTTTCTGAATTGCAGTTCAATGTTATTCTTAATTTTGCTCCTCTAAAGGTAAAGTGTTTGTTTTACTAGGTTTTTTTTTTTTTAATCTTTTAGTTTATCTTTGATTTTCTGTAGTTCGAATATGATATGCCGAGTTGTGGATTTCATGACATTTATGCTGATTGGTGTTTCCTGAACTTTCTGGATCTATGATTTGATGTCTGACATTAATTTAGGGAAATTCTCAGTCATTACTTTCAAATATTTTTTTCTGTTCTTTTCTATCTTCTCCTTCTGATAGTTCCAGTACAAGTATGTTACACCTTTTGTAGTTATCCCACAGTCCTTGAATATGCTGTTCTGTTTCTTTTTCAGTTTTTTGTTTTTCCTGTTTGCTTTTCAGTTTTAGAGGTTTCTATTGAGATATTCTCAAGCTTTAGATTCTATCTTGTCGTGTATTATCTACAAAGTCCATCAAAGGCATTCTTTATTTCTGTTACAATGTTTTTGATTTCTAGAATTTCTTTTTGGTTATTTCTTAGTTTTCCATCTCTCTAATTACCTGTTATTTCATGCTTTCTCCTTTATCCATTAGAACCCTTAGCATATTAATCATTGTTCTTTTTAAATTCCTGATTTAATAATTTCAACATTCCTCCTATATCAAAGTCTAGTTCTGATAATTGCTCTCTTCAAAATGTGTCCTTTTAGTATGTCTTTTATTTATTTTTTCATAGTTAGGCATGATGTACTGGGTAAAAGGAGCTGTTGTAAATAGGCCTTTAGCAATGTAGTAGTAAGTTGTGAAGAGAAGGGAAGTGTTCTGTATGTAGTCTTATGATTAGGTTTCTGTATTTTAGTGTGTCTGGGACTCCAGACTGTGAACTTCACATGTGCTTCTCCATCTCTCCCCACCTCCCTTAGGTGCGACTGGATGGCTAGAGTGGGCTAGAATTGGATATTTCTCTTCCTCCACGAGGAATGCTGCAACCAGCTGTTTGATATTTCTTCTCTTCCATGTGGAAAGCTAGACTGATGAAACCTCAGCAGTTTAGGCTCCGGTTAAATAGTTTCTCCTGAGAGTAGGTCTTGTTAAGAACAGAATGCTCTGGCGTATTTCAAAATGGCTCTCTTGCCCTGCCAGAAGCGCAGAGAGTATGGGGGTTCCCTGTTAATTGTGTCCCCTTGGGGTTTTTGTCTTATGGACTTGTCCACACTGAGCTTCCAAGAACTCATCATTTACAGTTCAGGTTTCCCTATCTAGATAGTGGTTCTCATGGTGGTTTCTGCTCATGGCTTTCTGCTCTGGTAAGTTGAGATTTTTTTTATATTTGTCTGTCAGACTCTCCAATTTGGGGGGCAGCAGTTTGCCCTGTGACTTCTCTTGTGGATCTAAGAATTGTTGGTTTTTATAATTTGGTCAGTTTGTTGCTAGGACAGAGTGGACACTTTTAAGCTTTTTATATGCCGGACTGGAAACTATTTCTTTTGTAATTGTTTAAACACATTGCTATTATCTAATAATATTTAACAGTATTAAAACCTTAAATACACAAGCAAGTGAAATTTCCCAAAGATTTATTGTATAGTATGAAATTTAGCATTAATAGAGCGTGTACTTGAAAAGGTATATTCAGGTTTGGTTCAAACTGGTCCCTGAAGAAAACGAATCACTTTTCTCAGATCTATGTGACTTAAGGTTGTACTTTGATGAATTACATTTTCATCTTTGCCTTGTGTTCTGAAATTATGGTAGTGATTATATACGTGCTTAAATTGGATATACACAGTAATGAAGTCAAACAAGTTTGTGCTCTAATGGCAAAATGATCCTCAAAATATTTAGAATGTGACCATGATAAAGGTATTTAATCACTCTAAAATTTGGTTTCTCCACTTTCAAAATGGAGTTACATAAATTAGTGTTTTTATAAGGGTTGCATTATTTATAACTTAGAAAGTGCCTACTACTTAACAAATCTTATTTTATCTTCATTTCTTGTCTTACATTAATATAGTTCTTCCCCAAATTTCCCAATAATCAGAAGTACTGATAAACTCGATAAAATTTAGATTCCTATATCCTAAGAGTCATTAAATCAGAATCTTCAATAAATCTGCAGTAAGACCCAGCATACATGTGTTCCTTATAAAAGTATTGAAGAAATCATTATATTAGGTCTCAGCTGAGCACAATCTGGCCAATCCAATTCAAAGAGGTAGAACATGAAGAAACTCACCCCAAAGTAGATTTGGTGAAATATTTGGCATTCATTAGTTTGTCTATATGTTTGTTATTGTGAGTGTTCCTTTCCTATAGTTTAAGTTTCTTTAATTGAATTTTGTCTAAAGAAGAATTATGTAAAAGTTTAGGACCATACGCTTATTTCCTGGAATAAAATATGAGAAGTAGTTATGCTGAAGTGTGTTCTGTGGAAAGTATTTCTTATCTACATCTTTTTTATTCCATAATGTGAATCAGTGATTGATAGTTATTTAATAGATTATATACTTTTGTAATATAGAATCTGGATTGTTTTAAAATATTCATGTAATTCTATTTTGGTATTTCACTTGAAGGAAGTGCTATCACAGACACACACACACGTATGTATTTAAAACCCAGTTCTGATACTTGCAAATTATATAACATGGACCAATTGTTTAACCTCTTGGAACATAAAATTTAATATGTAAGAAGTAGAAATCACAATAATTGTATTAAAAAGCTATTTGAGTGTTAGATCAGCTTTCCTTTTTATTTACCGGTATATCATAGATATAGTTCCTTCTCCTGGATTTCAAACTAATCCAAATGCTTAAGAGTAGTTTTTGCATGGAATTCTACTGCAATTCAATAAAGGATAACTTAAAATTCACAGTTCTTTTATACAAAGAGAATATCTTCTTCAGGATATTTAAAGACTTCTAATTAGATTTTAAAAACATTTCAACTTTTTTGTTTACATGCAAGCTGTTGAATGGCTTTCTCCACAAGTTTATCTCATATCTATGAAAGATCCATCATAAGGATTACAAATAACAATAAAATTCAAAACTAAATTACATGAAAATAAAGGGAATGGTAAAATGGGCAAAGTGGAAAATACTCCTGTTAAAAAAAAAATTGCTATGTACCAGGAAAATTGATTCAAAGTAAGTAAATTCAAGGGTGATAAGCAGATTAAAAGGTGATAAGAGATGCCTTAAGCAATTGAAATAGCAAATACTGTTCTTATGTGTTATAAAGAGGAAAATTTAATTAATATACTAATTATAAATTATTATAAACATTCAAATAATACATAAAATGTGAAGAATATATTAAATATAAAGAATTTTTAAAAGCACATAAGTTACATAGAGCTAATGACTTAACTGTTAAACTCCACGAAGTTTAATATATATTTATTTTATTACATATGTATATATAGATATGTGCGTGCATACATATTTTTTCCAGACCTTTTCTATAACATAATAAAATATAAAATGCAGAATTAGTGTAAAAACCCATATGGTTATGTGATTAAACTTTAACCCATTGTATTTCACAGCCAAAACTCTTATAAAATATAGAATAGCAAAATCCTGTTCCATTTACTTTATACTTCATACATTATACTTTAATGTTCTTAAAGTTTTTTATTTTTAGGTTGATTTCAGGTTTTTCATATTAGAAACAATAGAGCAATGATGACGCCTGTGGTACATATCATGTACACTCATCAATTCCTTAGAATGAATTAAATTCATGATTGTCAGTGCAAAACTTATTTGGGTTTAAATTTAAATAAACAATGAAGATGATGTCAATAAATTTGATAGCAGAAAGGTAGCCACAATACAAAATAGTATGTTAAATAGAACTTGTATGTGCAGTTGTATTTAAAAGAGAAATGCATGAAAGATAATCAGCTAAAAGTACATTGTCTACTGTGGTTGGTGGGATTTCAGGGAATCTTTCCTGGCAGCTTGAATTTGCTAAATTAAGCAAGTATTTTATATTTATAAAATCACAAAAGCACACTTGTAATATTCAGAATCAGAAAAATAATAAAAGGAAAGCAAAAGAAACACACAATAGTGGAATAAATATATGGAAAAAATAAAAACTAGCAGCCTTATTCTAAAAATGATACACTAAAAGATCCCCCCAAAATTTCAATACTTTAGAAGTTTATATATTTTCAATAGTTTAATACAGATTTATTTTAAATTACATATCAACAGGCTTTTTTTCCATTATTAGTTTACATATGTGCCAAAATAGGATAAATAAATTTATTTCTCTAACCTGAGTATTGTTGGGTTATTTATATTTTGCATTTGGTTAGATGAAACTTTTTTTTTTTCCCCCTCAAAATAGCCCAAATGAGACATTGTGGAGTGAAAGAATAAACTATGACTTTTGGCACAATATATGAATATTCTTATCACTAAACAAATGCACAAAATAGATTTGCACAAATGTCACAGTATAGGTAAATTTTAGCAATATTAAACAAACAAAACTATTGCATGTAGCATTCTGTCCTCTTTTTGAATAATTTTTAAAAGTTTTTCAATTACAGTTGGCATAAATATTATTAGTTTCAGGTGTACAACATGGTGATTAAACATTTATATAACTTATGAAATGATCACCCGATAAATCTAGAACTCATCTGACACCATACATAGTTATTACAATATTATTGACTATTCTCCTTATGCTATACTTTGCATTCTGAACTTTTTATGAAGTTAATAATAATAACACATATACTTAGGGAATGTATTTTAAAATAAAGGCATACAGGATTCCTGACAAGGATTTCTTCTTGTGGAACAAAAAAAGCAGTATGTAATAGCGTGGAGACTTGGCACCAAATGGTCATATTTTGAATATGGGTTATTTTCAGATTTTAGCTTTGGTACTATATTATGAATTTTCATTATCAGGTATGTTAAATAAGTATAAATGTGCCGTTAATGGACAAAATAAGCATGTGACAAGAACCAAGGATTGAGATTGATGGGAATCTAAAAGAGAATAATCATATTTAGATTTTAATTTGTATTTCAAAGATTATTAGTGAGACCGAGATCTTTTCTATTATTCGATCCCTTTCATTCTTTTGTTTTTTCCTCTTCTTTCCATTGCTCTATATTTACTTTTTTTTTTTTAATAATATATTTTTTTTTCATGAAGGGACATTCCCATTGACCTTGAAGTACAGTTTTATTTTTATTCTTTGGTTATTCTGGTAAACTCTGAGAAAAGTGTGATGGATACTGTGTTGTGATTTTAAAATCATTGACATGAACATACTTCTCTACTAAGGACACTTATCTATTATATACCTTCAGAGGTGAGACAGTTTGAAAGGTACTTCAAGTTAAATATATTTTATTGTTATGTCAAAAATATTTAAATGCTTGCTTCAATTTGCCTTTGACTCTGATTTATGTGTGTAGATCAGACATTTCTGTGTCATTTTAAAAATTATTCCTGCATCCTCAAAAGTTTTGGAAAGTTCTAGAACATTTTATGTCTATCTAACTAGCCATAAGATATCGGTGGAATTTAAACTCATTTAATTGCATTAGCAAATACCAGCAAGAAATGTTGCATTTCAAATACCTAAAACTATTTATATCACAGTATTTTTAATTTGTAACATAAATGGTAATATGTTCCCATAGATCGAAATCTACAGAGAAAATAAGATAGGACATTTACTGAAATTAGAATATTTATCAAAAACAAATTGCATTTCCTTATGTGTTCACTGAGCTTAAATGTTAATGAAATTCTCTCTTTCAAATTATATCCACAAGGCAAATACTAGATAAGACCATGTTATCAAGGATAAAAAAATGATTGAATTTCTGGTTTTACACTTAATAATCTGGAGCAGAAATGTATGTAGGTCAATGGGGAAATAGGGGTATTTAAACATTGCTATTGCTTAAAGTGGTAGTTCATTCAAAAAAAAAAAAAAATCGACCTTGTGCACACTTGAAAAAAAGTGATTTCTTTTTATTCCAAATGCCAACTGAACTGTAAAGGGTGACATTTTGCATAAAGAAAAATAAGGATAAAAATGGGTAAAAAAAAAAAGTATCAAATCGTAGGTACCTTTGTTGCTCACATCAAACTCTCAGGATCCTGACTTTTCTCTTTCTATTTTCAAGTATTCTGGTTTAGTTTCATTCAAATTGTCTAAACAGTTTTTAGTAGAAGTAAACATATTTTAGCACAAGGGCTCCTGTTATAAAACCTCAGTAAAATGGAAACCTCTCCTACCACCACCAACCATCTGTTCTGGATCCAAAAATTATTCTCTGCCAGTTTCTGACAGCAATGGCAAAATTCTATATTTTATGCTATTCTGAGAAAGAGAAATTTAAACAGTAATGTTGGATATTTTTACATGTGATATTTTGCAATATGTTCTTCATTTTTAAAAATTCAAATAAAAATGAGGGAAATTACTAAAATTTGAATCATCAAACAAAGGAATGGTATAGATGACAATAGAGAATTACCAAAGTAGAAATTATTTAACTCTTGAGACTTACAGTGGTTTTATTCATAGCTGGATATAAGGCATATTGGTTTTAGTACAATTAAAATAAATTTTTTCTTGTCATAATTGTAATTTATTTTGAGGACATACCAATATCATTAAAAGCTATATCCTCTTATTTATTTTAACATAACAATTGTTTGAATTCAAAGTAACTGAAATAAGACACTGTTTTATAGATGATAAATTATAATGATTGATAGATAAAAATGACATGGAATGACAGAAGATATATATATATAACTACATAGATAATTTTCAGACTAAAATACTAAAATAAAAGCATTCATTTATATTGACAATCACTGTTGGCTTCCCAAGTGACATTGTAAACTATATTTGATTCTCTTAAAGAAATGGAACCTCGAAAATTCTTCTGATGCCTTCAGCCATATGACATCGTTATCACCCATTTTTATTGGCAACATCATTGTTGTTTTATTATGAATAGTCATATAACTTAAAGTTAAGTAAAACCTCATAATTTGTAATTAAATTTTACGCACATATTATTCAGGATCCAACTAAGAAAACAGAAATGACAGTAAGTATTTAAACTGATCAAATTTAGTATAGGGCATTGATGGCACAGGTAATAGGTTTGCTGACAAATAGAACAGTAGACTGTGATTCACCCCAGAAAACATTAGTAGGAAGTACAGAATGCTGCAAGAACAAAGAGACAGAACTGTTACTGAAGCTAGGGCCTGCAATCAACTGGTGGAAGCTAAAATTGCAGCAGCTTGTTTAGCTAGAGATAGAGCCATAGTGGAGATAGCATTGGAAGTAGAAAGGGGAGAGAGACTAGCTTCTCTTTACTTCTGCCTTTCAGTTTCCTGCCAGTGTTCCCATTGCCAGGAAAACTTGAAGACATCTGACCTGGGAACCTAGGAAACAATGCCTCAGTCATGTGCTGAAGTCTCAGGCTCACGTAAGTTCTTTATGCATTCTAAAGAGGCTTGAGTTTAATATTTTATGAAATATTTCTATTTTATAAAAGATTTCTCCTGAACACATGCAATATTATATCTTGGTATGTCAGATAATACCAAATAATTCTGATAAGCAGTTCAGTTCACATCGTTTAGATATCCCTCTGCCAAACATTAAATCTTTACTAATGAGCTCAGGGCTAATGAACCGTAAGGTACTGATTAGCAACTGAAGGTGTGGCTTTACCTCAAAGCCCTAGGGATCTTTGAAATAATTCCCTTTTGGAATTTGCAAGTGCCTGTATTTACCAAAGCCAATTTAAATACCATTAGATCTACTGTTCCCTAAGACCTGAGTGTCCTGAAATTTTGTATAATAGCCTGGAATTACTTCAAAGCTTTCCCTTTTTTATTCTCTCATTACTAGCAACATTATGGGTTCCCTAGGAAATGGGTCAGAGCAAACTGTGTTAAGCCAAAGAGATTTAACCTGTCCTTTATATTAAATGGGGCATTCTGACAATACCCAGAACACAGGCCCCCTAGTAAATTCACTAATAGGATAAGCACTTGAAGTTTTACTGGATTTATCTGATTTGATATATACTCATCCCTTGATTTACATGGATTATCTGTTCCATGCATCTTTTTTTTTAAATGTGGAAGAGTCAACAAATACAGAAAAATACTAAAGAAATAGGTTAATGTAAGTCATAAAAATATTTATTTCACATATTTTTACAAAACATGTTAATGAAAATTCAGAAAAAAAATTTTATTCGCTACTAGTATCTGCCGTAATCTAGAGCAATCAACTTTCTCTTTTTAATTGGCAAAAAGTCACTATCTTCATCGCTTGAAATATTTGGAAGTACATATCTTTAATTGAATTATGACGCAACTGGTATGTCATCTTAATTCCTACAGCTGTCAGTCAGTGATTTAACATTTTGTTAAATTAGTTTCAACTGTTACCAACCACAGCGCAACAATCAATTTTCAAATGTTCTGGTTATAATTGTGTGTGAGTATTAGTTCTTTGTTCGTTGCTGAGTTAAACTATTGTTTTTTAGAGTAATCGCTGATAATGGAAATGAAAAAGAACTCTGTAAATAGAAACTGCGTATAAAAAGTCCACATAAACGTGGAGAATATTTACTGCATAGAAAAAAGCTTGTGTAAAAAAAAATACTGTGTAAATCGAGAGACAGGTGTATATATGTGTCTTACTCTAGTTCTTGCTACTACTAAACAAGTCTAAACATTCTATACCATTTATACTATTGGATTCACTTCAAGGGTAGAGATCAAGGAACAATCTCATTATTGACTAATCCTTGCTGTATACTTGAATTATTTTAACTTTCTTTCTCTAGTCAAGAGCAATTGTAAAGTCTCAAGGAGAACATAGAAGTTGAAAAGGATTCTAACACTTTTAGTAGCAGTAGTTTTAGAGCTAGTTTCTTAAAACCGGCATCAAATAAGATACTTTATCTTGAGGGAGGAAAATGTAACTATCCCAATTAGGAGAAATGATTGGCTTAAAATGAGATGTTTTGGATAGTGAATAGGTCAAAAGACTGTGCACATGTGATTGTCTTTCCCATCACAGATTTTGTAGAGTTGTAGATTGTTATAGAGTTTATCTTTGTTTCTTATTTGTAGACCCAGATATAAAGGCCTCATGTGATTAGGTCAACCTACTTAATCTCTTTTGATCAACTTAAAGTCACCCATTAATACCCTTAATTACTTCTGCCATATAATGAGTAATAACTCATCACAGTTATAGATTTCATCCACACTTCAGTGGAGATTATATAAGGGCAAGGGTTCCTGGGGTCATTTTAGTATTCTGACTACCACAGCTTCATTCTCTTTTTGCCATTCTCTCTTTAAGTAATATTACAGATGTTTCCCTTTCATATCTATTTGAAAAAGATCATCGCATACTTTAAATTCTTTTTTTTTCTCCTTATACTGTGCTTTTCACCCTTTTCTTTGGTTGAATAGAGGCTATATCTAGGATAATCATCTGGATATCAGAGTGACACAAGTTCCGTGACATTTCAAGAAGGTCAATTCTGCCAGAGATTATGGATGACATATTTTCAAATGTCAGCTCTTCACAAGGAGATTAGGAAGGGATTTCCCCAAACAAGATTTGTTTGTTTTCAAATTGAAGTCTCTCCTGATTGGCTACATCTGGTACTGTTTGAGAAGGGGCCAGAAGTGAAATAAGATTTTAAGAGTTGCAAAGAAGGTTCTTGAAAGAGGTATAAGCCAGAGACAATATATACTTTTGAACATGGCTGTGTTTGGACATTTTCCTGTCTCATATGTAACTGCCTAACATTTGTGAAACCTCCCAACTTGCTGCAAACCTTAAGACATCCTAAGATTCCTTAGGATGTCTGAAAAAAAAAAAAAAAAAAAAAAAGGAGGATCCTGACCCTGATGCCAAAATATTTTTATAAACGCTCAGGTAATAGTTTCCTCTTACTAAAGTAACTTCAGTACAAGCCAATGAGGATGTCCTTTACTTTGAGACATGAGGACTTTGGAAAAGACCTAAACACACCCAGTGTAATGGTTTTTTGAATGCAGAGTTAGAAAAGAGAAAGGGTAGAGGTACTTAGAAAATATATAAAAGGTCCCTGAAGAGTGTAGCTGAAAGGAACAAAGAAAATTTGAGAAAAATTTCTACTTGTTTTCGGTAGGTCCTCAGTTATTTGTTGACCAACTCGTACATAAAGAAGTTAGGAACAAGACAGCTGCATGTTCTAGCCTCAACTGCCACAAAAAGAAAGCGATGGGCCAACAGTACTACAAGGTTTAAAAAGAAACCTTTCCCCCGTAGTCGTATGATCAATTGCCATCATGTTGTTCTAAAGTAGTAAAAACTTGCAGTAAACTACTCTTTTGGTTAGTAATATAATCAAGACATTAGTTAACAGGTTTGTACAACTAATTCATATTTCTATGTCGAAAATAATAACTCGATTAGACCAATGTGCACATTTTTTCACACATTTAAACACAGAAAAATTCATAAACCTTATTATCTGACTAAATACACAGTAATTTTTCCCAATTAGATATTTGAGTGTTTGTCAAAGCATGCATGAATCATTTAAAATAAAACTTCTCCATTTATTCACTAAAGCTATCCAATTTGCTCCCAGACTTTGTTCTGAATAGATCCTTTTACCCTCCTGGCTGGCAAAAACCAAAAGTGGTGCAGGACTTTTCAGTAAAGCAAAGACAGATAATCAGATGGTTATTCATAAAACAACCAAGCAAAACAAGCTGGATAAGCAGAAATACATTGCAGAGCCAATTTGCAGTCAAGCAGAGCTTAGACAAAGCAGTCAGGTATGGCAGAACTCCCACTGAGGTGGTACTATTTTAAGCGAAGCCAGAGCTTGTGAATAGAGTCCATTATTTCTTCCTATTTTAATTTAGTAAAAACAACAAAGCAGATTTCAATTTTGTCAGCAAATTAGTTAGAGCTGAACGAATGAATTTACGCAGTCAAATATCATAGAGCAGGCAAATGGAATCTTTGAGAGAAGGTGATAGAAAGCAAGAGGGCCAAACCATTTTAAATTTTATTTTAATTTACCATTTGATTGAAATAGATTTCAAAATATCCAAGAGAAACAAATTAGACATTCTAAGATCAATTCAAAATTTGGCAGAAGCATGAGGCAGAAGTTCAAACTGTAAAGCCAGCCAGGAACAACTTAGATTTCATAAAATCATTGAGATTGTTTGATTTTAGCTTCTAATATATTGTCTAAACTATGTGTCACAAATATTTTCATTTTCCAAATTTGATTTTACTTCAAAGTTTTTATAGAAAAATTTTGTTTAAAAAATTAAGTTCCTTACCAAATCAATATTTGCGTATGTGTGTATGTGTATGTGTGTGTGTGTTGTAACTTCTTGAGGTTTTCTCTCTCTAGGCATAATTAAAATTTTAAGTTGTTTTTTCCCTGTAGTTAACATTAGCATATGTCTATCTTTTAAAAGTTGGTATCAGTTTAATCTAATTACAATCCTATTTTTTTTCTTTAATATCATCTAGATATAAGAAAGGTCAAATACATCCTTCAAACTTGAGGTTTTAACACAGTCCCCTTGGGAGGCATAGATAGATCCAGGCCTCAATCGTTGCCTGAACAGGCAGCACAATTAATTTTAACATTCTCCTGCACACTGTGTGTCCTTGAGATAAAACATAAACATAGGAATGTGCTTCATATGCTACAAAGGGAAAAAAGGCTGTTTTAAAGTGAATGATTCAAAAAACGACAGGAAATGGTGAGAGAACATCTCACTAAGAACATAGCATTAGAGCAGAGAGCTGATGAAACATGAAGCCAGGAGAAAGCCTTGTAAATATCTGTAAGGGTAAGATTTCTAGAAAAGGCAAGACCAGGTTTCAGGACCCTGACGTCTAACATGCTTGGTAAAATCAAAGAACCCTTAGCAGGCTTTTGGTGTTGAAGACAGGCACATGAGAAGGAGAATAGTGTAAGACTTGGTCAAAGGTAGACAGTGTGTGACACATTTTAATATAAATATTTCTTACTAGTACTGTTATCTTTAGTTAAAAGCTCCCAACATTAGAAAAACATAAAAAATGCTAGAAAATCTAACTTCAAATGTCAGGATGTTTTCTTATATATTATACATATATTTCCTGAATTCAATGTACAAAATGGAAAAATACAAGATTAGATTAGATTTTCCATCTCTGTTTCCAAATTAAGAAGTATGAATCCAACGATTTTCTTTTATTTTTCTTGTAACTCTTATTTGTGAGGTCACTGACTTAGATTAAGATCCTTGGGTAGGGGGTGGGGGAGGAGGGAAGAGGTAGACAGGATAAAGGGGGTCAAATGTAGGGGGTTTGGGGGAGGGTGAAGTGAGTAAAGGGGATCAAACATGGTAGCTGAAGGAAACTGGACTCTGGGTGGTAATCACAGAATAGAATATATAGATGTCAAATTATAATGTACACCCCAAAATTATATAATTTTATTAACCAGTGTTACCCCAATAAACTTAAAAAAAAAATCTTTTGGTCATTCTTTAACAAATTTTCATGTGTTTTGGAGCATATTATGCATTTCTATAACTTCTTTAGGTCACAAATATGTAAGATTTTACGTGATAATGATAAAATTTGTTCTAGCGATAGCATTATTAAGAAATATTTGAAATTTGAAAACTTCTTTAAAGCCTTATTTCTTATTTTTCCTTTTAGTTATACAAATATGTTTTGATTTTTAATTTTTGAAATAAGTTTAAAATTGCGGAAGTTACAAAAATAGTAAAAGGAGCTCCCCTTTATTCATTACCCAACTTACCTAAATGTTAACGTTTTACCATATTTTCTTTATTATTTTCTGCCTGTATGTGCATGTGTACAGCATTGCAACCCATTTGTGAGTGAGTGGCAGACATGCTTTTTTTATTTTTAAATATTTCAGTGCATATTTCTTATAAAAAGGACACTTTATGCATAAACACAATAAAGTTATCAGTTGTACGAAGCAATCAATCATTTGTTTAGAGTACAGGGCAGTTATTCTGAAGAATGTCCCTAGCTAGAGTTTCTCCAATGTTTCCTCATTATTCAATTCATGGGATACATTTTTTTCATAGGAATATCAGAAAAATTATGCTGTGTTTGTCTCAGCAAATACTATCAGAAGACACAATTTTGACTTGTTCCATTGTGGTGATATTAATTTTGATCACGTGCTTAAGGTTATGTGGCCAGGTTTTTCCAACTGGAGTTTACTATTGTTTCCCTTTGTATTAGAGGGGAGATAATTTGAGACTATATAGATATATGGTTTCTCCTCAAACATTCACCCATTAGCATCTATCGATGATATTTGCTTGAAATTAGTATTACCAGTATGGTTGCAAAATAGTGATTTAAAAAAAAAATCTCATTCTGTATTTATTAGTTAGCATTCCATTGTATAGAAAACTAATATTATAGAATCAAGTATTCCTATTATATTCAATAGGTTATCAGTTATTATTTCAATTCTAAAATCATCATAGATTTGGTCAGTGGAAGCTCTGCCAGGCTGTCTCCTGTGTCCTTCTGACATATCCATATCATTCTTTGAGCATTTTCTTACATTGTAGTATATTGCTGACATTTCCTTACTTTTTAGCACAAGATAGTGCATCCTTGTTTTTATTCTCTAAGTCCCATTTCTGGGAAATAATAGCTTTCTAGGTTTCCTTTTAGTAGAAAATGTGAACTAAAAACCCAAGTATCAGCCTTAGGTATATTTATGGCTACTAAAGTTTTACTGCTTCTAACGCTTTCCATTGGATACAGCTAGGGAAACCATATGTAAACATAGACCCACGTATGCATATATGTATGTATATATAAACATAGGTATGTATTTATACATTCGTATATCTACCTACCTAATTAATCATGAGTTCACAGTGATACCTCAGAATTCAATTCAACACCAAGAGATCTTTCTATTTTTCCACTTTTCCATATATGTGACTTTCTTCTCTAACTAGGTGGAACCTGACTCTCGTACTCATGAAAAACAAACTTTCCTAAGTAGAGCTTAATATTTGCTTACACTTTGGACTTTTGTTTAAGGATTTCATTTAGAAATTTTCATTCTATAATTTCATCTCTTTGAAATTTTAGAAAAACGCAAAAGCCATCCCTGTAACTTTAAAAATATTTAGAGATTTTCTTTTTCTATGGTGTAGATAAGTTAATTAAAAGAGCAACACAGAAATATAACTTACTCTAAAATCCTTCTCACTTTGTGTGAGTAGAAGTTGGTTCAAATAACCTAAATTATTGACTGCATAGGAACACATCAAAGCCTAATTAAAATTTAGCTCTGTGCATCCAAGCATGTATTTCAGAATTGATGGCCCTTGGAGATCATGGGGATACCTTGAAAGAAATCAGAAACTAGTCTGGCTGGGAGGGTTTTAGAAGATTCTCTTGGCATTAAGAAAATTTAGAAGAGTTTCCAGGCATTTTAAAAATTCCTTTGATATCATGATGTCTAATGAGATATTGTGGGATTTAAGGCTACGTATATCCCCAATCATAACTCCCTTGTAGACAAAATGAAGGGGGCTTTCAGAGGAAAAAACAAGATTTCATTTCTATTGAATTTATATTTTAAGTACCAATTTTAATCTTCTACCCAATACCATAAAACCCCATATCACTTAAAATAATGGGGGGTAACTATTTTTGAGAAAAAGCAGCCTGCCCCTGTAAATACACCTTACCTTGGAAATGTTTGTTTAATTCTGCATTTTTGACTGATATTTCTTCCCCAAAGTTAA
Source organism: Pteropus alecto (assembly GCF_000325575.1). Taxonomy (NCBI): domain Eukaryota; kingdom Metazoa; phylum Chordata; class Mammalia; order Chiroptera; family Pteropodidae; genus Pteropus; species Pteropus alecto. The sequence goes on along the minus strand of NW_006436298.1, from coordinate 27,951,339 downwards.
GAATTGATAACTTATGTAGTTGCCCAGAATTAAGTCTCATTTACATAAAAAATGAGAGGCAAATTAAATACAAAAAGGCAAAATGGTAATAGAAGTAACCACTGGGGAGTCTATTAATGAGTAAAAAAAATCAGTTGTCATAGATTAAACCACATGAAATATTGCTTATAGCCACCATTTTTTGGCTGAAAAGCAACAATTTTATGCATGTATTAGTTTTTCTTGTTGCTGTAACCAATTATCACAAATTTAGTAGCTTAAAACAATACAATTTGTTACATTTTGGAAGTCAGAATCTGAAATGGGTTTCACTTGGAAAAAACAAGATTTTAGCAGGACTGCATTCCTTCTATAGGCTCTTGATAAGAATTCATTTCCTGGCCTTTTCCAGCTTTTAGAGACCATCCACCTTCAAAGCCAAATGCATAGCATCTTTAAATCTCTTTGACAATATCTTTAGCCTCATTCTTCCATCTTTAAGAAGCCTCGTGATTACATTGAGCCCACCTGGACCATCAAGGATAATCTCCCATCTCAGTCAGCTGATTAGTAACCTTAATTCCACCTGCAGTCTTAATCAGTGCAACAAGGTTATTTAGGGTCTCAGCCCCTCTAGTGAGTTCCTATGTGTTTCTACTACATTGTAACCGCTGAACATAGCAAAGTGGTAGTGCTGATTTTCACTTCAGTATTACTATTGTTATGTTTCCTGGAGGAAGCATTTCTGAATCAGCCAAGCTCAAAGCAAAAAAAAAAAAAAAAAGTCAACATATTACACATAGGACATTAGATTTAGCAACGAGAAATATAATTTATCTTTCTACCACTTGGGTGTCATCTGGACCTGTTCTCTGGCTGTAGATGAAAGAGTATAATATATCGGGCACTGGTTCAAAGCATATAAAGCATTATGTAGGAGAGCATCCAACTTTGTCAAGTGGTGTCTCCTAGCTGGCACAGGTATTGAATCTTCAATAGGTCATTCCAACATTCTGTCAGACCAGCTGCTTTGCATGATGTTGATACCAATAAATCCAATGTGAGTGTGTCCTTTGCTTTATTTGCAATAAAACAAGTTTTGCTATGAAATAAGTTCCTTCATATGAGGTGAATATTACTGAGGCCTAGTGACTGCTCTGGCACATACATGAATATGTGTATTAACCTATTTATGTTTTAATCTCTCCTGTCTACTATTACATAAGGTTTGTGAGAAATGGTTAATTTCATAATTTCATTATGGTCCCTTTTTTCATATCAGATTCTCAGGCTCAGAGGCACTGAGGATATAACTACAAAGTCAAAGATCTGGTAAATGGAGGAATATGTTTTAGCCCTTGTTCTCTATTTCCAAGTCCAATTTTCTTTGTGTGATACTAGAGTTGATATCAAGAAAATAGATTAAATTAGCACATCAATAACTGCAATTTATTAACACATTGTAGGCTAATGTGATAACATATATTTTAATTATGCATATGGGTAGTTATTCTCAATGTTTCAATATTTTTTGATGTTAAATGAAATTCTAAGGTGTAATGCCACAGAAAAATTTTATTTTATTGTATTTTTTAAAATTCTTTAATGTCACCACATATTTAACCCCTTTTATCCCCATCTACTTCTCTCCTCTCCCATCTCCCCAATCTTCTGGTAACCACTAGTCTATTGTCCATGTCCAAGAGTCTCTGTTTGTCTGTCCTGTTCATTTGTTGCTTTTCAGTTTATATTATTCCGCATGAAAAACATATTTTATATTTCCTGTCGGTTTCAAGAGCTTATATTGTCATATTTTTTATTGGATATGCTGAGAGGATTTATTCTTATCAATTAGCTTGCTTGAGCAAATGTGTGATGAGTTAAATAAAGAGATTATCCTAATAAGATACGATAACTGAAAATTAATAGTTCACAAAAACTCCATAATTGAAATATTTCTTTTGTAACGTGACTTAAAAATTATGAATCTGAACAAGATGGGTCAAAATGCATAAATAATTTAGCTCACATTTTCCATATAGAAAAATCAATATACGAAACTGAGAAAATTAAACACCTTAAACAAAATTAAAAGAAGAAAAAAGCAAGCATCCCTACAAATTAATTGACGTAGAGAATTAAATTATTTTTCCTTAAAATTTATGTCAAATTTATACTCTGCTGAACACAAGATATTCTGCAGTGAATCCTGGAACAGAAAAAAAAATAATGGAAAAGCTAGAGAAATCTGAATAAAGTCTGTAGTTTAGTTAACAAACAGGATGATATCAATGTTAAATTCTTAGTTTTGAAAAATGTATCATGTTTAAGTAAAATGTCAACATTAGAAGAAACTAATTGATTTACAACTCTTTGATAAATCTGAAATTATTTTAAGTTAAAAATAGTTTTTGACTTAATTCATATATGTTCAATATAAGTGGGGCAACATAATTATTTTTGGTCTTAATTCATCCAGATAATAACCACAATTTTCCAATTTACTTCCAGGTAGAAATACAATTGAATACTTTGTAAAAGACAACAATGCTAAATCTATTAAAATTGGGTATCTTTTATCAGAGAATAATTAAGATGAGAGTTAAGTAAATTTAGATAAACTAAAATAGCTATATGTTTTGTGATTTATTCTATATGTACACTATTACAGTCATGGTCTTGACTGTAAAATTATCAACTTCTGAGATCATCAAAGCACAGATGTCATAGAAAACATCCATTATATGCAGATATGCAATATATTCACCACAGTTGTAAATTAAATACATCTCTTATCTAAGTATAAATATATTTTCACTTTGCATATGAATTCCAATTCTGAATATATTTGATCCGTCAAAAGATGTGCTGCAAAATTAAAAAGCAAAGGGATAATTTGGGTATATTCAGTTTACAATAAAACATAGCGCGAAATGCAGGTAATTCACTTTTGAACACCAACAAGTTACAAATATTAAGGAAATAAAGCTATTTTTATGAATGCAATGTAAAAACTACAGAGAGGTTATATTGATAAATTTCTCCGATGCAATATTTAAACTATGTCATAAATATAGTCTGAACTTACATGGAAAGCAAATGATTTTATCTTTTATTTATAGGTAAATGATGCTGGTAGCTCACTTTATGAAGAGTAAAAATTCTTAAAGATATAGGGCAAAATTATATGCTTCCATAGAATTCAAAATCAGTATTCTAGCTGAAGGATTTAAATCTTGGGCTGCCTTATTAGAATCATTAAGAATAAATTGTAAATGAAAACCATCTAAATATTTCATTATGCTCAGAGTAAGCAAATAAAGGAGCAGTGATACTTAAGTGGAAATCAATACAGGGATAATTGGTAGAGAAACACATATGCCTTTTTTAAGACCACAACAAAAAGCTTCAAAGCTTAGTCAGTAGGTGAAAGCTTTGCAGAAATGGGGGGGAAAAAAAAACTCTTTAGAAGATGGCAACTTAAATGTGGCAATCACGTGTAACATGACAAGATAGTCACATGTAAACATTTATATATACTTGAAAAAAAACAGTATGATGTGTGAACCATTTCATATACAAAGTACACGTCATAATAAAGAACTTCACCACAGGTGAGAACTACAGAGACCTTAGGAGAGAGGCACTGATTCAAGGACTGACCCTTAAAATAACTGTTTATATCTCAAAATTTTATATGTAAATAGAACCCCTGGTTCATCAGGAAGAATCCTGAGGCAAATTTATTCTATTAATCATACTCCATAATGTAATTTGAATTCCAGTGTATAAGGGGATCTAAATTTTGTCAACTCCAAAAAAAATTTCCGGGGAAATTAAAGTTTGTTCCACATTTTAATCAAACAATTTAATCACCCCAAAGTAACTCATATACATATATATGATATACATAATAAAGTAACTCATATGCATATGTATAACTCATATACATACATGGAACTCATACATATATATATATAACTCATACATATAATCATATATATGTATATATTTTTATTATCTACTTTTGGCTTTGTTATCTATTTCAGTAGTAAAAACTTACATTTGCTAAATTTACACTTAAAATCACTTTCAAAGAACTTTTAAACGTTTTCTCTTTATTTTCACAGCAACTTATGGAGGTAGATAGATTTTTTCATCCTCCTTTACATTGTAAAGAAGTCTCTGTCCTTATCTTTACTAGGATTATTTTAACAAATACAGGATAATAGAATTAGCTTGGTAGTTCTCAAAAAGTTAATAAATTACCTATAATTGTACCTTATAAGTGATTCTTAAAAAGTAAAACATATATACCTAGTTATTATAACCCAATGAGTATGTATTCCTACCAAAAAGATTCAGTTACTAGTCTATAAAAAAAGTTGTTAAGAATAATGTAAATTCTGATATTACACTGTGGATATACTTCTTTTAAAATTTGCATATGCCTTAGCAAGTAAGGAGGTTTTGAAAATGAGTGACTTTTTCATTTCTCACTTTTTAAAAAAATAATTCCCTTGAAGCATTGCGAAGAGACATTTGCCATTTCATAAAGATATTTAATTTATCTTAATGTGTTTTCTAATGTTGTTTTAAACAAATGTAAAACAAATTACTGTGAGGACCTGGTTTTCCCATTTGTATACTAACATTTCTTCCTGAGTATTCTTTCAAAATTCCCCATATTTATCTAAAATATTTACTTACAGCGAAAAGGTATAACTTTGTTCTTTGAGAGCCTCCAGAAAAAAAGGGTAATGAGTCGTACAGATTTTAAATATAAAATGCTACTTCTTATCCTTCATACACACATAGTAGAAGAGCTCTTATTGCCAGAACATTTTCAAGGGGATTTCAGTGTATAAATCCCAATCTAAAATTATTCCTTAACTTAAATTTTCGCAACTTCCTATATATTTATCCTTTGGTAGAATGGCTCAATCTAAGTACAAATTTCCATGAACTGTATTCAAAATTGGCCTTTTCTAGGGCCCTTTTTGCACCTATCGATGACTTTGTTTTCCCATGTTTAATGCAAATAAGTTTTTGTGTATAACAAGTGATTTACTTGATCAATGTGTTATGTAAGTTTGATTTCCTTCAAGGAGAACAGATTGCAAAATGTAGCTGGACTACATAATTTATGTAAATATTAAAAAAAAAAAAAAACTCCTTCAAGAATTCATAAAATCTTACAGAATCATAATAAAAGTGGAAAAAAAGTAAGATTGAATGATATATTTTTTCAATGGATTGATTTAGTCAGAATGATAGAGAAAAAATGCTTTCTAAGTGATCAAAGGATAAATTAAAATTCACTTTTACATGAGGAACTAATAGTTTATATATTTTTCTCATTTTCGCTGTTCTGTATGAGATTTTCCAAGAGATACTCAATATAATTCTTAAATAGTACAATTCAGAACCATTGTAATATCTGTAAATATTTTAATTTCTACTGGAGAAATCCATTTCTTGCAGTCTTCTAATATAAGAAAATCACATCATTGTTTGAATTATTTTGTATTATTTAATTTCAGAATGTATTTAATGTAAAATCATGAAAATCTGGCATTTAAATATGAAAGGATAAGGATTATGTTGCTTATTTTTTATCCCTGGAAATATAGTACCTGGCACATTGTAAGCATTCAAATATATTGTAGAATAAATATATTAATAAAAATCAAGTCCCTAATACCTGAAATAATATATTTTACTCTTCATAATGAAGGATAGAAAAGAAATATAATAACATCTCTGTTAGATTGTAACTGCTACTGTAAACTCAATTACATTTTTTTTTTATGTAGAAAATAGGCCTTGAAGAAAAATTTGGACAGGAGAATTAACATGTTTATTTTTATTAAATTTATATTCAAATTGCTTAGAGTTTTAAAATATGGGCACTAATAGTATTTGTAGGCAACACAAATGTTCTCAGAACTTCTTTGTCCTTCTGACTGATAATGGCAAATATTGACTGAAATAAACACAAAATAAATTTTAAAACGTATTACACAGAATTCAGATAGAGAAAAATTATGGTTTAAACTGAAGTTTTTATAAGTTTGTAGTATTTTTTTGTCTAAAGTCAATAAACTTTAAAACCACACTGAGACATGGGAAAATTTTATTAAAAACAAAACACAGTAAACAAAACTGCACAGATATATATTAGCAATAACAGAAAAAGACTAAATGTGTTAACTTAAATATTATGCTTCCTTCATTTTGGCTGTAATTTTCAACACAAGTTGAAAACATCGGTTATTGAGTATTTCCTTTTTATTAATAATACTTGGAAAATAATGTTGAGTTAATGATATAGTTTTGGTAAATTTTTTCCCGAAGATTGAGATCCATGAGATGCTAATTAGAGGTGCCCTTGGTAGTATAAATGTGGAAATCACTAAAATAGACAGCAAAAAACATCTGTGTTCTGATGCAGCAGAGACTTCTTATAAGCCTACTTAAAATTACCTACTTCTTAGCTCACTTTTCCCTTGACTTTTAAAGTACATATTTACCTTGCTAAGACCTATGTCAGCAAATGTATATACTAATATGAGTGACTCTATGGACCTAAGAACTGAATCTGATCGATGCTTCTTCGTCTGTAAACAAGACAAGGCTAGCAGTAATCATACAACTTGGACATCTGTATTGGCTTCTTGTGTTACAGCCAGATGTAAAGCCTACTAATGGGAGAATGAGGGCATAAATTATTAGGTGACAGTGTGAGTGAACTACCCAGTTTTGAACTACATGTTGAAATCATAAGACACTTAGGAGGATAGATGCTGCATCTGCAAATTCTGATTAACAGAACCATCACAGCATTTCATCTCTTATTTTGCATTCTGTAGTTATCACTATTTGGTGTGCAGTTTGTCTTTTAATAGGCTTTTAAAATCCGTATACTTCCTGAAAGCTAGTGAAGCTAAGGTGCTCTCTAAAGCATGAATCTTCTTTTGGTCTATGGCTTCATGTACCAAGAACATTTGTTTACAGGCCACACAAATTTCTTTGAGAAATTAACAATGAGAACCCAATATCTATCCTAGCTGTCAAAATAAAGAGATGGGGTGGGGAGTTGGGGTGTCAACAAGAACATAGTTCAGAAGAAAACCAGTAGAAATAAATTAACACTTTATCTGTTTCCTCCTTGACTCCATGTACCTTTGTCCACAAAAGCCACTCCATATCCTTTCCATTATTCTCAATTAGTCTGCTTTCCTCTCTGCTTTATATTTCCCCTCCTAAAATGTTTCACTTTAATCTTAGCATAAACATTCCTCTAGAGCAATTCAGAATAACAAACTTTATAACTAGCTTCATTCATACTTCCTTTTATCCTATTTAGAGAGAGGCATATTTATATTTCTTTTTGAGACTGAACATTAAGGTCTAGAATTTCATGCAATTTACAAAATGACAAAAAAGTTTCTTGAGTATTTCCTTTTTAATAAATGACAAAAAGTTTCTTGAGTATTTCCTTCAAATAAATAAGTTGTTGTCTTAGGCAGATATCATGAAGCGAAGCACACATGGAATGCTCAGTTTTGTTGCATTTCTTTTGATTAAAATAAGTCATCAGCAAGTTTTTAATGTTTAAAAGAAAGAATTTTTTTTTCAAAGAATAACATTTTCCCTTGAGACCAGATTTCCAAAAAGGATTTCTTTCTTATCCCACAGTACAAACATAGAAAATGATTTTTTATTCTATTTTGAACTACCTCTTTATTATATATGTGAATAACTTTTAAATCTCTTGTAGTCTATACATCCTATGTCTCTTCTGGCAAATACTTCGTATTTGCTAAAGGAACAAAAAATATTTGTTGAACAAATATATAGATTTAAATATAAATGTATATTTACATTTCAGTAGAAAACAAGTTTAGTTGTAAGTGATAGTTTTAGTTATTACATGTAGAACAAATATAAATTACACTTTACTTTTTGCCTTATATTATTTACATGATACCAAAAGAAATCTATATTTAACAAAATATAGAGCTTCCATGGTATTATTTTCCTTAATTATTCTTATATTCCTTATTTAGTACAATTCTCCCCCAAATGACTTAAGTCAAAAAAATCCAAATACATTTTAATAAGTATTTTAATAAGTATTTAACATTAAGTTAAGATGGCTTGCTTAAAAAATAACACTGATCACATCAGATTTTCCTTACCTCTAATGCTGTCAAAGATGACTTAGCCTCAATTAACTTTGAATTTTTGACTCAGAAATTACAAGACATTTCATTTCACCATCTTTAAATTTGCCTCTGGACATAAGAAAACAGAGAGCAATAAATATTAAATATAAAAAACAGCATATTTCCTTTTAAATAGCAGATTAGCATAGGGTAATGGGTAGGAGCAACCCAGTGGATAAATATATTGACAGTTTTGCCTTTAACAAATCAACACTCTTCGACATTTGCTGGCAGAAACCAGGCACTATGACAGGAGAACTTTGTGGCAGATGGATTCCTCTTCCCTTTTACAAACCAGAATAAAATGAATGAAAGTGAAATATGTGTGGAGTTAAAGAAGTAGATAGATACTCAACTTTAGAGACTAAGTGAATCATGATTAGTGTTAGGAAAATGATATTTGCATGAGGAAACACTTTAAATCACCTTCAAATGTGAATCTGCACCTTAAGGATCCCCTTGCATAAGACCTTGACAATTAAATCAGCAACCTCAGTGCTCCTTGTTCCAGTGTAGGTAGAGCTTATAGTGAAGGTCCCCATCATGGGGAAGAACACCCCATTGGTGCTCAGATTTGTTTGTTCTGTCATTAGGCTTACAAAATGGTAAAGTATAAATCAGATTTTGAAGGCAAAATGTACCCTGATTGCATTTTGACACTTGCTAGCTGAGATATCTGAGGAACCTCAATCTTATGAGATTATAACAGCTATAAAACTGTCTCTCATGGAAAATAAATGAGATGGCATCTGGAATATCCAACAAATAATTGAATCATTTCCTTGAATGATTCAAGTACTTGAATCATTTCTTCTTGTTATCTAGTATTTATTTTTGGAATATATTTTTTTACAATAAGTTAAACTTTCTGTAACATAAGCAGTTCATACAATTTGTCGCCAGAGTGTCTGATTCTTCCCAGTATGATATTTTTCTCCCCTAATCCCATTAGTTGAAGTCAAGGATAAGAATCATGATCAATATACTTAAAAAAGAATAGGTCAGCACAAAAAATTGTGCTATGGATGTAGGCAGGGAAACAATCACTTTGACTTATACTCCTACGTATAAAACATGAATAACCACTGCTTTACAAATAAAATAGCCATTTTAGTCAAAAGGAATAAACCTTTTGTGTGTTCCATATAACTTGTGTTCACTGAATTACCAGTTCATTGATTAGTAATATTTATAATATATCATTTAATGAAATAGCAGGTAAATATTTACAGATAGGTAGTTCTCAACCCAAATTTTCCTAATGCCCTATATGCCTAAAGGTAAGATCATATAAAATCTGTCATTTTTCCTTCTTATCTTCTTTCCCTTATTGGACACTGGTGCTAAATTCATTCAGACTTGTATATACTCATCGTACACATCTTCCCTTCAGATGAAGTAACTAGAGCATCAACTTTGATTTTAAGAATAGCAAGAACAAATAAGTTGGCATATGCGAATAATACATTGAATATACTTTTTTTGTTTTTTAAACTTAAGTATAAGGCTACATTTCTTATAATAGACTTGAACAGACTCTAAGCCTCACCTTATTTAAGGAGCCACAGTGCGCTCAAAGGATTTTACCATTAAGGAACAATGTAAAATGTAAGGGCTCCAGTGTTGCAGCCATTTGAGAAATTAAATATTGTTTAGTACTCTCTCTTCTCATAAATTATAGAAAATCTAATGGGCAATACCATCAGAGACTCATGCAGTAATTCGCATTAGCTTTTCATATCTTATATGGACTTAACGGCCATTTCTGAACAACATCTCATACATGCAAAAATAATGTATTTGAAAAGTCTTTGCCAAATGGGATGCATTAATAATATCTATTGACTTTAAGATCTCTGAAGTAGATTAGTCATAATATTTAGAAAATAACTTCCAAGTATATTTAATGCATATGTTTTTATTTTACAGTCTTATTAAAATATTTAAGAATATTATGTACATGTCCACAGATATTTTACCTATTACCCAATCTATCATTAAAAATCATACCAAAAACTGTTCTATGCCTATTGGCTCCTCCAGAACTCTTACTGGTTGGCTCTTCTGAAATTGCTGTCCTGAATTTTCTGTTTATTGCTCCCTTGTTGAAAAATAAATATATTTATAATATATAATATGATACATGTTTTATCACATATAGGTTATGGTATATTACATATAATGCATATGTCACACACATATAAATACATAATTTGTTTTATATATGAAAATACAGATATGGTATAGTATAGCTATGAATGTCATCTAGATTGATATAAATATGCTTTATCAATATACATATGTGTTGTTATATATATTTAATATTTATTTATGATATATAGGCCACATAAAATATATAAGTATGTTTTTATATATATCAACACACATAAACATTAGTTTTGTTTTGAATTTATAAAGAAGCTATCATATTGAAAATGTTTTTTCTGGAACTTGATTTTTTGATACTAGTCACCTATATTCGACATAATTTTCATATATTTTCGGTATAAAGTTACTTCTTGTTTTCTCTTTTTATCTTAATCTATAGTTGAGACTATTTTTGAGTCATTATACTGTCTTTGTCTTTTCTTATTTTTCTTTGTCAATTTTGTCAAAGATACATCTATTCTATACTTAAATAACTTTGGTTTCATTGATTTTTATTTTTTCCATTGGTTTCTGATCTTTGTTTTCTCACTTCCTTTTTTTCCTTTTGATTGATTTTGCTATTATTTCTTAAGATAGAAACCAAATATATTGCTTTTTTACTCATTCTTCTTTCATAGTACAAACATTCAAGGCTATAGATTTCATTCAAATCACTTTCATTACAGAAATTTTGATGTAATGCTTTCATTATAATTCATTTCTAGAGCATTTGAAATTTCATTATAGTTTCTTTAATTCATGCTATTTTTAAGTTTCCAAATGTACACTTACACATAAATTTTTGTCATAAACTTCTAATTTAATTTTATTGTACTTGGAAAATGTGGTCTGTATGATGCCAGTTCTTTGAAATTCAGACTTGCTATATAAAAAATTACATAGTCAATTTATAAAAAATTTTCATGTGTGCTCTAAATTTTTATGTAAAGCTCATGAACTTCACTGTTCAGATCTTTATCATGTTTTTTTTTCTCTTTTTCTTTTCCTTCCTTCCTCTCCCTCCCCTCCTCCTTTATCTTCTCTTTCTGTTTCTTCTCTAGTTGACCAGTCAATAACTGAGAAATATGTGTGAAAATGTCCCACTACTACTTTGGTAAATTTATTAGTTCTTCACTCTTATTTTTAGCAATTTTTTATTTTTATATTCATAATTTTATTAAGCATATCATATAGATGATCTTTATCTTTCAGATAAATTTAGCTATATCATGATATAACCATAACATAGCTGTACCAATTATTTGCTTAATTTTTTTTCGATATTTTTATCTTTAATTTTTCTTCATTCTTAAGTTATATAATATATAGATAGGCCACTGCCGGATTTATTTATTTATTTATTTTTGATTTATTCTTTAATGTGATCTGATAATTATTGTTTTAAAAACCTTGTATAATCAATATTTTCTTGTTGCAGATGAATGCCTTCTCAGTACTTTTCCATTATCTAACTTCTCTCTATTTATAAGAGAATTAAGTTAATGCTCTAATATATTTTAATATTTTTATATATTAAGTACTATCTAAAACAGATTTTTTTCTTAGTAGCTAAAACAATCACCGTTATAGGGAATATTTTTAAACTAGTTGGAACTCATACTTACAAAATTACATTGACTTCTACTTTTTATTAGTAATAGGGCACAAGCATAGTAAATATAAGGATTTTAAAACTGTTTCTTGTTCTAACTTGATTGCTATCCAGTTAATGTTCTAAATCTATTCTAAGTCTCTTAGAAGTCAATCTTTTTAAAATAGGTCTTAGCAAACTTTCATGTCAAACATCTCTCCGATCTGTTCTTAACATCACAGTCATCATTGCTATCATCCAAAACATTCTTTGACTTTTATCGAGCTCACTAGAGTATGAGGGTGCAGTGTTATTTATGCTATTAGACTATAAACCACACATACAATATCATTCAAGTTCTGGATATCTTATTGATGTACTCTTTCTGATTCTGTATTTTTCTTTAATTATATTCCTATAACCCTAATTCAGACTTAGAGAACTCAAATTAATACCTAACTATATTCTCTGCCTCAGTGAGATAAGTGGTTAGCATACTATAAGTGCATTAAAAAGTATATTAAAAAGTTAGCTAATTACTTATTTTACCTCCAGCTAATTCAGTTTGGTACCAGTAGAATATGAATATATCTGTGTGGCAGTATGCATAAAGCACCAGTGAAATCTGTACTGTTTTGAAGTCTAAATCATATCTAGAATGAGAAAAGACTAGAATGAGACTAAGTCTGAAACTGGTAAAGCAGCAGCAGTCATGTATTAACTAGGATAGGGGGTTATTTGGTTATTTTTTTGTGCTTAGGAAAATGTTCATGTTTTTGTCAGTTTTCAGGTATGATTAGTCAATGATTTTGTTTTTGTCTTTTAACTTTTTTTGTTTTCAATTACAATTGACACTCAATATTTTATGTTAATGTCAGATGTACAACGTAGTGGTTAGACATTTATATAATTTACTACATGAACACTCCCACCCTTCATTAGTCTAATACCCACCTGGCACTATACATAGTTGTTACAATATTAATAATTATATTCCCTATGTTGTATTTTAAATATAGCAGATTTCATAAGTATCAATTTGTACTTCTTAACCTTTCCCCTTTTTCACCCATCCTTCCAACACCCCTCCCATCTGGCAACCATCAGCTATGAGCCTGTTTCTATTTTGTATGTTTGTTTATTGTGTTCTTCAGATTCCACATATACATAAGATCATATATTATTTGTATTTCTCTGACTTATTTCACTTAGCCTAATACATTACAGGTCTGTTTATGTTGTCACAAATAGTTAAGGTTTTATTCTTTTTTTATTTTGTTTTTTTCTTGATCTATCATGGTTATAGAGTGGCCTTGTCTGATGATGATGTATTATGAAATTGTTTATGTCCAGCCTTGGCTCCTTGCAACACCAAGACCTAGTTGATAGTACGAGGCTAGGTTGTGACTGTCAGTGATGCTTTTTCTCTTTATCATATATCGACTACAATTTTATATATTCTTTCCAAAACTACTTTTTGCTAACCTACAAAGTCTAATGCACATTGAACAAAAGTGGGAAAAAAAATTCTTAACAAATGCAACCTTTTTTTTTTATTTCATAGTATTCAGTCAAATAACAGATATAAACATTAATCATGTGTTCAAAAAAATTATGATATTGCAACTGTTCTTTGAAGCAAAAATTAACTTTTGAAAATATTATTTTAACTGTAGTATATATATGTATGTATATGGGTGTATATATATGTATATGTATATAAGATATTTCCAATACGTTAATCTCATTAGTTAACATTTTGCTTAGAACATGTCAGTATCTTCCCATTACTCTTACAGTGAATATAAAAGTCCCTATGGTTGCTTACAAGTTCCTGCATATATAAACATATGGATGAAGGCGCAAAGTTGATTTAGGGGAGCAGAATCCATATGAAAGTTATGGTCTAGGTGGCAGCTAATAAAAGCTGAACTAATGAGGTGATGGCTAGCAAGGAAGAAAGGAGACACATTTAAAAATAATTAAGAATTAAAATTGGCAAATTAGGGATAAATTTAAAAGGTTAATTCAAATGTAAGTGAAAAGATTCCTAGTTTTCTGGTAAAAGCAGTTGGGATTGTAGTGTCATTTACTTATTGAGGGAAATTTTATAATATATCAGATTTAGGAAATGGAATAATAAGTTATTGCACAGGATGGAATCTAAATTGATTTTGAAATAATCTCATGTAGGACTCTGGATAAATCTAGAGCTCATAAAAAAGGCCAGGGCTAGAGATAGAAATTTAATGATTGACTATAAGTGAAAATTAAACTCAGTTTTGTGGATATAGATACTGTACTTGTTATGTAGTGCATGTGTGTGTGCGGTATATTGACTTAAACATTAAATTGATGTTCTCAAACCACTGGAGAATGGTTCTGAATCCTTAAATCAAAAGAAGAATTAGTAACTTTTGCTCAAGCTGTTGAGATAAAGGTTCTGTGATCAAGGGAGTGCTGGAAAAAAAGATTAAAATTCTCTCGGCACATCATAGTTTATATATTTAACATAATATTAGATTCTGTGCATTTCAGTTGAAAATTTTTTCCTAGAGTCTAAGACAAACCTATAGTCTAAAGGGAAAAAAAATGTACATTCTGTTAGCATCATTTCTTTTTTTTAGGCCCTGTTGGTATTTATTTATTTATTTAGGTTTGTTTTGGTTTGGTTTTTTGCTTGTTCCAAGTAAGACTACATATTCTTTGTTACTGGCTTTATGATCAGGTCTTTGTCCCTGCAAATAGCAATCACACTTTCTGTTGAGTTCATAATCTCAATAAGAATCGAATATGCCTACACTTGTGGTATGCTCTCACTGACTTTTAGATATGGATGCCTTCCTGTTTTGGTTTTGATGACACACCTAGAATTGCAAAAGATATATGACTATCGACTAACTGTGTGATTTCTGAGTTGCTTTACTTTTTAAATTGGGGACCTGGCTCTCCTGAATTCAGACTGTTCAATTTATAACTGAACCTGAGCACATACTTAAATATCGATTTGTCCTACTATGAATGCCTTTATTTGCAACCTCACACTGACTCTCTTGAGCCGGATTTACTCACTCTTCTATGTTCCAACAACTCGTAGATTTCTGATGCTATAGCAACTATTTCACTATAAATGTTGTTATACTCTTATTTTTAGGTATTAGCACTTGATTTATGTCAATTATTATGGACATGGGAACTCAAGACAATATTATCACATCAGAGTTTTTAAAAGCACTGGTCTTTGAGTAATTCAAAGATTAGGATACCTGTTTTTCCATTTTTTTAATATTATTTAGATAAGTTGATTAGCATTACTTGGCCTTGGTTTTTAAAGTTGGAATAATAATAAAAATAATACTAATAGTAACAATAGTATTGAAGAACATAGTCATAAAATAATAAATTATAAAGATAAAATATTAAAAGCAATGTCATTTTTAACCATCTGTACTGAAAATGTACCATATTCTAGGTAAAAATAAAATCGAATTTCAATTCAGCAGAGTTTTCCAATTATGATCTTTACTCTGATTCTACCACTAACTCATCATATTTCAAAACATATATCTCATTTGACCAAAAGAATGCACCAGTTCCTATATGACTAGCATTTCATGTGAGAACCAGTGAGAAAAATGCAGCTGAGCCCAGTGAAACTACGGAACCACAGAACTAATATTTTTTTTTCTAAGCTGTTAAATTTTTTGGTGGTTTGTCACACAATAATAGATAGAATGGAAATTGTTAAAAGGAATAGGATGTTGCCAAACAAAAATCTAAAATGTGTAGCATTGGTTTGGGAAGTGGATAACAGTAAGTAGCCAGGAAGACCTGAGGCAACCGATTACAAGCTAAAAAAATAATGAGGAAATCGTTATTAGAGTCTGGATAAGAATCAGCCTTGATTAAGTAGGAGTAGTGGAAAATATAGTAAAATTGTCCCCTGTTCTATCTTGGGAAATGGAAAATGTAGTTAAATGAACTGGTAATCTGGCTACAGACATTTCCAGGAAGAAAAAAATGACAATTAACATTTTAGTTGTAATTTGATAAGAAACATACAGAGAGAGTTGATTTAAAGAAGAAACTGTTCAGTTTTTGAGCAGAATTTATAGGAAATATAAGGTAGCCTGGATGTCTTTCTATCTAAAATGTTCTCAAAGTAAAAAATTGTCATTAGGGTAAAGATCAAATTCAGAGTACTTCTAGTAAATGTGGTCTGGGAAACTAGATTAAGGATGTTGCTCTAAAATTCTTTTAGACATTGGAAAGATTTAAGGTGACATATCTTATGTTAGCTCAGCTAAAAAAAAATGATTATTGGGGATCTTAAGAGCATGATTTCTAGACTTTATTTGCTAGGCAAATAGCTTCTAAGAATCATTTGGCTGTTGTACAACTGCAATTTCAAATGCAGCCTGCAAATTTCATTTAGACAGACCCAAATATCTCTCTAAGAGGAGTCTGTGTTGAAGAAATTAGTGGCTGTGACTTTAATTTAATGGTAAGAACACCAATAATATTCATAGGGCCATCGCAAAGATTTTAAAAGAATTGGATTAGCGAAAGCACCATTGGCTCAGACTGAAACAGATAGGAAGAGTTAAAAAATGAGTCTCCACACAAATATAGTTGACAGTTTGGTGACAAGCCGGGGTGGGGGTTTGGGGGGCTGGGAGAATGGGGTGAAGGGTTAAAGAAGTACAAATTAGTAGTTGATAGCTGGTCACGGGGATGGGGAGCACAGAAGAGGGAATGCAGTTAGCATTAATATGATGGCTAGGTGGAGGGCCAGGGGAGGGAAGGAGCAATTGGGGGGGATCGTTTTATGAACATCATAGATGTCTAACCAGTGTTACTTGAAACTAATTTAAATAAATAAATTTTAAAAAATGAGTCTCCAGCACACTCTACCTTCAAATGTCAAGAAGCAGATTCAGAAAGCTACTCAGCTACAAATAGAAACCATTTATCAACGAGAAAGCTGATGCAGGGTTAAATCAAAGGAAAATCAGTTCCTAAGAGTAGGAATGATCCTAATCAAAAGAACTTATGAAATGTACCCAGACAGATTCAAAAATTCTGTGTGACAGCAACTCCCATTTGATTCCATGTTCCTTAAACCTGTTTCACCAATATATGTCGGGTGAATATGAGAGTAGATAACTTGGTTCTTTAGTTGACAGGTTTCAGATATAAAGAACTATTCCCATCTGCCCATATTCTCACTTCATTGGAGTTCTTATCATCTAATTTAGTTGAAAATATCCATAGGTTTTTTTTTTTTAATTGTCTTTTTTTAAAATAAGAGGTTTTATGGAAGTTAAAAAAATTACTATGTCTACATACTTATTAATAATAATTTCTGTTATTTAAAATATAAGTTTTAAGGAATTTCTAGATATCAAATTTGATATTTTAGATAACTTTCTTCCTTTTAAAAAATTACTTATTGATTAGTGTGTAACCAGAACCTAACACTTGAGACTTTTTTCATACCTTATAAATTGGAGTCTCATGATATAGTATTAGAGGTGCCACCTTAATTATTTACATACTTTCCAACATCTTATCAAATAATCTCACCACATACACTTGATCTGAACTTTGACCTGAGGCCACATTTCATTGGAAATACCCTGGATTTGATCTTTATCCTGAAGCTATTTCTTACTTTCAGAATATTTTGTTCATTGGAAATACCATTTAAAATACCATAACTGTAGGTTTCTAAAGCTTTATCTTGGTTTCTGGAGTTATACTTTGTTTCTGTGTTACCAGGTCTAGATAATGACTTCCCATGGTCTCTTAGCATTTTTACAGTTATATTTATGTATTTCAAGAATAATATTTTAGTTCACGTATGACCAAGGACTTATTTTTTGGAAATATGAATACAAAGAGTATCTTAGATTTTAAGCTCTGAAAATTTCGGTTAGTGTTTGGTGCAAAAATAATATATGGTTGTATTGCTGTTACTATTTCTCTGAGTAAAGTAAACTGTAAATTGTGGCAAATGTTGTTATATTATTCCCAGAACTTCAGGGTTTGAATTGAGAAATCAGAGCATGGAGATGGACTTAAATCAAAATAAGTGGTTATTTGGCAACACTGGCTAGGCAGCTTGTCCTGGCTATTTTGTTAATAACTTATATTGAGAATTGCTTCTAATTTTCTAACAAAAATTTAAATAAATAAATTAGGGATGTATAGAGAAATCATTGGAGTTATTAGAAAAAGTGTACAAAACCAGGATACTTAAAGATCCCAGTTGTTCCACTCTAGTTCAATAGATCATTGATTATTTTTATCTATATATAAAGAAAATCTTATAATGGAGATAAAATATGTAAATATAAAACGAATCAGGAGTCAGTAGTTAATCTCAGAGAGGCCCAAAGTGCCAGTAGTCACTGAAAAGAATATTTTAACTGGGTCTTATGGAAAGCTTCAAGAAGAATAAGTTTTGGTAGAATTAAATAACAGGTAGAATTAAGTCAGTTGCAATAACATATGAAAGGTCATAGGAGTTCAAAATATCAAGTATAGTGATAACCACAATCTTGTTATTATAGTTCTCTTTAGTTTTCTATTTGTCAGTGATCATTTCATAATTAATGATCTATAACATGGGCTGTGGGTAGATGATCTCTATTCTTGCAGCTATAAGCAAAAATAAAGGGTACGCCAAAAATGTGATATAATAATGCACATTTTAGGAAATACCTAAAGAGATCACCCTCTAGTATTTACGAAACTCTACATTTTGGGATTAGATTAATATCTAAGTGAATTTTACTGTATGCAATTGCCAATATAAAAAAAAAAAGTCATCTTTTGCAATTGAAGAGAGACATTTCAATTAGAGTGGCACCACTCAGAGACTCTGCTTCTCTCATATAAGATGAAAATCTTTCATGTTTGCATTCCTCAACACTACTTTAATTTCAAAAATATTAACAAATAGCAATTTAACACAATGTGTTGTCAGTATACCAGTTATTGGAGAAGGCACAGGGGCACGAATTGTGGATAATGGATTAGTTCCACCTCTAGGTATCGAATTCTTTTTAAGATATTGACCGTCTCATTTGGCATGCAGGTGGGCAGTTCTGGTACAGATTTAACACTTTCTTCCTAATTTGATTGAAGCTTTGAATTTTCTTCAGAAACATTGTTGTTACAGGAATATTTAGCTTCACAATTATTTCATGAATTACAAAGCAAAATACTGTGCATTTCTCAGCTATCAGGTAAAGCAGCATGTGACCACAGACAGGTGTAATCAGTCACAGATATGGAGAAGAGGCTATCACACACTGACTCCAAGGCATCCTCAATAGTCTAGTGGACTTCAGCCACATTCATTTAGCAATTAGTTTCCATATCTAGATGTGGCAGATGGCAAATTGTTCTCCTAATAGTAAATACAAAAACAATTTTAAGTCAGTGAACAATAATAGCAATAGAAAGTCTTGGGGAAAGTTTTCTAAGCAAAGTGGATTATTTTGTGATTTTGAGAGTCCCATTTCATCCAGAGCAAACTTACTGTAATCATACATACAAAAAATTGTCATATCGAACACTGCTATGTTGCAGGGACTTTGCCTTTTTATATATTATTTAAGTTAATTCACACAATTAAGTTAATACTATCTTTAATTTACAAATTCGATTTGTTGATATGAAGAGAAATAAATAAATTAATGCCATATGTCTAGAATGTTCATTCAAAATGATATTCAGTTTCATAGGCAATATACTTTCTTAATAATAGTATATTAGAAAAACTGTACATCTAGAAGATTTTTTAAAAAGTGATTTGGAAAGGAATATATTACAGTCACTTAGCCCACTCCTATCATTTCTTCTGGTTGTTTTTCACAAAACAACATGATTTAAGATATGTATGGTTTATTAAAATTAGTGGTTTTCCACAAATGGTAACTGAAATTAAATGATAAGAATGAATGACTTAAAAATATTGAATCTATTTTATTCTGGTGCAATATTATTACAAATATTAAAGGAAATAATCCCCATGTTGTAAACATCTCTGTAGGATTTTTATGTATCGTGAAGTACACTCAAATATAAATTAGCCTTTATAGAAGTATATAACATTTTGAAAGGCTAATGCTTATTGTTTTAATTTTCACTGAGCTTAGCAGAAGAAATAACTACTTTGGGAGTTAAGGAAGCATCTAGAAAAATAAGTCAGTGTAGATTTTTAACTCAGAGAAAATCACTGAAAAAATAATAATAATTTGGAAAGTCCGAAAACTGAGCTTTTTGGATCTACATCTTAAGACTATGCTCCCTGTTACAGGAGAATTCTCTTTAAATATTGGTATAGGTAGAAGGAAAGAAGTGCAGGGGAGATCGATGTTATTTCTATGTACTGGTGACATAAAAATGTGACTAGAAAGAGACGATTCCATGCCTGTCTGAAGAAGGTCTTGGGTACAGTGCGACACCCACTTAGCATTACACCTCCTGATTGTAGAGACTTCGAGGAAGGCCTTTTCACACCTCCATAAGTACCAGTAGAATGTGGATTCATATTCTGACTCCTGTCCTTAGATGCATACTTTTGTGAGATGCCCACTCCAATATCACTGTCTCCTTGGCTGCACTTCCTTTATCACAAATCCTAGAAATAGAAGACAGAAGTCATGAAACAGCATTACGGAATAGCATTTAGTACTTCTGGGTGTAGCAGCAAATTGCATCAGTTGACTCCTAGTCCCACCATTTTAGAATTGGGAATGATGGACAACTCATTTTATTTATCCAAATCTAAGTCATTTTATCTGTAAAATGAATATTTTAATAAACTATGACATAGTATATTTGCAATATTTGTAAGAATTAAATGAAGCAAATGACAAATTATTTAGCATGTGATATTATGATACTATTTGATACCCAACAAATGAAAAATGTCAATTTTCAATATAACTATTTCTGAATTGAGTTCTGCTGCTTCTACATAGCTATCTGATACAAATTTAGAAGAACATTTTAGACACTGGAATTCTGACTAATCTAGATGTTCACTAAGGTCAGTTATAGTTCTCTTAAATGATATAAATAAATTCTTTATATCTTTATATAACTTTAGGAAGAGTAGTAAAAGGATTAGCTGAAACTGACTAAATCAATTCTCTGAAAATGGAACTTCATTTTCTCCTTAATAACTCATGAATGAAAATATTACCTGTGAGAAGGGCCTCTCATATAATCACATTTATCGTACACACTCTTTGGATCACCTTTCCAATGCTGCATTTTGTTCTTGGCTTAAACTTCTTTGAATCAGCCCCCCTTTTTAGAGTCCTTATTTCTGTCTTGGATTTTTTTTTTTTTAACTTTCTTATGAGTTCACATTGAATAGCTTTTATCAATTATGTTATCAAAGAATATCTCCTGCCTCATATTTGGTAAGATGCTCACTATTTGCTTTATAGTTCTCACGATAACTACAATGTCTCTTTTCCTGTACATGTACATGCACGTGCACATGCACGTGCGTGTAAGGTTTTTTTCCCTGTTACCATATCATGGAACTAATATTTTTTTTTATTATGATCACACTAGATTTTTTTTCCCATTAGGCGAACCATGGCACTTTTATTGAAACATATCGGATACTAAAATGGAGACAATATGATGGTGGTTTAATTTTTACCATTTGATATTCAGTATAACTGAGAAAGTCAATATTATGGTTTAAAAGATCAGTTTTTATTTTGTGAAAATTAGTGATTATTATTATCACTAAATATTTTGTTTTTAGGTGATTCTAAATTCCCATTCATGATCACATTATCATTTACTGCAATAAATATAGGAGAATGCAATGATTATTAATAAACATTAAGAGGTCTGTATAACATGAGTTTAGAAATAGAACATGAAGATTTGTTAACATTAACATAGCTGTCTTTGCAACTGAAGTAGAATACTCTCATTAAAAACATTTACTTTTCCTCTCTTTGATACAAATTTATTTTCTTCCTTTTTGCCAAACTTAAGGTTACATTTTTTATGTATTACAATTGAAAATTAAAGTAGCAACTTAATTAGGATGAAGAAAGTAATGTCATTTAAACAATACATTCATCATCAAAATTCCCATGTAACAGAATAAACTCTCAAAATCTATTGTGGATGGCACATTAAAAGACATGACTTCTCTGGTTAATTAAGTCCATTACCTAAAGAGATTGCTCAATTGTTCACCTAATTTAATGTGAAGAAAATTCTACATCGTTCATATAGCTAAAACACAAGTTTTTAATCTATTCTCTATGAAGCTCCTATAGATTCATCTCAACATATTCTAATCTGTAAAAAAGATTATCAAGGAAACATTTTAAACAAAGGGAAGATGTAGCAAATATAAAGTTATATTGTATGGATATGTTATATGTAGCAAACAAAGCTATATTGTATAGATACAAATTATAATTATAGTAATTTTGATTGTGAATATTTATACCTTCATTCAAATGAGTACAGCTATCTGATATTTTTGTAATTTCAAATATATATGTATATATCTTCACCAAAATCTGGTAAGTATTATGAGCATGTCAACTGTGTCACTGAGAAATGACAACACATAAAGACTAATTGATTTGCTCACTTAGATATTACAGCAGTCAGAGGTGAAGTTGAAACACAAATTCTAGTTTCTTACTCTAAATCCTATGTTCTTCCATCGTGGAGTGACAATTGTAATAAAATTAAAAACCTTGAAAAGGTCCTTTGAGATCATCTGAGTAAGACTTGTGCCTTCATGCAAATCTAACTTTTTATAAGTTATAGTTTCAAAAAGATATCTGTGACCTTCCTTATGCCTCATCTGCCAGTAGAACTCTCGTTTCCTTCAGTTCCAATTCATTTACTTATCTATGGCTCCCAGTGGCTATGAAGAACAATGAGAGAGGGAGCGAGGGAGAGGGAGAGGGAGAGAGCGTGTGAGCAAACACTAATAAGTATATATTTCCTAATCAGCTTCATTCCCTTTGTTAATTTTCTTGAGTCTAACTGTTTTAAAGAATAGGCAAAATGTCAAAAAATATTGATGTTGTTGTTTTATAATCATTGAATATTTAGCTTGTCCTTTTAAAAATTATTTAAATTGTTAGAGCAATTTTTATCAAATACCATCAAATATAATCTCTAGCTTGTAAGTTCTCTTATATGTGGGCCTTAATTTACCTTTCTCATCATGAGTAAGCATTCTTCCTTTTTCATAAGTTTATCAATTATATTTTCTCTAACAAACTGTATTTCGGGGGATAATATTTTTTTTGGCTTGCCCTCCCAAATATTCTGCATGTTTATTTTGGCAGTGCAATAAAAAAAAAAAAAATTAATATAAAATTAATATAGCATGGATGGACCTAAAAGGCATTATGCTAAGTGAAATAGATCAGAGGAAGACAAATACCGTGATTTTACTTATGGGCGGAATCTAAAAAACAAAAATGAATAAAAATAAAACAGAAACAGATTCATAGATATAGAGAACAAGCTGATGCTTGCCAAAGGGGAAAGATGTGGAAGATGGGTGAAAAAAGTAATATGAGTTCTCAGAAGAAATTATATTGGGACACTAATCAATACCTGTTTATTTAAATATGAAAATATAGGTAAGGTGATCTAAATGATTTTTCAACTCTAATATTTAAAGCATTTTATTGCATTTGCATTATTGGTAAATATGCTTAATGAAAAAATTGTAAGATTTTGCTGAAATTTGAAATTTTTTACTTAGTTATAGTAATAATGATGCATAATATATATGTATAATAATGACAGGGTTTGGGAGATTTATTCTTTATATATTCACAAACTTTTCAGATGATCAAAATTACATTTTATGTCTCGATTAAATTTTTTTTCTCTTATGAATTGCTAATGCCAAAGGAAAAAAATATTATTACAATGAAGATATCTGGTTTGTTATCAACTTAACCACTTGGGTAAAATTGGCTTTTTTAAGAGTAGGACAACTTTATATTTTTCACCCCCTTTTTTAATGAAAAATGAAATACACAGATTCATGAATGATTAAAAAAATACTCAGATCTAATTTCTAGATTACAGAAAATATAAAGGGTAGAAGACAAAGTAAATTATTCAAGGAAAAAACCCTCAGACAACATGAAAATGTGGAACATTTAATTATAATTGGCCTGGACACTTCAAAAAGTCATATTATCACTTCTTGGTTTCATAGAAAAATGGTGATCACATCTCTCATGAACTATAAATATCAACAAGGAGAACATATAGCATCACCTATTTTCTATGACTACAGCAAAACTAGAGTACGGAGTCTATCAAAAACTTTAAAGTACTTGTAGTGAGTGGAGAAATAAACCACCGAGTTTCTAAATTTACTTAAACTCTTCCAAAGAATTAGTCTAGTATTGAGCATAATAGGGGAGACTCGACAAGGTTCTCACAGAGGATTCACACCGGGAGAAAGTGCAATCCAAAATAGGAATTATTGATAACAGGTGTGAATGAACTCTGGGGGATGACAGTACTAGCTACTAGACAAAATAAAAGGACTTGAAAATGTGTGGAAACACAAATTTTATGATGTATCCTATCTGGGGGACATAAAGATAAATTGTATCTGTTGAATTGTTTTGATTGTGAAATTTTGTTCCCTACTGATTCTTATTCATGGTGGTTTATTTCCGTGTAAGTTTATGTCTGTGTCTGTTCAGAAAGAGGGGACAAGAAGAGAGGATAGATATTCATGTTTTTCTGCATTTTATAGGTATATACTGAGGCCTGGATTGCAAGTGATTCTTATATAGATAATTTGCATTTGTTTCCATAAATACATGAAGAAGATTGATTTGATTAAGTCATTGGCTCTCAGTGGTGGAGGGTGGGTTTTAACACCACACAAGTCCAGGTGCCCATTCGAAGGCCAGCTTTTGATTATAGATTCTGAGGAGTCTCTCTGCTATTCCCATCCTCCCAGCATGGTAATGGCACATTTCCTCACGTCCCTCCCCTTTTGGTGAGTTTTCTCCTAGTTTATGTGTTGCTGGAATCAATGTTTTGGTACGATCTAGCTTTATGTAGAGTCTCTTAGTTCTGACTTTCCACTTTGATTGGGCCCTAGTATTGCTTCCTCTTCCCTGTGTCCCGTTAGAAAGGAAAATCTTGGCAGCTGGGATTTAATACATGTTCCCTGGGCAGCCACCAACTACACTTGGTGAGTTTCTTCCATATTTGTATATGATTTTTGGCCTGTGAATATTTCTCTAGCTTTTTGTTTTTGTATAATAACAAAAATTTGATGGCAGATCGCCAAAAACTGAAGGCTCCATTGTCATTTAACATGTATATTATGCTAGAAGATGAGCTAAAATTGGCAAACAAATCAATATAGTTATTATGACATTTATTTCAATATTTATGTTCACTAAATAGCTAAAATTATTTTTCTCTATTCCTGCCTTTTAAACTATTTGTGAAAAAATATACCTTTTATTTTTCACATCAAAGATACACACATGATCATTATTCTGAGAGTGGGTTAACATTTAAATGTGGTAGGTAGAGATTTTTCACTTAAAAAAAAAATCATTCAGAAGCATACTTTACCTTCAAGTAAAGTCCACTTTCCTGAATATGAGAATTTGCCATTTATAACCAGCCTCTTTGGAAACTTTAATTGTTTAATAAGAATAATTCTTGATCCTTTGACAATGTATAATACATTTTAGTTTAAATACTTTAGTGACAGAATTGTGCAAACATAATGAATTCATTAATGCAATTTGCATGAAAGACAATTTGCCTTTTACTTAAAAAAAAAATTGTTTGAGTAAAACTTAAAATTTTTCAGGATATATCACATTTACTATATTCCTAATATTTTTCATCTCTCTTTTCCTCAAATACCTAACAAACAATGCTATTTAAGTTTGTTGTTCTTTTTGACTGTAAATAATAGTAATTATTGAAATTTCAAATGATAGGAATTCAGGCACCTTAAAAATAAAGACTAATCCATTGAAGGACCCTTAGGCTGTTTCCATGTCTTGACTACTGTGAATAATGGTGCAGTCAAAATAGGGGTATGTATATCTTTACAAATAAATGCTTTAGAATTTTTCAGATAGAAACTCATAAGAGAGAGTCCTGGGTCATATGGTAGCTCTATTTATATTTTGAGGAAACTCCATAGTGGCTATACCAGTTTATATTTCCACTAGCAGTGTACAAGGGTTTCTTTAGTTCTCCCTGTCCTGTCCAACAGTTGTCTTCTTGATAATAGCCATTCTAACAGGAGTGACATGGCATCTCATTGTGGTTTTGATTTGCATTTCACTATAGCTAGTGAAGTTGACCATCTTTTCATATATATATCTGTTGCCCATTTGTGTGTCTTCTTGGAGAAAGTGTTCAGGTCCTCTGCTCGTTTTTAAATTGGACTGTTTGTTTTTTTGTTGTTGAGTTATATGAATTTTTTATATATTTTGGATATTAGCCCCTTACCAGAGGTATTGTTTACAAATTTATTCTTCCATTCGGTTGGTCACCTTTTTGTTGAGGGTTTTTGCTCTAGAAAAACTTTTTTAATTGATGTAGTCCTCTTCATTTATTTTTGCTTTTACTTTCCTTGCCCTGATTGTCTTTTGATGGATGATTGAATAAAGGAGATGTGTTACATATATACAATGGAATACTGCTTAGCTGTAAAAAGGGATGACATCTTGCTATTTGCTACAACGTGGGTGGATCTTAAGAATATCATGCTAAGTGAAATAAGTCAGATGGGAAAGGACAAGAACCTTTCACTCTCACTCATATGTGAGATATAAAACAGAAAGCAATAAACAAAACTAGCAAACTAACTCATGGACAACAGTATGGTGATTACCAGAGGGGAAGAGTGGAAAATGAAGGAAGTAAAGGGAGTCATATATTTGGTGTCAGAAAGAGGCTAGACTTTTGATGATCTTCTCATTTGTAAAATGATTATATATAATTGAAAAGTACCTATTAAAATTCCTGAAAATAATTATAATCTATATTTTAATGTGTCTGAATTCCTATTTTTCATAATTTGATTCTTACATTCAGTAAGAAAAAAATGAACAAAAATAAAAAAAGAATTACGTTTCACTAATGTG
>NW_006436298.1:27900391-27924181 GCF_000325575.1 Pteropus alecto | reverse complement strand
GACCTTAAGAGTATGGGAAATGTATGTGGAATATGTTCTGAAAATCACCCAGCACAGGATTCTAACTAAATACAGTTCACTATAATCACTGAAATTTAAGAAATCATAAACTGCAATTTCCACATTACTTAAAGTTTCTTTTCTTAGATCATTTAAAAAGAAACATTTTAGTGAGAAATGGAACAGAGCTATGACTACTGTCATTTACTTTTTGTTGATCACATAATGTACAGCTTTTTGAACTGTTTTCTGAAATTGCAAAAATAAAAGCAGTTCTCTGTTACTTGTTAAGATGAGTTTTTTTAGCTATTCAATCTTGTATAATTATCTTATAAACAGAGGAAGAAATTTAAAAATTTGAATGGTTAAAAAATACTCAGAAGAAACTGCTTTCATTTAGGGAATGAAATGGCTAATTTAATTACATAAGACCTTTTATCTTTTTTCTATATTTAACTTGAACATTAACATAAAGACTCCCGAAATAATTGCTTATAATTTTCCAATTATTATACAAGTCCAATTATATGATGATATCTACCTAGGTTTTAAAAATGAAATGACCAGGCAGTTTAATGTCAGTGGGTTTGGGATTTACTTCATATGTCAACAATTGTTCATTTTCAGAGCATTAGATTACAGTTTTACATAGAGGCCTAACCATACAGTGGCGATAGTTAATATTTAAAGTGAATCTTCTTACATTAGTTGTCAGGGGAGTGGGGAGGGGAAGAACAGTGTAATCTTCAAACTAAAAACTAGCAGCACCAGTGTATGTCATCAACTTCTTAAATCCATCTAATTGGTAGTCAAAATGTTTACCATAACGAATGAATATATTCATTGGTTGTCTCTATTTTCACAGTGCTAATGCTTAATTCATTGGATCCAAATCTTTTCATGTAACATAAAGATGTTAACTGTGGAAAGTCAGGCCAAAATTCCTAGAATTCAGCACAGAAGCAGAAGGAATTTCAACAACTGTATAAAGAGATTCTAGATTAGAAATAACTGAAAGGAGGGTGAGAAGAATTAAGCTTCAGTGCTCCTGAGGGAGTTGGAAAGTTACAAAAGAAAAATCTCTCTCTTTTCTAATTTTCACAGAAAATTTAAAAGCAGATATATCCAATTTTAGAAATTTACATTTGTCATCTAATTTGAAACCACCTTGACACTTTGGTATGATGTACTTGCTATTTGTGAGGAAGTTTGATGGCTTGTCATTTGTCGTTATTGATATAATTGTTATTTTAATGTTAATGTTTTTTTGTGTGTGTGAGATTTAGCACTTTTCTGAGGAAAGTACTTCTGGATCAGATCATTAGTCTTCATCCTGCTTTATCTTTAGAAAAAAAAAAATAGAGATTAAATTTGAAGTAAGTTAAATCCAAGTTGCTTCTTGTTGGAAATCTATCTATATCCATATCTGTATCTATATTTTTATCTGTATTATATCCATATTCTTATCTAGATCTATGCAGAGCATGAATTCCCAGTATGACATGCCAAATTCTAAACTACTTTGGCATATAGCCTGATCTTGTCTTTCTGAATTATATCGATGTTTTCCTTATCATAAGGTAGTAAGCAGTCATTCAAGTGATTAAATTTTGGACTCCAGGTCCAGAATACCTGAATTTGAAATCTGAATCTTCCCCTAACAAGATTAAACTCTCTGTACCAACCTATTCTCTTCAGTGGCAATGGCAGTACCTACCTCATAGTTTATGAGCATTAACTGAGTAAAGCTCTTTGACTGGCCTATAGTAACAGCAATATGTGGTCGTCAAACTCTCATTTTTTATGTGTGTATAAAAGTATAAAAACATTTTGAATGAATATTTAAAAATATTAGAAAATCACAGAAAATAAACTAGAAATGAAATATCTCACTTGAGAAATGCCACTTTCATAAGTAATAATTGCTAACAATTATGTGTATTTTAATACAAATAAAATACTGTTCTGTACCTTATTTTTCCATCTACTAATATATCTAGAAGTACTTTCTGAATTTGCCCAAACATGTGTTTTTTAAATTACGATTGGTGGACATGTTCCATAGTGTAGTGGTTAGCACATCTGCTTTACATGCAGAAGGTCCTGGGTTCATGCCCCAGTGGAGCCACGGTCCACGGTGTACAGCTATGACACCCTGAACAAGCCTGATCCTATCTGATCTCGGAAGCTAAGCAGGGTTGGGCCTGGTTAGTAGTTGGATGAGAGACCACCTAGGAAGACCAGGTGCTGCAGGCATAAATAATAATAAATAATTTATTTATTTAACATTACGCCATATTAAACAAAGATTGGTTTCCAGACTTTGCTATTGTATATAATGCTGCAATAAACCTTGTTTTTTATATATTTTATGTATATACATATTAATAAACATAAATATGTATAAATATTTAAAATATATAGATATATACATATATATCCCTGTAAAATCAGGAAGAGATATTTAAGTATATTTTACTATTAGAAGTCAGGCATCGAAATGCAAACAGCTATCCCACCATTGCAACTCAGTTCATTTGAGAAGAATGTACTATTAATGAGAGTGAACATAAGACTCATTATGGGGCTGAATACCAGCTTAGGCTGGCCAACTACACCAATAGATCTGTATAATGAATTTTTATGTTTAAGTTGCAGCATTTCCAATAGGAGTCCTGCGAGCTATTTCATTGAATACTAGGTTACTTAAAAATTGAAAAGCTTTTCATTTAGAAAATGTAATAGATGTCAGCTTTTTGAAACAGACTAAAAGAACAAGCATATTTAGTTAAAAAGTAGAGAAAGAAAATACATTCAAGTTTTCCATTATATTTTGTTCAATTTGTTAGAGTATCTTTCCATTTTGTTTTCATAAGTAATTTATATGACTTTAATGAAGGGATTTAGACAGGATGCTTTTACTGCTTTGTGTACCATCATAAGACTAATTTATCATGAGGAAAATTTTAAATTTTATTAGTTTCACGTATACAGTACATTGGTTAGGCATTAATATAGTTTAGAAAATGATCCCCCTAATTGTTTTTTCTCTCCTCTGGTTCTCCACTTAACCATTACATTAATGCTAACTGCATTCCCTATGCCGTGCTCCCCATCCTTGCAACCAGTTCTTTCTGGCTGTCACCAAATTGTCCTCTATATTTGTGAGTCTGTTTTTGATTAGTTTGTTCTTTTTGTTCCTTAGATTCTACATATAAGTGAAATCATATGGTATTTACCTTTCTCTGTCTCATTTCACTTAGCAGAATAACCTCTAGGTCCATCCTTGTCATTGCAAATGGTTGGATTTCACTTTTTTTAAATTTTTAAATTTTTTGTTTTTTAGGCGAGGCAACTCTTGGTTGACC
The DNA here is from genome assembly GCF_000325575.1 of Pteropus alecto. NCBI lineage: Eukaryota > Metazoa > Chordata > Mammalia > Chiroptera > Pteropodidae > Pteropus > Pteropus alecto. The sequence goes on along the minus strand of NW_006436298.1, from coordinate 27,920,813 downwards.
TCACAGATTGCAAGGAACTTGTCAGCTTACAACTCTTTATTTTTTTTACTTTTTATGCCTATAGCACCTGATCTTCCTAGGTGGTCTCCCATCCAAGTACTAACCAGGCCCAACCCTGCTTAGCTTCCAAGATCAGATGGAATCGGGCTTGTTCAGGGTAGCATGGCCGTAGACTCATTTTTTTAATGACTGAGTAATATTATTTATGATTATTCCAGAGTTTCATATTATTTTATATATTTGACTTTTTAATAACCTATATATCAAGTTATAAAGACATTGTTTAAGACATAAACTAATTAATGAGATTTCTAGCCTCAACATTTTCTTCATGACAAACACATCTCATTCATATGTGAGTATACATTACCAATAGCATCATATATTATTATTACCACTAATATATTATTTAAGCCACATAGAATTTTTATCAAAATTAAAGAATTTTGTATAACTAAATAATTTTTAATTATTGGTAAAATATTTTGTATATATGTGAATTCAAGCAATAACAAATTAAGCAAAGAAGTCTAGACAGCAGTTCTAGACAAATTAAGCAAAGAAGTCTAGACAGCAGTTTGTATGCTATCAAAACAGTACAATGCTGATAGTTAATATAGTTGGTGAGAGGGGTGAGGAATTAAAAAGAACTATATGGTGATTATCTGATGCTCATATTTGATGTTCAGAAGAATACTCAAAAATCAAAAGGCAAATCAGGAAATTTTGCAGTTAAAACTAAGTGTTTCCTCTAATAAAATTTTATAAATTAAAATTTCTCTAAACCCAATATTTTAGTTAGTTTTAAAAATCTAGTTCTAAATTATATGAGAAAATAGTCACTATTAAGTGCACTTACACATAACTTATGTCTTATATGCTAATGATCACTTAAGTATTGAGGAATTCTCTATCCCTCTTTTTCTCTCTCTTATTTTCCTAGACTGAAAAGGACTAGAGAAAGTACCAAAGTCTTGACTGTGACAATCATTTTAAATAAAGATGCATTTGTTTAATTTGAAAATCAACAAGTAAAAAGTGAATTACCTGAGAATAATTCAATTCATGCTATGGAGTGAAAAATAGTGTTGGTTTACTAAAATATAAATTCAGAGAAAAGAAATGAAATCTAATAGTTTTTCTTAGGGTTTTTGTAATAACTTTGAATCCTTACTAAGCAACTGATTAAATTCCTTGGCCAAATGTATACCTAAAAGAACTGCCTTGTCAACTAATGTCTGCTCAAGTTTGTTCTTTCTTTCCTGCTTACAGGTATGCAGTGCCGTTTTTAATTACATAGTAGTCTAATTATTAAATTTGTCTCAGCATGCGCAACTGCTCTAAAATGTTCCTCTAGTCTACTGCAGCATCTAGTGACTCATGATCAGTTCTTAATATTAGTGGCTCATTTAGGCTTGTTTTTGTCAAGAAGTTTCTCTAATCTTATGCAGAATTAATGCTATCAAGACACAGAATGCTCCAGATTCATTAGGTACACAATTATCGATCAACTACTATGCAACAGACCCTATTAGTCTTTGTATAATAACCATGGAGTCTCTGTTTTCAAGGAGTTCACTATCTCGTGATCTAACAGTATGTGCTATTTACTGGCCGTTCTGCAAGTAGAAGATGCAGACAGAGAAGACAGAAAGTGAACTTAATTGATGAAGGATTAGCAGCACTGTAGTGAAGAATTTCCAGGCAAAGAAAATGTGTGAATGCATGAACACATGAAATTTCATGATGTTTTAGAGAAAACTGGAGTTAGTTCAGCATTGTCAAAGAGAAGAATATATGTAAGGGCATATCAAGAAGTAATGTAGAGATGATTCAGGAAAGTTCTATTTGTTTTGACCTCTCCTAGACAGATGGAGGGAAATAAATCAGGTGGCTGCCTGTGCAAGTGGAAATATCCATAAAGTATTGTATCAGACAGAGACTATCCACATATATAGAGAGTAAACATTAAGCAATAATAGTCTGTATCATGAAATCTGCTGTGAGGGAAATCAGTGGGGTGTTGTATTAGAGGATAATACGGTGGAAGGAAATTGAAAGGATCAAAAGGAATAGCATTCAAAGAATTAGGGCTGATGTGGGAATGGAAAAATAGTCATAGAGTACAATAAGGAACATTGTGCTCAGGTGAAAGAGTGCACTATACAATCTAGAAACTGCTAGAATATTGCTGGAGAGTTGTAGGATGAGAGAGAAGGAAAGTAGCATGAGTTGGAATTGATTATAAAGATTGGGACTGGAGAAAACAGGGCTTTGAAAGTTCTGGGTAAGGAGTTGATATGATTATAAGTGCAATTATCTGATAAGTATATGAAAATATGCTCCAATTTATTACCAGGGGCTACCAGTGTAAAATTACATAAGATGCAATATTTTATTTTAAGAAAGTAACAAGCATTATTTAGTGTTATTAAAACTGAAATAAATGCATTTTTAGATCCAGTTAGCATATATGTAATCGGTAAGGTATTTTAGAGGAAATATTGGTTGCAGTTATCAAATGTATATTCCTTTTGACCCAGTTTTAAAAACTTATGAAAACTAATTAAGAATAACTTATTGCTTATATATTTTACTTATTAATATAACTGAGAAATTTTTTTAATGTATTCACATGTGTGGAAATATGTCTCATTTATCTTTACTATTTAATTTAGATTATTTCCATATGAGGAAATACATATATGTATATAGATATATATATATTCACGTTTAACTTCATTTAAAAAAGCATATATTTTTGCATGTCTCCAACTTATATAAATAGTATCTTAAACACTCATTCACAGTAATCTTAAAATATGTCCTGCTTCTATAAATATACCATTGAATTAGTTTCTTCACAATAGTGATCTGACAAAAGTGGTGTTAGGACATTTTCATCTGTTAAGTAGTTTATATTTCTTCTATGATATATTTATTTCTTCTTGTGCTTTTTAAACTTTTCATCAGACATTTGAGTTTATAATATAAACTAAAACTTTTTATAAATATGAAAACATCAAATTGGAGAAGTGAGAATTGACTGAATATTTTACAAAATTTAAGGATTCTTTGGATGGCAGGACAAAACATACTGACAGATAGATGAAAGGCTGATTTTTTTTTTTTTACTTACAGCTTTGGACCAGAGAAGGCAGACAGGCAGGGCCACACAGAGAATTGGAACTGGGGACAGGCTAACAGCAAACTAGAGCTTTAGAAGATGGCTTATATATGCTAAGAGTTGGGTGGTTAGCAAGGTTTCTTGGGCTCTGTGTTGTATGGCTAATTTGAATAATTTTGTAGGATGCTGGGTATAGAGCCTGTCCCTGCTTGTCTAATACCTGCCCTTGGGACAGTTGGGCTGGTGAATAATGGCTCCCTGAGTGTAAGAGCATAACAAGGGAAGTGTTTAGGGGTGTGGACTTAGCTGCTTAAAAGGAACTAACTGGCCACTAGCCAGGGACTCAAAACTGAGTCAAGACATAATTTAAAATATAGATATAGTTATATATCTAAGCAGACAACAAAGAAATAATGTAACTTAAAATTTATGTGGAACCAGAAAAGACTCTGACTAGCCATGATAGTCTTGAGAAAGAAGAACAAAGTTAGAGGTATTGCACTGCCTGATATCAAACTATACTACAAGGTGATAGTCATCAAAACAGCATGATATTGGCATAAAAACAGACACACAGATCAATGGAAGAAAGAAACCAAAAATCCACACCTATACAGTCATTTAATCTATGACAAAAGAGGCAGGAATATACAAGGGGGTAAAGACAAATGGTATTGGGAAAACTGAACAGATACATGCAAAAAAATGAAACTGGACCACCTTCTTATACTATATGCAAGAATAAACTCAAAATGGATTAAAGGCTTAAATGTAAGACCTGAAACTATAAAATTTCTAAAATAAAACATAGGTAGTAAGCTCTCTGTATTGTAATTAGTAATTTTTTTTTTCTGATAAATGTCCTCGGACAAAGGGAACAAAAGAATAAACAAATGGGACTACATCAAACTAAAAAGATTTTGCACAAGAAAGGAAACCATAAACAAAATGAAAAGCCAGCCTACTGAATGGGAGAAGATATTTGCCTATGATACTTCTGACAAGAGAGTTAATATCCAAAATTTATAAAGAACTTATACAATTTAACAACAATAACAAAAAAAACAATCCAATTAAAAAATGGGCAGAAGACCTGAATAGGCATTTCTCCAGAGGACATATAGATGGCTAATAGACATATGAAAAGATGCTCAAGGTCACTAATCATCAAGAAAGTGCAAATTAAAACCACAATGAGATATCACCTCACACCAGTCAGATTGGCTATCATCAATAAATCAAAAAAACAAGAAATGCTGGTGAAGATGTGGAGAAAAGGGAACCCTTGTGCACTGTTGATGGGATTGCAAATTGGTATAGCCACTGTGGAAAAGTTTGGAGGCTCCTCATAAAAAATTAGAAATAGAACTACCTTTTGACCCAGCAATTGTACATCTGGGTATTTATCCAAAGAAAACCAAAACACTAGTTTGTAAAGATATAGGCACCCTTATGTTCACAGCAACTATATTCACAATAGCCAAGATATGGAAGCAACCGAAGTGCCCATTAATAGACGATTGGATAAAGAAGTTATGCATATATATACAATGAAATATTACTCAGCCATTAAAAAAATGAAATCTTACTTTTTGTAAAGACACAGATCAACCTAGAGGGTATTATGCTGAGTGAAATAAGTCAGACAGAGAAAGATAAATACCACATGATTTCATTTATATGCAGAATCTAAGGGGAAAAAAGAAATGAACAAACTAAACAAAATGTACTCACTGAAAACAAACTGGTGATTGCCAGAGGAGAGGGGGTTGAGGGGTTGAGTGAAAAAGGTGAAAGGATGAAGAAGTACAAATTAATAGTTACAAAACAGTCACAGGGATTTACAGTATAGTATAAGATCAATGATATTGTAATGGTTGTGTATAGTGCCGCATGGGTGCCAGAGTATATGAGGGGGATCACTTCATAAATTATATAAATGTCTAACCATTATACTATATATCTGAAACTAATATAAAATAATTTAAAAAATAAAAATAAATAAAAATTCATTGCTCCAAAAAGAAATGCAAATTAAAAATACAATGTTACGTGTTGAATTTAACCCAGGTGCAGACTATCTGTTCCTGAGGAAATGAGATTCTATTTGCTGTCTCTCCTTTTATTATCAGCTATGAGTGATCCATCTAAACTACAAGCCATTCTAGGGATGGTTCTGTTGGTAAAATGTAGTCATCACTCATCAGGAAACACTAATTATTAAGTCTAAAGGAATTATGTTCAGCTGTTCTATGGCTTATCCCAAAATTTTACAGAAACATAGATTGATTCAATGGGAGGGAAAATGGTGATTAAAGTTTAATAAAACACCAACTGGCAACTATGCGAATGGTGTGCTTTCATTCTGATTCTTGTGCTTATTCTCTCTCACAAATGCATTGTTTCAGAGGGAAAGAATCTAGAAATGTACTGAACATCTTCCATTAAAGAGAGTTTATTCTTATTTTTAGAAGAGATTAGCCATCTTTTTGTTAGTGCCGCTCAAGCCATGTGTATTTTTTTGCAATCATACACATAGTTAATATGTCTTTTAGAGGTAAAGAGTCTTGACCTACATATTTATGGAAGAACTCAGCGTAAATAATGAGTTAGACTTGATTTTGTCATACAGAAGACAGGGTAATACGCTCAACAATAAAGAGGTGCTATGCAAGCATTACACAGAGGGACTTTCTGAAGGACAAATGAACTGATTTCTTTATTAAGTTAACTGCAAGGGAAAAAATACATAGTATTTTTCTAGGTTAAAGTACATATAAGATATATGTCAATCTAGGTTAAAAAAGTCTAGGTTAAAGTACATATAAGATATATGTCAATCAGTCATTACTGTGTGTAATTATTTAGATTCTGATTCAAACAAACTATAAAAAAAAGACTTCCTTAGAATTGGATACTTGAACACAGTAGATACATGATGATATTAAATTGTGTGTGTGTGTGTGTGTGTGTGTGTGTGTGTGTGTGAGAGAGAGAGAGAGAGAGAGAGAGAAAGAGAGAAACCATTGTTTTGTGGTCGTGTTGAAAAAAGTCCTAATCTTTTGGTGATATAAACTGAAATATTTAAAGATTGTTAATGACGTGTAAGATTTGTTTCAGATTATGGGTAGATGTAAAGTAGGTCAGGAGTGGCTTTTGAGTTGATAGTAACTGTATCTGAGTGATGAAGTTTCGTTATAACATTACATCTACATGAAATATGCATTTGAAATAAAGTCTTTATTGTATTTCTGGTGTAAAAGATTAGCATTGATGAGAAAATAATTTATCATTTTGATGGGAGGAATAAGTGACTGATGAAACATTGATAAAGTGAACTGTAGATGTCTATTTAGAAGCTCGCCCCAAACCTGAAATATAGCCTTACTGTAGAGCCAGGGAGACTCTAAATGGGAAGTAAAATTTATACCTTTTTATAAAAAATGTTATATTTTTTTATCTTGAGAAGGACAACGCTTAAATCCAAATGTCCATCATGTAGTTTTCTTTTTAAGGATTTGAACAGAATCACCAGTTACCTAACAAAAAAGGTGTGTAGGAGATATTATTATGACTTCTACTGCCTGTGACATTACCCTATCTTTTTTGCACAGTCCTTAGGTTTGAGGTAATTTAATTAGGCTCTTCAGATATTAGCTGTATATTCTGACTCTGTATTACTGTTGTCACGTGAGAGTTTTACAATTTTAAATAATTCTATTAAAATAACATAAAAGCAAGAAATAGTAATCAGTTTATACAAAACAACTTTAAAAAGTAAATAAGTTGTTCTAATTAAGAAGAAAATTCTGCTCTAGCATGTCAATAACTAAAACTTAATGCATTTTACTACTACAGATACACTGTTTTGAAAGACTTCTGACAGCTTTTAGTGTTATCTGCACACACTAACTGCACAGTCCTTTGGTGTCATTAAATTCACAGAATCAAAAATAGTGTTGACTATTTTTAGTAAAATCAACACTTTTACTTATCTGCCTCTAACTGTAATTTTTAAATCCGTGAGTCTAATCTAACTTTGTTGGCAGGTCCTCCCTAACTTATAAATAAACTTTAAAACTTTTTAAAGGTTAATGTATATTTTATTAAATTTCACCTTATCACAATACCATATTATTCACATCTTTTTTTATATTAACAAAATATAAGTTTTCAATTTTCAGATGTCTGTTTTAAATAAGACTAAAATAATTGTCATTGGTAGGAACAATTAAAATAAATAGTTATCTGGGATATGTATAAAATTCTGACTTCAATAACCAGAAATTTAAAAGCAAAATTGACCATTTCTCTTTCATTAGTATTTATTTTAATATTATAAATGTGCTAAATGTATTAAACTGCAGATACCTTAAAACTTTAATATGGTGACTTTGCGTTTCCTAGGAACCCTAATCCTAGAATTATGATACCTTTTACTCTAAAATGTTTTCTTTGTATCAGCCTAACATTTAATTAGTTTTTACACTATTATGTATGCTTATGTGTATTTTCCCTGTATTTTTAATTTAATTTTCATTATAATCCTATGAAGTAGTTATTAAATTATGCTCAATTTTTTGATACTGTCACAAAGCAAAATGTGGCAGGAACAAGGTTCACACTAGACTACCTAGCATTGGCACCAGTTCTCTATTCTTCAAAGCACCTAGGCATTTTAGAATAATTACTACACATGTTCTAAGATATGGAATTAATGAAGATGTGTCATTTAGAATTTAGGCTGTTACAAAATTATTAATTATGAGTAAAATCAGTCTATATTGGTTAGACTCAGAATACTATGGAAGTCACAAAACTTTTGTGATATGCCTAGTCATGATATATTTGTACTTTCTCTAAGATATAAAAATGGAGATAAATATAGAGCATTCCCAGAAGATAAAGAGCAGTTTTATTAATAATATGAAGTTTCTAATTTCTGCACCAAGAAATGCATTAGCTTTTAAGAAGTAGTTCTTGATTGTGGTCCATAGATTCTCCAAGGTTCTCAGGATTATTTCAGGGGACTACAAGGTCAACATGATTTTCATAACAATCTCAAGATACTATTTGCCTTTTATATTATGTCAACATTGCACTATTGTGATGGTGGGTAAAACCTGGTTTCTCAGCACTAATCGAGTCAATGGCATCGGATTGTAATAATGGTCATTGTATTTGTCACTGCCACATACTGTAGTTAAAAAACAAAAAGATACACAATTAAACAGGAAACATAAAAATTCCACATAAAACATATCCCTGAAGTAATACAATTATTAATTTCACTAAATATTTAGTTTCGTGTGTGCATCATTTAAATTTTTCTGTGTGATAAATTGGGAAGTATTGTCAAAGCATTTATTCTGTGTAATGATTGTTTCAAGAAAAATCACATAGTGGTAGATTCGTGAGCTGAATTAGCTACTTTTTTATGGAATACCATTTCTACTTAAAAAACAACTGACAGATTATGGTTACTTAAAGTTGGGTATCAGGCAGATATATTTTTGTTTATAAACAAAGGAGACTTTCTCTTCAGGAAAATAACTGCCAATGATAAAATTAAAGCTTTCAAGCAGAATTTGGAAAATATCCAACCACAGAGGTGACTACTGATAATACTTAAATATTTTTGAGATAAGATAGCGATATTAAAGAGTTTGATTTTTTGATAATGTATAATGTATCAACATTTGGAAGAAATGATCAGTGAGTAAAAATTTTACAGATAACCAATATATTGTGTTATATAATCATGCATAAGTAAAAAATGCACTCAAAATACAAAATGCTGGAGTGAATATGAAAAGTTTATTGTAAGGTTTTAGATATAATGTTGAAAGTAAGCTTTAAGAATCTCCCACTCGTTGAGTTTGGGTGTAGTATCAAGAACATCCACAATTACATCTGAAAGATTACTGAAATGCCCCTCTATTTTCCAACTATATATTGGTTTGAGTTGTATTTTATTTGTATAGTTTAGTAAAAACAATATATCACAACAAACTGAAGGCAGAAATGGATATAAGAATTCAGCTATTCCCTATTAAACCAGATGCTATTATTTGAAAATATATAAAACAATGCCTCCTCTTTGAATGTTTTTGTTTCAAAAAATATATTTTATAAAATTTTGTATGTAATAGACTTATGAGTTTAAAATTAATATACTTTTAATGCTCTGTCTCTTTTTCTAATGTGGTAAATATCTATAGATGTAAATCATACAAATAAGAGTTTTGTTCCTCAATACATTTTACTACTCTAATAAGGTCTTAAAATAAATAAAAGTGATAACTACTGATTAAATAAAGTTCCACAATAATTATATAGTCAGCTCTTATTAAGAATCAGTAGTTTTTAAAAACAGTTGTAATTGAAATTCTTGCTGGAATAATAGATTTGGAGTTGGGTGTTCTAAATGTGGGATAATGAACTATTTGAAGATTCTGCCACATTATCATTATCAACTGATATAGCAATTGATATTTTAAGCAATAATAGAAAATTGTGTCATAAGTAGATTAAAACAAATGTCATTTTAAAAGCCTGTCTGCCATACTTACTGTAATACCATCAACAATCATTTTTTGCTACAGTTATTTTTAGTCTAAAATATTTTTCCCTACTATACTGTCACTAGCCTAAAGATATTTGTCATATAACCAAGTTTATTCTTCATATGTCGAAGTTTAGAATCCAAATATTTTGGGCTGACCATGTATGTAGAGTGTATGAGATTTTAAATACAGAATTATGACACTTTTTTGGCTGCTTAAGTGTGATTTCTATTTCCTGATACTAGATAAATGTGGACTCTCTGATATTAAGAGATGGATAACATCAAAATTAAAAATGTGTTCTTAGTAATATTTATACCAAATTATCATTTATATTAAGCTCTGAATATAAATATACTTTGTCATGGCCCATTTTTTAAGAAAAATTTTAACAGGACATTTTTTATAAATTTTATATTTGAAACAAATATTTCCTCTTTTAAATATGTATTTAATATAAACTTAGTGAGGTCAAATTAAATTTCTATTTTAAGTAACAGGATATGAAAACAGATGGACTTATAATGGACTTTGCTAGTGAAAGCATAGTCAGTGTGATAAGAATAATAGGTACTTTTTTCTAGGTCTTTTGTAATTTCTGTAATTTTTCAGATCAGTTTCCTTTTTCCTCCTCCAAACCTGAAAATTTATTGGGAGACGTAGTGAATGGTTTAAAACTGAAATAGTAAATAAATCACTCATTATCACTAAATGTTATTCCTCCATACATTTTTCAGTTTTCAATTTTTTAATGATTGTGCCAAATCTACTTCATAAGATAGTCTAAAGGCTGCTTTCTTTCTTTTTCTCCCCTACCCCCACCCTTTTTTTGTTGGTCTTTAGTGATTTCCTAGGTTTTGTTATTTTTTTCAGTTTTACTGAGATATGACCGACATAAGTTTAAGGTGTAGAGCAGAATGACTTAACTTACATATGTTGCAAAATGATCACCACAGTATGTTTAGTTTAAAGCCATCATCATCATATAAATGCAAAACTAAAGAAAAATTTTTTTTCCTAGTGATGAGAATTCTCAGGTTATACTTTCTTAGCAACTTCCATATATACCATGAAGCAGTGTTAATTGTGGTCATCAAGTACATTATATTCCTAGTACTTATGTATTTTATAACTGGAAGTTTGTGCCTTTTGACCACTTTCTCTCAATTCCCCCTTACCCCACCCCCTGACTCTAGTAATCACTGAGCTGATCTCTTTTCCTATAATTTTTTTAAATTTTCTTTTTTTTAATTCCACAAATAAGTGAGATCTTACAGTATTTGTTTCTCAGACTTATTTCACTTAGCATAATGCCCTCAAGATCCATCCATATTGTCTCAAATGGCAAGATTTTCTTCCTTGTGTATATATACCTCATCTTCTATATTCAGTCATTCATCAGTGGACACTTGTAAATAATCCTGCTATGGACATATCTCTATGACATACTATTTTGTTTCCTTTGTGTATATTCCCAGCAATGGAATTGCTGGATCATATCGTAATTCTATTTTTAATTTTTTTGTGGGATCTCCATACTATTTTTCATAGTGGCTGCACCAATTTACAATCTCACCAACAGTGCACAAGCGCTCTCTCTTCCCTACATCCACACCAGCACTTGTTATCCTTTGTCTTTTAATGATGTCCATTCTACCAGGCTTGAGGGTGTGGTTTTAATTTGCCTTTTTCTAATGACTAGTGATTGTGAGCATCTTTTCATGTACCTGTTGGCTGTGCATACATCTTCTTTGGAAAAAAATGTCTATTCAAGTCCATTGCCCATTTTTAAATTTGATTTTTTTCGTTATTGAGTTCTATGAGTTCTTTTTATATTTTGGATGTTAACCCAACATCAAATACATGGTTTGCAAATACTTCTTTTTATTTCATAGGTTGTCTTAATTTTGTTGATGGTTTCTTTTGCTGTGCAGAAACTTTTTAGTTAGATGTACTCCCACTGGTTTATTTTTAAGTTTGTTGATTGCGCTTTAGGTGTCATATCCTGGAGAGTGCTTTCTTGATGTTTGTCGTGGTTTCTTTTATTTGGTTTGGAACCTTATACTTCATAATACAACAGTACAAATAGAGATGTAGAGATACTGGCAAGAGTGTTATATATATTTTTTTGCATGTTCATTTTTATCTAAAGAAAGATAAAAAGATACTATGCTTTGGTAGTAAGATGTCTTTATAAATTATAACTATTCAACAGAGATAAAGAGATACTGACAAGTATGTTTTGTTAATTCTTTTGTTTTTCTTGTTGCTTTAAAAATATTTTTAATACTTCTAAAAAAGATTCTATTTCATTTTTTAGAGAGTAAGACTAATTTGTGTTTCATAAATTGCATAAAAATTCCTATATGGGCAGTGGAATTTTGCAGCGCATCTTTCTAATTTTGCAGGGCCTTGGCTGGCCTGCTTTATAACTTAACTCTATTGCTTTGTAGCAAATAGAGGTTTACTGTCGAAACAGTATTTATTGTTCAATAAATAGTTCAAATTCCACTTTCATACTTTTTCTTCTTGGTATAAACTTATGAAAAATCTACCAGAGTTCTTATCCATGGTCAAGTAAATATTATTTTGTAAAGAAAATCATTTTCAGCTTGTCTAATTCTTGAGATGTTTTTACTAATAGGGAAAATTGAGATATCATTAAAATAGTCTATTAACAGTAGTTTTTCAGATAAAATGATAAATTTTTGAAAACATGGCTTTTAAAAAACTAAGATAGGTTCATATAACACACAATCACTTGCATTATAAGAATTTCTGTTACCATATAAGTCAGGTTTTCTAACGACAACATTTTCAAAGATTACAATTACATGAAATAAAAGCTGTATTTTAATTCCAATAAAATTTTGCTGAAATGTTGTTAAAGTTTTTGATCAGAGGTATGTGTAGGCATTTCACCTTTTATGAACACTTTATCAGTTCAATGAATCCTTTTTTAATGAAATAGTTATGCAAAATAAAATGTATAGGATACTGAATATATAAAACAGATGGTCTTGCTTGTCTTTATATTTAATATCTTTAAATGACTTCATGCACTATCAATCCATTCAAAGCACAGAGAGGGGTAACCATTAAACAGTTTTCCATTCTTCTTCACTAATGATACTTAAAGACATTTAATAACATTTGCTAATTGTGTAATGCCAATCCTCCAAAAATAATGTATCAGTAGGGAGTATTTCTGCTTCATTCCTTTTGTTTCCAGACAGCATCTAATGAGCTGAAATGATCATAATTGGCAGAGTACAATGCATTGAAAAACATGTTGCTAAGGGAATTCTTTAAATGTCAAAAAATTTACCTTCAGCCTGGGAAATCAAGTAAGTCAATGAAAACTTGTATTAAAATTGAAATAGTTAAAACTTTATGTAATATCCCTTTTGTCACATTGTGCAAAGCATAATAGCCTTGTCAGGATGATAAAACTTTGCATTACACTATTTTATAACTACTTGTGTTGTATCCAGAGATCAAAGTGATTTTTCTAGACAAAACAACATTCATTATTTATAAAATTTAAGCCAATAAAATTTTTAATACTTAAAATTTTCTTTCATGAAGAGGCTAGTAATAAAAACATAGACTAGTTGAAGTTATCTAGTTGCCATTACATAATCAAAATAATAAATATATTGATTATAAATTATGACTTTGTATCTATTTTTATTTATAGTTAAAAATCAGAAAACAAAAATTTAAAAAACTCCACAATCGAGTAACAAATCTTTGTGATAAGTATTTTAAATTCCTTTTGTCAAAATATGCCCAAGAATGTCTTGTTTACACATAGTAAAAATCAATTTAATGATAATTTATGTTAGTAAAATAATTTATTTTTTTAGTGAAAGCAAATCTCTGGACAAAATTACAACTTTCTTTTTTTTGAACATTATTTTGTCAAATGTTAAAGCACATCAAGTACCTGTTACCTTTGCAAGTTAAAGGAGCACCAAGTAAGGTCCTAGGCAACTCTTGAATAGTCTTCTCTTATTTTAAGCTATCTCTCATTGACAGATTCATTATTCACCATTTTTAATGGGGAACTAGTAGTGATCATTTATCTAGCACCTCCTTCCATAGTAATGTACTTTTAAAAGAATAGCTATCTCAAATTAAAATGTAAATAAATAAATAAACATACAAAAGATATGTTATGGATAACCACATATTGGTTTCACTCTCTTACGCTTAACTGTTTAATTCAGCACACGTTTATTTTTCATTATAAGTAAAAAATATGAGGACTGATCAAAATTATGTAATTATTTGAGGTATTTTAATTAGAAATTAGTTTTAGAGGCATATGCCAGATTTGACATGCATTTTTGTATAGACATATACAGACAAGTCACATTCATGTGCAATTACTTCATAGTTTAAAATCAGTTAAGTGTTAAGATTTTAGTAAAATTTAACAGCAAGGATTAATTTTCTGTTACTGTGGAGGACATTATCATAAATATAGCGACTTAAAACAACACATTGTCTCACAGTTTTCTGGTACAGCTTAGCTGGGTTCTCTGGTCAGGATTTCAGGAGGCAACAGTGAGAGTGTCGGCTGGGCTGCATTTCTGCATCCTGAAGGTCAAGATCCTCAACACTGATTTTTTAGCAAAATAGATGTAGAATGTGATGGAAGATTATAATGAGATTTTTAGATTGCTATAATTCTATATCTCATCATCCTACTAAGAACTGTTACAAATAATATGTTAGAAATATTTTTATTTCTTTTCATCTATCATTGTCATTTGTTATTTTAAACATGTAAAAAAAAGTTATATTCTCTTTATATATTGACGACAGTTACTACTTGCTGCTTATGCATGGATGGAGGATTTCAACTAGATCTTTCATGTCAGAATATACCTATTTTCCATAGGTATATAGAATTGTATTATGAATAGGTTGAAGATGCTTTGCAACTATGTTCTTGTTTGAGAAAAACTGACTTTTGATATAAACAGGAACTTAGAATCATTATATATTATTAAAATAAAGCTATAGATTAAAAGGTACACAATATCTTAGAAAAGTAATTAAAGAAAAAATTCATTAGAAGCAATAATTTTCTTGTTCTTTATAGTGAAGTATCACTTAAAATTTGCTTTATCAAAAAATGCCCATACATTGTGTTCTATGAGTTTCCTGATAAGCGCAACTATATATGACAAGTCCTGCTTTCCAGTCAGAAGATTTATGTGCATTGCTCCACTATCTCAAAGGACTACCATCTCTGTGTTCATGAATTAACATACATCAGATGGTTTCAAACAATGTCTTAGTTGGGCTGCTATAACGAACATAAGAGAGACTGGGGAGCTTACAAACTACACACGTTTCATACAGTTCTGGAGACTGGGAAATTCAGTAGCATTCCATGGGCAGATTCCATGTCTGGTGAGACCCTGCTTCCTCATTGACTACTACTGTCTTTTCATTATAACATCACATGGCTGGAGGGGTCTGGGGTCTCTCACAGCATCTTTTATGTAGGCATTAATCCCATTCAGAAAGATTAAGGTTTAGAAACATATTTTAAAAATTATCTTTAATTCAATAGTCAATTACTGCCTATTTTATCAAGTCTTGGGGGCAATTTAAAAAGATAATAAATTTTAGAAATAGAAAATTTTATCTAGAAAAATAAAAAGGGATCACTACTCAGATTATAGTCAATGTTTTAGTGAACGTTGTTCTAGATCTTTTACTATAAATACTATAAATTTATACAAATTAGATATAAAATGCTGTTTGTAACTATGTATAATGGAAATTCTTTCCATAAAGACTATATCGTGTCAGATGATATAGCTGCATGCCATTCTTTTTATTTTCTAGAATCTTTGGTATGGATAGGAATAATTCATCAGCATATTATTTATTTATTTTTACAGCCGTTGCAAGATTCTGCTTTAAAATAATGCTGCAGAGTGAATCTTTACATATAAAATATTTAAGATCCAATTTTTTGCCTGTAGCCAAAGAAAATATGTAAACCATTCTAAGCAACAGAAAACTCAAAGTAGTTTGAGACATTACAAATTACTTCACCTGGCCTTAAGGAGTGTTTCTATGTTGTTCTGGCAGATAATAATGATAATTTAAAAAAAGTAAGTTATTCTGCAGACTCCGTGAGTGCTTGAGTGAAATTATCAGAAAAAAAATCTAGAATTTCTATTAAAATTCCATTTTGGAAAGTAATTCCTTGCCATTTCTCAAAGGAAGTTATTCTAGTTTTGGGGGGTATGTTAAGTGTTTTTTTGTTTGTTTTTATTCCTGGCTGGCTAGTGAGTTGGAATGTAGAGATGCTCACAATGCCGGAATAAGTATGTAGAGTTTGGAACAGAATGACAGGCAAAGCAGAAGCTATGCTTCTGGTGGAATTGTCAGTTGGAAGTTATTCTGATAGGGGGAATCATTACAGTGTTGGGAATGGTAGCTGAATATTGTATCTCCCGGATTTGTTCAATATTTACTCCTCTTTTTACTCCTATGCTATAGGTATTTGTGTTTTTACTTTACTTTCTAAGAGATTTCCTCAACTTTATCATCCCTTTTTGCTGATTTTTTTCCTTTCTGCTTTATTGACTATTTACTAAGAGCTTTTCTTTTTTCTTGTTGAACATATTCTACCTCTTTGCAAAACTGACAAAGCAAGAGTGTTAAATATTCATTTTGTTTTCCAATGTAATATGTATATTCTGCAGCTTTAAAGCACACCATGTTTTTAGAAAGCTAACAATTAGTTCAAGATAAAAATGTAGTTTATAGAGTAGAAATTTAAACATTTTTGAGTTTCACTTCCTCCCCTGATTCAAGAGTTAAATTCTGTAGTTGAAAAGCTAAGTGATTGGAATACAATATATTATTCTAGTTCTGAGTATTTGTGAAGAACCTTGGTTGAAGAGTGATGGAGAAAACTGAAGAAAGAGAAAACGACTTTTTAAAATTCTCCAATGGTCTTTTACAAATAGAACAGCTGCAGATAATTTAAAGTTTAATATTTTTGACTATAGATTTTAAAATATAATTACTTGCTTTTCTCTGTTCTCCCCAAGAATTGTTCTGCAATCCACATTTTCTTCAATATAACATGGTTTGTATTAACCTTAAGGGCAGCAGAATGAAACTGTTACAGGTTTTATAATTAAAAGTCTGAATTGTAAAAGTCAGACAATTCAGAAAGCAGAACTCACTGTCAGAGTGAACATCTGATGAAAGTACAAATGCACTAGGAGAATAAATCTGTTGCTGTAGCAACCAGTCTTCATTCTCTACCAAAAGGCGGGGAGATGGGGGGAAATAGAAATGCCTCAGTTTCAATTTAAAAAGATAGTTATTCCATATGGAATTATGGATAAATTCTTTAAACTCAACATTTTAACCAATAATAAATGATAGCAGCTGTTATATTTTTTAAATCAACCAGTCAGAAATAGGACATAGAAAGTAACTTCTAAGCCTCCGAAAGTATACATTTAGGAGCAAAAGAAATTTGTTTACTTTTGACAACTGGTTTATTTTGTTTTAATTTCTTTAAAATGTATTGAAAAATCTCATGAAAGAGTTTTTCTCTCAGAATAGCTGTTGTTTCCCTGGAGGTTCAAAAACAATCTCTACTGATGTAATAGATTGATACATTTTCTTCTATATCAAAAGGCATTTCATGAGCATCTTCTTAAGGATTAGAAAGAAATGTGCCTTTCTCAAGTTACAAACAAGGTTCCTGGCTTCTAGTAACCCAACAAATCTAAAGAGACAATTCATACAAACAAATAAAAACTGTTAAGAGCAGAATAACATGGTACAAATACAGAGACAATAAAATAAGATTTATGTCAAAGTACATTTTTGAGGGGAGGACCTGAAAAAGCACATATTTGGAATGAAGTGCCAGGGGAACCACTATGTGAAATCTTCCTTCAGGCAGGATTGGTGTAGTGGAGCTGCTGTCTCTCTTGTGATTAAATGAGGAAATGTTCAGAATGATATGAAAATTTTGAATAAGTCTGATGAAAAAGTAATGGCCTGATAGAAGGAGAAAAAAGGCGTTTTCAAGCATATTATCTGGCTTGGCATAAGGCTTGAAAGTGGGAATGGAAAATTATCTAGATGGATATTTGAACGAGTACATTTGTAAAAGTTGAGAGGCTGGACAAGACAGGAAGAATCAATCACAGCAGTCCTTCAGTTGAAAGCTCTTCGGTGAATGATTGTGAAACTTATCAAAGTACCTTATTTTCTTTAAAAAAACAGCCTTCTTTAATTTTTCAACTATCTTACTAGAAACTATATTATCGATACCAATATATAGCACTATTAATCTGAAATTGATTTGAAAACTCACAAATCAAAAAATGACTTAATTGGCTATGGCAGAGTTTATAGGGAAATATAAAAATTCACACAATGTATGTTTGTATTTCCTGTTAGTATCTTTTAGCAAGGGATATCAGACAGAATAACATTTAATTTTTTTTTTACTTACAATGCATTTTTGCTTGTGTAACTTAGTAACTTATGAAAACAGAAGGGAGCTGTACTTCATATGGAAAAGTAGAAATTTCGAATGTGTGCATCTCCTTGGATTTCTTTAATGCACATGCATGTTATCACAGTACCTCTTGGTGTCGGTCTGTTTCTCATGTTAAAACACCTCCTTTTGTGATTGGAGTTTAGTTAGAACTTTTCCATATTTGCTTTGTAGAATCTTTGTAATGTTTTCGTTCATCATGAGAATTTCCCTAACATTGAAGGAAATTCTCATGGCTCTGAACAAAATGTGGGACTTTATAATTCAGGGATGAGCTTAGATATTGATTACATAAGGCTGCCTAACTTAGCTATAGGAGCCCACCCAAAGAGATAACTAGGTGGGAGATCACAGAATAAAACCTCTATATTGAAGGGGCAGAGCCATTTCCAAGCTGCTTCTGTTCATCTCTCCTGATAATGCCTAATGCTTTTTATGTAATGAAATGACTGAGACAGTTCAAGACATTTGAAATGATGTTTTGATGTGGAAATAAGTGTAGCCTACATAAACTTTTCTGAAAGTATCTTTATTTGTGTTTATGAAATCAAAAAATTCTCCTAAGTTTCTGTGGAAATATTGGCCCATGGTTCCTTGTTTTTACATATTTAGTCTAGAAGAGATGTAAGTATTATGTTACTCAAGCCTATAAGGTCATGAAACAAAATTCATATATATTTTGTATATTAAATTTAATAGTAACTGGTTGATTGCTTTCCAAATATTTTCTCTTAGTGCTCATTTTAAGGTTATTATCTGAAAAATGCTATTCCATATATTTTCCCTATTTTTTAAGTTGTTTAAAGTGGAAGAATAAATCTGGTTGCTGTTACTCCATCATGTCCAGCAGCAGAAGTTCCATTACTGAGTTCATAATGCTAATACTGAATGTTCCAGATTTATATCTCTATACTTGTCATATATATATCTGTGCCACAATTTCTTTAATAAGCTACAATGGATTTTTCAGTCTAATGGTAGTATGAGTTCTTTTTAAGTTCTACCTAAGAATGTAAAAGCATAAAAAAACGTTAAGGATTGATAAGCATAGTATAGAGGCTCTTTTAAGGTCATGCAGGGAAGAAAAGCACTGTGCATTTTAACAATGGTCAGCAAGGATCAGAGACTAGATTCTTCAACTCATCTGAATTTTCTAAACCTTGTGAGTTTGAAAAATAAGGCTTAAAACTTGATCAAGCTTTCTCATGTTATTAAATGACAACAATTTTATTTTCTGGTTGCACTTAAGAAAATTTCAAAATAAAATTTTTTTTTAAATGATTAACATGTGTTTTAATTAAACAATTGAAAGAAAAAAATCTTAAGCTGTTAAACTTATTTTAAAATACATCCAAGATGTGTTATCTTTGCTTGAATAAGGACTACAAAACAAAATGAAAATCTATTTCTAATTATGACGTCAAGCGTGTAGGTTCAGGCACTAATATGAAATTCATGTTTTTATGTATCAAATAAGTGCTAGTGAATTTAACTGAACTCACATAAGCCATTTTAAGAATGAAAGTTGTTAATACATAAATTGAGGAATTAAGTCCCTAACCCAAGAAAACTGCAATCTATAATTCCCCCCAAAACTGATTAGTATATACTTGTTGAATGCCTACTGTGTGTAAAACTCTCAAGTAAATAAATAATATTGTCTTGAGTATTACCATTAATGAACTTACAATCTATTAAAAAAGTGATGAATATGTATGACATAATACATGAATAGTGATACAAGAAACAAAGGAGAAATAGATTTCTCAGATATCATCATATTTTATTGATGTGCTAAGATCAATAATGCAATAGTGAGATCACCTTAAAGATAGGATAGCAAGAAAAAATGTAAAGTAAAAAACTGACATAGTGTTGAAGTGAAAAGGCCTTGAATAGGTGTAGGAAAAAAGTTTGTTCTGAGATCAAAGAATTGCATAATTTGACTTAAAAATAAAACAATAAAGTGGGCAAACAAAATGCTTTAGTTGAGTCAGGGCCATCATCTGTAGCACTTAATGCTAGATGACTGTGTTCTTGAGATGAAATTAAGTCATACCTCTGCATGATCAAAATATTATCTTTATTGCCAATAATCAAGACTGGGAATGTAGACTAGGCTTATGGCTCAAACTGTCTCCCTTTTCACAAAGTATTCTCTGTGAG
>NW_006436298.1:27880558-27900330 GCF_000325575.1 Pteropus alecto | reverse complement strand
TTACCAGAGGCGTTGTCAAGTATTACAGAAAGGGAGGTGACATATGAGCATAACTTTTGACAAATATAAACATGACTTTTAATACATGAATATGAGTTTTAAAATGTAATATTTAAGAAATTTATTTTAAAATGTATTGTGAAAGTGGTTAATAAAATTATGTAGGTTTCAAGTGTACAATTCGATAAGTACATCATCTACATATTGCATTGTATGTTCACCACCCAAAGTCAAATCTCCTTCTATCACCAAATATTTGACCCCCTTTACCCTTACCTACCTCTCCTATCCCCCTTCTCTCTGGTAACCACTAAACTGTGTGTCCATGAATCTCTGTTTGTCTTGTTCACTTATTGCTTTCAGTTTTATATCCCACAGATGAATGAAATCATATGGTTCTCAACTTTTCTGTCTGACTTATTTCTCTCAGCACGATTATCTCAAGATCCATCCATGTTATCGCAAATGGCAATATTTCATCTTTTCTTATGGTTGAATAATATTCCATAGTATATATGTACCACATTTTCTTCATTTGATCATCTAAGGACACTTCAGTTGTTTCCATGTCTTGGCCACTTTGAATAATGCTGCTATGAACATTAGGGTGCATATATTTTCATGAATAAATGTTTTCAAATTTTGTAGGTAAATACCCAGAAGAGGGATTGCTGGGTCATACCTACATTTTGTGACTCTTCAAGCATTTTGTGACTCTTCAAGCATACGCAATTTTATAAGCCCTTTAAAAAATTTAGGTATAGTTTGATAGCAACATGTGAAATAAAGTCTGAAGCTTAGGCTTAATTAGCTTCAAAGGAAGTCCTCCTCTGTCACAATAAAACCGCCATGGTCTGGGTGATTTTTGAGGTGTGATACTCTAGAAGGTATTTGCACATTGTTTTGACAATGGATAATTCTCTGCATTTGATTTAGTTAAATATTTTTTCATTAAAAATCAGCATTTCTCCTCAAAAACATCTATAGGGAGAATCTATTTGTATGTTTTAGATTTTTTTTTCTTTTCTCCATCTTTCTTAACATTATTTCTGATTCCTTTAGCTATAATCTTTAAGACAAAACCTAACTATAAATATTCCCATGACCTCTTTCTTGATGCAATTACTCACTTTATAAATTTATTTCACTTTTATCTATTTTTCTGTCATTGTCATCCACAATGGATGTTATATGAAACTTTATAGGCTATATAGTTCGCAAAAATGTTGAATCTTTTGTATAATATCTTTTCTACATGTTTCTTGACAGTGCTTGTTCATCTCCTATGAAGGGGAACACATTTCTGAGACAACCCATTACATATTTCCAAATTTTATTATAACACACATTTACTCCACAACCATTCTGAATTTTTTGATAAAGCATTGCCTTCCACTTTAACCATGATTTGAATGGTCACTCAGCTTTTAATCAGCTTTTACTTAAAGCTAGCTAGATCGTTTTTATATCAATTTATTTCCCACAAATTTTTACTTTGCACATTATCCTATATGATTTAAGTCCTTCCTGTCTTCTGCAACTCAAAGTAATTTCTAATTGACTTTCATCCACTACTTCTCAGTGTTTGAATCATATCTTGGAACCGTTCTATATATACATAGAATGATCATGATAGAAACAATTTAAGTAGCATCCACCATAGTCTAAGTGCATTATTAACAGTAGATAGACTTCTAAGTAAACAGGATCCTGTGAGGGTGGTAATCTTATTGTTCTAGGTTATTGTTACAGATTAAAAACAAAAAAAAAACAAAAAAACGTGCGACTGAAGACTTTCACAATTTTCTTATTGTGCAGTGTCGTGCAGCTAGTAAGTGGCAGAACCATGATTTAAAATCAGGCATGTTTGTCTTCAAAGTCTCTTCTTTAACCACTCTCCCATTCTACCTCTCATATGCAAAATCTTTCAAATAAAAAAAGTCAAGTCATAGTTATTACAAACAGAAACCAACGTTCTTTCTTCTGCAGAGCCAACTGTATAATTTATGGGTCCTAGTGCTAAAAGAAAATCTGAGTCCCCTTGTTTAAATAGTATATAGCAAATAATAATAGCAAATATTATGAAAAAGTGCTATTAAAGGTATTAAAATATGAAGCATTTTTCCTTCTGTGAGCTCTCTAATTGCCAGGTTATATTTTAGCACCATTCTAAGTAAAACTAAAATTTTATGACATGACCATTAATTTTTAGTGGTCAACTTTATATTGTATAGTGATAGTTTTAATGCAAATATAAGATCTTTTAATTCGTGGCGGAATCACCAAAGTTACACAATTTTTTAGCTCATCATACATGCGTGTATTTCAGTGTTACTAGAGCAGTAGAACTGCACAAAACTAACATGACTTTTTATTTCACTTATGATACAAGTTGGCATATTTTACCAACACTCTACCTTTGGCTTATTGGTGAGTAAAGAAGGGCTGAAAGGAAAAGTAAGTCTGGGTTATGTTATCTTTATCTTTACTTCTGTGCCATCATTTCAGTCTAAGTGGTTATTTAGCTAATACAGGGAAGAAACACAAATGAGAAAGAATATGATAAGTTCCCTTGGCTGTTTGTTTCTCTTAGAATGTCTTTGCCTTCTTTCTGTGTTCTAAGTGGATTCTGATTGGAATGGAAAGCATGGCCTCTGGGAGCTGTCAGTGTTTCTGCTTGCTCAGTTTTAGATGTAACACACTTCCTTTATTCTTGTTTTGAACACAATTTTGTGTTCATTCTTGTGGTGCTTTGAGAATGGTATAATTGAATGAAGTGACAAGGAATGGTAGACAAACATATTGCACATATCACTTTTGCCTAAAATTGTCAATTACAAGAAGTGACAGTAGAGAAACTGAATGTGAGGCCTTAGAATGCAAGCCCAATACACCTGCACAAGTCATGCCCGTAAAGTTGACCCAAGTCCTCTGCTTATGCAATTTCATTTTACTTTCTTGGTTCTTGCACATTGTGCATATTATTATAATTTTTATATGTAACTTTCTAATCATAATATACACATAGACATACATTTAAATTATTAATAGTGCTTATATTCTGAGATGATAGAGATGTCAGGATCTCTGTTTAGATGTATGATCATATACATGTACATCTGATCATGTGTATGTAGATATATACACACACAATATTACATCATACACATATAATCATTTACTTTCATGGTTGTTGAGCATGGTACAACGACCTACTTCCAAACACTTCGTTACATAGTCTCAAAAGCAGATTTTAAACAATAACAACAAAAAGTATTGTTTCAAGGTTTCAAAATAATCTTTAAATCATACACCAGAATTAACTCAAAATGGATCAAAGACCTAAATATAAGACCTGAAACCATAAATTTCATAGAAGGAAACAGAGGTGCAATAACGCATGGACCTATTAGGTTTTAGAGAGGATTTTATGCATTTGACCTCAAAGGCATGAAATTAAAAGCAAAAATAAATAAATATGGTTTTATCAAACTAA
Organism: Pteropus alecto; assembly: GCF_000325575.1. Classification (NCBI taxonomy): domain Eukaryota; kingdom Metazoa; phylum Chordata; class Mammalia; order Chiroptera; family Pteropodidae; genus Pteropus; species Pteropus alecto. Next base: position 27,896,834 of record NW_006436298.1, on the reverse strand, counting down.
AAAGTTTCTGCACAGCAAAAGAAATCATCAACAAAGCAAAGAGTTTTCTGAATGAGAAACGAAATATGCAAACAATGCTTCTAATAAAGGGCTAATATACAAAATATATAAGGAAATTATACAACTCAACAACAACCAAAAAACAATCAATTAAAAAAAATGGGCAGAGGACCTGGACACTTCTCCCAAGAAGACATATAGATAGCCAACAGACATATGAGAAGATATTCAACTTCACTAGCTATTAAGGAAATGCAAATAAAAACCACAATGAGATACCACTTCACACTTGTAAGAATGGCTATTATTAACAAGACAAGTAACGGCAAGTGTTAGAGAGGTCTTGAGGGAAAAGGAACCCTTATACACTGCTGGTGGGAATGTAAATTGGTATAGACATGATGGGAGACAGTATGGAGGTTCCTCAAAAAATTAAGAATAAAAGTACCATATGACCCAGCAATCCCTTTTCTGGGTATCTATCCCCCAAATTTGAAAACATCCATAAAGATATATGCACTCTGATGTTCATTGCAGCATTATTCATGGTGGCCAAGACATGAAAACAACCGAAGTGTCCTTACATAGATGACTGGGTGAAGAAGCTGTGGTACATATATACAATAGAATATTACTCAGCCATGAGAAAAGATGAAATACTGCCATTTGCAACAACATGGATGGATCTTGAGATAATCATGCTGAGAGAAATAAGTCAGAAAAATTTGAAAACCACATGAAAAAATTTGAAAACCATATCCCCACATTAAGAGAGAGATAAAACTGAAAGCAGCAAACAAAAAGACAAACAAACAGACTGATGGACATAGTCAACAGTTTAGTGCTTACCAGAGGGAAGGAGGGAGGGAGGTAGATAAAGGTAAAGGGATCAAATATATGACAGAAGGAGATCTGACTTTGGGTGGCGAACACACAATGTAACATGCAGATGATGTATTATTGAATTGTATACTTGAAACCTATATACTTTTATTAATGTCCCCCCAGTAATTTAAAAAATAATAATCTTGGAATTTATGTAAAGTAATATGTATTTGATAAATGCCTATACATCCATTAAGATTTAGCTTACATATAGGCTTAAGAAGGTTTATATTACTTACTCTGTCATCCAGGTACTTTTTTTTTCTGGCTCAAAGGTTACCTGACCATATTCAAGTATATTATTTATGGAAAAAAACTTAATTATTTACGTGTCTCTTTCTAGTTAGACTGTGTACTCAATTAGGCTGATTCTGCTTATTATTCAATCAGCAGAACCTAATATGCTTCTTATCCCTAATATGTGATCATTACAATTTAATATTAAATTAATGAGTTTATTAAAAGAAAATTCTAATATTTAGATTTTTCTCTTAAATGCTAATAGATATGTTTATGTTTAACTGCATGTGGTGGGTTTCAAGAATTGTTAACTAAGAATTTTACAGAAAAACAGCAGCCAAAGAGTATTCAGAACATTTCTGCTCTGCTGGAAATAGGCGGGGTTAGACATCTGTACCTCCTCAGGCCAATGTAAAGAAACATCTGTGAAGCACACATTAAATTGTTTTCTAGGGGAACCAACCAACACAAAAAATCTACCATATTTGCAGCCAGAGTGAGATGGTGCAGAGCCAGAAGGGAAAACAAAATAAATTTACAAAATCAGAGAATTCTAGATATGAAGTTGTGATTTATTGTTCTGGCCTTACCATTGATGACATGATGCTATTATTTGACCAGCTGAATGTTTCAAAGTGTGTTGCTTAACTAGATAAAATGCAAATAGGGCTATTCAACAGAATCATAAGATTTGCTAATTTTCATCTTAACCTTTAATTGGTTAAACAGAATTTTGAATAAAAAAATTCAAAAGTGTATAAAATCTACTGTGTAAAAACAGTGATTCAGAAAGAATTATGAAAAATTTACTTTTTTATGCTGTCGTCAAAAATCTGGCCATCTCTGTTGTGACAAAGTAGGATGAGATCAGCAAAGGCAATACTGACTAAAGAAAGAAATAAGATAGATGGTAACTGATATAAAATCTCATTGCTTTTTAATCTTTACTTTCTATATGACTTATTCCAAACAAACTCTACCCCTGCTTCAACCACCATAACCCTCTTTGTTCTGCTTCTGTTTTATATAAACTTTTAATAAACATTTTGTTTGGAATAATTTTAGAATTAGAGAAATATTCTAAAAGTAGTGCTGAGAATTCCCATGTATCTTTCACCCAGTTTCCGTTCATGTTAACAAACCTGTGGTGCATTTGTCAAAATTAAGAAATTAATGTTGGCATGTTGCTATTATCTAAATTACAAATATTCGTCTTTCACCAGTTCCCACTAATGTCATTTTTCTGTTCTAGGATCCAATCTAGGATATCACATTGCATATAGTTCATCATATCTCCTTAGTATCCTCTGATCTGTAATAGCTTTTTATACTTGCTTTTCTTGACCTTGAGAGTTTTGAAGAGTACAGGTCAGGTATTCATTTTGGGTTTTTCTGATGTTTTCTCATGATTAGGCTGGTGGTATGGAGTTTTAGACAAAATCCTATAGATGAATTGTGCTTCTTGTTTCATCATATCAGAAAGTGCATGATATCAACGTGACTTATTATTTCAAAATTTAAGCTTTATTACTTTAAGATCTTCCAAGTTTCTCTACTGTAAAATTACTATTTTTAACTTTTACATACTGTATTCTGTAGAAGTAAGTCACTAAGTCCAGATAACATGACAGAGGAGAAGAATTAAGCTCCATTTCCCAGAGGGCAAATTTTCAAAAATTTGTTTTCTGTAATGACCATTTGTCATGTCTGCCCCCTTTATTTACTCAATATTTTATATAGACTGATTCCTCAATTGAGGGAGAGAAATCTAACGTAACCTGTAATATCTTACAGTGCCAAATAAAGTTCAGCGACATGTCAAAGGGAAACAGGAGCTGACCTGAAGGAGCTTCAGTGGCCAAAGCTGAAAAGAATGTTTTCTAACCAGAATTTTATTATTCTGTGACAACCTCCATAATTTTTGAGAGTGTAGATCCTCTTTCTTATATTAAAGGAAAAGAATGCCCTGTAACACTCTCCTATTACACTCTCCTATTTTTACGTTCTCTATTTCAGGTTATAACCTATTTTCCACTATTTATTTTTTGCTCATATTTTTCAACTTTGGCCATTGATACGCCTTCAGGTTGTTTCTTGTTTCCCTTTGACATGTCCCATTCCACTCTGATCTATAAATTCAACTAATTATAGGTGTGTGTTCATGTGAGATTTTATGTATACATATTTTTTAGCACTGCTAGCTGAAAAGGCCTGGAAGTAGTGATATCCCAGTAACACCAACCACACCTAGAGCCCAGATTTGGATTTCCAATACCATCTTTCAATAAAAGGATGAAAGCTCTTTAGAACATGACTGATTCCTCAATTGAGGGAGAGAAATCTAACGTAACCTGTAATATCTTACAGTGCCAAATAAAGTTCAGCGACATGTCAAAGGGAAACAGGAGCTGACCTGAAGGAGCTTCAGTGGCCAAAGCTGAAAAGAATGTTTTCTAACCAGAATTTTATTATTCTGTGACAACCTCCATAATTTTTGAGAGTGTAGATCCTCTTTCTTATATTAAAGGAAAAGAATGCCCTGTAACACTCTCCTATTACATTATATGATATATACATACATCTGTTTCGCGTGTGTGCATGTGTACATATATTTCACCTTTAACTAAATTTTTCAGTCTTTTGAGAGGAGAGTTTGGACTTTTAAATTGTAATTATATAGTTAATTATCACTCAGGTAATTAATGAAGGAAAAATTAGATATTAAGATTTGACAATCAAAGCAAGATTGACATGTTTTTAAGTTTTTCTATAATATAGTTATGTTTTAAATATTTTAATAGAAGTCATTTATTTCTCTTAAGGTTCATCAGTTGAGAGAAAAGAAAATGCAAATGCCCATAGGAATACACTTCTAGTGCAATAATACAAATTTCTCAACAGATATCCATTTAAATAGTCTAAAGTTTGTAAACTAAGGAAAAGGGACATGTTTATTGAAGCACTATTCACAATAGCCAGATATGGAAACAACTTAAATGTATAGTGACAAATGAATAGATTTTAAAAAATAACATATACATACAAGGGAATACTATTCAGCCTTATAAAGATAAAAAATCTACAGTATGCAACAGCATAGGTGAACCAAGAAGACATTATGCTAAGTGAAATCCATCACAAAAAAAGCAAATACTGCATGATTCCTCTTACATAAAGACTCTAAAATAGTTGAATTTATAAAATCAGAGTGGAGTGGTTGTTGTTAGGGGCTGGAGAGAGGGAAACTGGGAAGTCCCTAATTAATGGGCATAAAGTTTCAGTTAAGCAAGATTAAGTTCTGGAGATCTTCTGTACAACTTTGTACCTATAATGAACAATGATGTACACTTAAAGAAGTTGTGGTACATATATACAATAGAATATTACTCAGCTATGAGAAGGGATGAAATACTGCCATTTGCGACAACATGGATGGACCTTGAAATAATCATACTAAGCAAAATAAGCCAGACATAAAAAGTTGAATATCACGTGATATCACTTATACGTGGGATATAAACCTAAAAGCAACAAACGAACAGGACAAACAAATAGAGATTCATGGACATGGACAATGGGTTAGTGGTTACCAGAGGGGAGGTGGGGAGGAGGGAGGAAGAAAAAAATTTTTAAATGTTAAATAAATAAATAAATGTTAAAAAATTTGTAGAGAGAGCATATTTCAAATATTCTTAAAATAAAATAAAATTTTAAAATAAGAGATACAAGATTCTGGATATAGGAGTAAAATTACAGAAGTATAGAATTGTTTGATACTTCATTTTGGCATCTTTTATGAGGCAATTGTCAGACACAACTGTTTAGGAATATTCTTAGTTATTTCTAAATCCATAACTTCCAAAGTTTTAGTAAGCTTATCAGTAATTTATAATAATTTCTCAAGGGTCTTAATTCTGTCATCCACTTATTGAAAAATATGTATTAATATCCCATGCTGGTTGCTAAGCCCTTTGTGGGTGTATAGCAGAAAAATGTCTAACAGAATAAAAAACTTGAAAAGAATAATCTTGTCATTTCGCCTAATTAGGCATTTGTGTGTGTGTGTTCGTAGAGGTGAATAGAATTAGATAAAGATAAGCTATTCCTACAGTCTTGTCATTTGGCTTATACTGAAGTAAGGTCTCAGACCTGCTTCTGCCTTGTTCACAGACATTTATTAAAAGCTAGAAATAGTTTTAAAACCTGTTGTATAAATTTGGGATATCCTCAGCCCTCTCTCATATTTGGTGCTTTAAAGACAGCTTACATGAAAATATTGTGAGAATTTCCAGTGGCTGGATTTAAATATCTATCGGAATAGGTGAAAAGGCAGTCTTTAAACTATTGTGATACAGTGTATTACATGAAGGCCCCATTAAATTTTTATACCATGTTCATACAGTGGTAGATATCCACTCTAAATATTTTAACCTACCTTTATCGCTGTAATATCATGATTTTTTTTTAATTGAAACTCACTTATAACAATTATTCTAATTAACAAAACTTGTACCAATAACATGAGATATGAAAGCTGAATCTTTTATAGCATATTTTTTAGAGTGTGGACTTTCTGATTAAATGCTAGGAGATCATCTTTGGAGTAGGAATTCTTTTAAAAGGCCACTATTGTTCCTAGTGAATAGCTTAAACTCATCAATGAAGGCAAATATAATACTGCTGATGTCGAAATATTTCAAATCAAATTACAAACATCATGGTAAATATTATTATCATCGTGATTCTAATGTGGAAGAATTGAATAATATACATAGGTTTTATAAATAAGATATAACTACAATATTTCACAATACAAAGACCACAAAACCTATGTGCAAAGATAAATTAGTTATTTTGGGGTGACTTGTTTTTCCTGACAACCTCTAACATTGGCTGGTTTGTTCTCTCTGTCTCTCTCAATTCCTCCCTCTCCCTTCTCTTTCCCAAAACATGCAGATATCTATTTAGTAATCTTAGCTGATAAATTTTACTACAAATTGACATTTTTACCCTTTTATTGACTCTTTCACAGAATAACATGTAAACTTCCTAAACATTATAACCATGTCTAGTGTATCACTATTTCCACTGCCTTACACAGTATCTGGATTTTAATTGTCATTTAATAAATAGGCCATAGGTCAGTACTTTTCAGAATCTAATTTACTCTTTAGAAATTGTCATCTGGCTCTTTTCCTGTTTTATGTCACTAAGAATGTGCATTTGTTAAATATTTACATATGAAATGGGTCCGACATCTTAAATGCAATTTGTCTGAACCTGGAAATTGGAAGTCACTTAAAATGGCTGTCTGCTCTCTGAGTTTTCTTCACGGACAACTAATAAAATAATTGACAAGTTGGAACAGAAGCTAAGATTTAGCAACAAGTATGGTCACCATAGGATGTACTGCTGAATATTTGCCCTGGTTTTAAATTATTCTTAATGATCAATACCTATGTACATCTTTACTTTGAATGTACTTGCCTTTTGGAGAAAGCAGAAATAGTGAATTAACTAGCTCTTTTATTTTCACAATGTAAAAAAAACCCTTATATGGTCATTGGAATTTTCTGCTAACATCCGCTCATTTTGCCTTTTTCTTTCCTGACACTATCGTCTTCAATTTCTTTGAAGTACTTCTGTGCCAAGCATTGCTCTTCCTTTCATTTATATCAATTCGTTTTCTTCACATTAATTATTTCTTTTTTAAAAAATTTATTGGGATGATATTGGTTAATACAATTATATAGGTTTCAAGTGTTCAGTTCGCATTTTAGAAACTTAAGAAATTTATATCCTACAATTTTTTTTTTGATTAAATTTATTGGAGTGACATTGGTTAATAAAATTATATAGGTTTCAAATGTATAATTCTATAATTCATCATCCTTTTACCACATTGTGTGTTCACCACCAAGTCAAATATCCTTCTGTCACCATATATTTGACCTCCTTTACCCTTATCTACCGTCCCCTCCTTTCCCTCTGGTAACCACTAAAATGTTGTCTGTGTCTGAGTATTTGCTTGTTTATCTTGTTGTTTGTTGCAGTTTTATATTCCACATATGAGTGAAATCATACAGTTCTTAATTTTTTCTGCCTGTCTTATTTCACTTAGCGTGATTATTCTTTCCATTCCAATGATACATTCTTTCCAAAATGTAAATATGAAAACACTTTCTACTCCATTCAGCATTTTAGTTTCAGATTGGAGATTTCTTTGGCTACATTGACCATCATAGCTTAATTAGTAGCAATCAACATGGGTTCGTAGATTTTCCTTAAAATTTCTGATCAGAAACATTCCAGGAAAGTAATTCAGTTGACTTTGTCTAAGACTGCTTCTGTAATACCCTCAGCTTAACAAAACTTGTAACAAATTTTTTCTGTTTTGTAACAAATTTTTCATCATCTAGTACAAATAAACCATTTTTATTTGTCCACTATAGAATGTCACTGCTTTAGCAGAAAGTCCAAATTTATCCACTTGTCTGTCATACAATTACTGATGATAGATGAAGCTTTTTTGTTCTTTTTTTATTATTTACCTCTTTGTAACTCTGATTTTCAACCTTCTCAAACATCCCTGCCATCTTCCATTTCTAGCGTTACAGATGCATTCCTGGAGTTCTTTCCCTTTAGACATTGCTATAAAGGCCAAAATATTAGGAAAATACCTTGAATTGATAACATAAACACAGAATACCTCCTGGAGCTTGTTAAAAAGTGTTCCTTAGTGAGTGTATACTGTGGATCTCATAATGACTTGAGTCCTTTGTAGTAATTCATGAAGCTGTCTTTGCTATACCTACTCACTACTGGATTCTTTGTCCTTAGGTTATTTTCTCCCTATTTATTAGAAAAAATAATAATGTTTTAGCACAAATAGATATTTTGTTGCAAAACCATAACCTATTTCAAATACTCCTTAATCATACTTTTAGTTAACTTTGATGTGCTGATAGACTACTTCTGTTTAAAAAAGTAGGTAATATAGGTTTATATGCACATAAAAAACATGTGACTATCTGCAAATACACAATTACTTATGAAATGATATCTATGGATTTTAAGTCTTTTTAGGATGAATACTGCTATGTTTCAGACATTATTCCAATTACATAGGACATATATGCCTCTTCCACATTTATATAAGGGCTATAACTCCAGATTTGTACTCTGAATGTTAAATTTACTCAGATGATTTCAGAGATTGAGATCATTTTACTCAAATTACAATGAATAAGGTAGAAATGTTTATATGTATAACATATATCAGAATCCTGTATATGAAATTTGACACTTATATAATAGATATAATTGCTGTCTTGAACTGTGTCTTCTTTGTGAATTCAGTCATAACATTTTATAACAGTCTCATGAGAAAATTAAAGATAACATTTTTTGATACTTTTGATATTACCTGCCTGTTTTGATACTAGCAATTCTATATTTGCTCCCTCCAAGAAGAGACCGTATAACTTGTAGTGTCAGTAGCTATGCATTATAAAAAGTGAGAAGATATCATTCTCTTATACACTTAGAACTTCTAGTTGCTATCCCAGGGTAGCTTAATCTATGAATTTTGAGTTTGAATTCTGATATACTTGAGTAGCCCACATGATTGAGTTAAGGAAATAACTATAAAATCCAATTTTGTTGAATTAACAAACCTGTTTAAGAACATACACAGAAAATACACAGAGTTCACGTATCTGTGTTTGAGGAAAAACTTTTGAGGTAACAGTAATTCTTGAAAGAAAGGAGAAAGCCAGTCCATGCTATCACAGTGCCCACAATAGACGGAGGCAGTTATGAGCTGGGAGGGTATAAAGCTATTGCAGAAAATGACAATTACTAACAATGAATTTGCAGATGAATTGTAAATTAAATGGTAATATAGATGAAATGTCATGGATTCTTTTATTTAATATCACACTTTGAAAAATCTAGGCAGTAAAGCAAATGCTGGACAATGTTTATATTGCCCAAATACACTCAAGTGACAGTTATACAATGATGTGGTGGACCAGAAAAAGATTAGTAGAGCCTCATAACAGAAGTCAAGGAATTAGCAATAATTTATTTAGTGCTATCAAGTAAAATAGCAATCATAATTTTTTTTTATAGTTTTTATGTATGGTTAACATTCTGGGAACTTTTAGTAACTTTAGAATGTTTCTGAAGTCATTCTAAATGAATTACTTTAAATCTATAGAATTTCAAGTTACATTACCTCTTAAAGTTTTGCAATATTGGTATTAAAATAGAGGAGGTCTTCTATATGCGTGTACAAAATAATGTTCAAACTAAGTAGCCAGGGAAAGCAGCCTTCCAGAGAGGAAGGGGATCTTATAAACCTATTTCATCCCATTCACTTTTATCCTAAAATTATGTTTGCAGCTATAGCACAATTGTGTTCAAAGTGGTCAAAGTGTTCTCCCTTATACAAATAGCACAGATAGCTAATTATCTTTTATAACATCATTTGGTCTATGCATTTAAGAAATAAATTTTATGATTCCATTTTTATAGTAGCTGAAGTAAAGTTTTAGCATTAATTTATCTTAGTATTTATTTTTATAAAACAAAGAATGAATTAACGCCTTCATTATTTTTAGAAAACGTAATTTGTATAATTTGTACAAAATGAAACATTGCAGGTATAAATTTATCAAACGATATTCCTGGAAAAAGGGTATTATCGGCTTATCAGTATAAAAGAACAGAAAATTTTGATACAAAGGTTAATTTTCAGTAGTTCATTTTATATGATTTTTTAATAGAACAGAGAGTTGCTTTAAATATGTTCTGTTAACTTGTTTTCAATTTCAGTGGGTGGTAAAACAAAATAGTAATTTTGTTAGAAGAAAATAGAAATCAGTTGTATGCATTAACTATACCATGTGCTGTTGATTGAAAGACTTGCTCGAAATGTTTTTTTTTTACAATATGATCTGATTGTCAGGTTCATCATTGCTATACTTGGTCATTTAAAGAAAACTTCAAGTTACATGTATTGAAAGGGTAAAAGCTATTTATTTAGGTGTAGTATACTAACCTCTAGATGGATCTAAATCCAATTTAAAGATGGTTTGATTTTTATAGACATCTAAGTAAGAAAAACAGATAAATCAATATGTGTACCACTTCAGTTGTCATAGAAATTAGCAGATGAAAATAAAGCATTTTGCTCATGAACTGATTTTGGATTCAGTTATCAGTTCTGATGATCTGTTCTTAGTGTCTACAGGAAATGGGCTTTAAGTAGTACTTGTGTATATTTTATGGTTTGAAGTGGTCACAGCAACATGTAGAATTACCATTCTTACTTTCAATCAGACACTGTCTTCTCATATGGCTATGTTATGTAGTAAATGTTATTAAAAGTTTTAAATCAGAGAAAACAATCTCTTCTAAAAAAAGTATAGGGAAGCAGACAAGATTGGCTTGGGTCATTATACATGACATTTTAGTGTTTATCTATACATATTAAAAAATCTAGGCTCAATAAAAACAAACAAAATACAAGCATACCCTGTGTTTTCTTAGGAAAGCAAATTTGCTTTTTTATAGTACTTTTAGGAATATTATTCTGTTTCTCATTCAAATTTTGAGTCTCTAGGTAGATTATATAGAACTCTAAACAATGAATTTACTTAGCAATTTACAGACTCATAGACAAAAAAAGTTATATAAAGTATACAGAACATTCTGTCAAAATGACTAGGATATCAAAAAAGAAGAAAGGGTCTAGTTAAGCGACAAAATTCAAATTAGTTTGAAAGAAGAGAAGAGGGCTTATATCGTTCATAGAGCAATTTTAGATATAGAAGGGCATATTACAGAGAGAAAAGTGAGAAGCTTAAAGGCATAGAATGAAATGGAATTGGAAAAAATATCTGTGGGTTATGAAGCAGAAGATGTTAGTTACTTCAGAAATAAATGAAATTATTTAGGAGTGGTTTCAAATGCAATGACAAACAATAATTATATGACAAGAAGAATAATCTATCAGACATAGTAAATTGATAGCTGGCAATTACTGAGCTATAAAATATACTGAACACTAGGTTGGAGCCTTAAACTGTTTATCTCAATTCTCATAGTGTCTCTATGAGTAGGTGTCTATTCCCATTTTCTTGATATGACATTGAATCCCTCTGCATTATATTATCAGTGTGTCATAAGTCATGTGATTACATATGTGTGTATCTTATTGGATTTTCTATTATTTTCCATTAATCAAGTCTACCTTTATGCTAATACCATACTCAATTATTGTTTCCTATAATAAGTCATATATTTGATAAGTCGTGCAAATTTGCTTTCTCCTCCTTTTCCTTCTTTAGCTTCAAGGGTTGTATTATTGTTCTCAGTCCTTTAGATTTACATATTCTGTTTACTTGAACAAAGAAATCTTTCTGGCATTTTCATTATTTTCTGCAAAGTTAAATGCTATCATCGAAAAAAAGTGATATCTTAAAACTTCTTCTCCCAGTGTTTAAACATAATATATTTCTTCATTTACTTAGGTGTTTACTAATTTATCTCAATATTTTTTAGCTTTACTATCTATCGCTATCTTAATATACTTTATTAGATTTGTGATACATTTAAATTTTGAAGCTATTATACATGTCATTTTAAATTTTTTCTATTTGTAGCTCGAATATACAAATTCAGTAGATTGTTGTATCTTTCCCTTATATCTAATTACTATGTCCAATCCTAAATCCACTTAGTGTGTCTAATAATTTATCTGTACATTATTTTCAATTTTCTTGGTATATAAGTTTCAGTGGCAAATAACAGTATTGATTCATTTTCAATTATATATTTTCTCATTTTATCGTGCAGGCTAAGACTTCTAATATGTTGTGGAAAATATTGATAATGGACATCTTTGTCTCATTCTAGATCTCAAGGGTCAGTATTCTACCTTTTTTTGCTACAAGATACCAGACATACTCTTTATCAATTAAGGAAATTCTCTTTTATTCATGGATTGCAAAGCTTAAACAAAATATTTCTGTGATCCACTCTAACTTGAAACTGTTCTGGCAACAAAATCCTGGAGAATCTAGTCCAGCTGAGCTAAATTGATAGACTACATACCTACATGATTGTCTCTTTCCTATTAAATATGAGTTCTATGAGGCAGAAACAATATTTTCTCCCCATTATTTAATCCTCAGTGACTATCATAGGGCCTGCCACATAGCAGACACTCAAATATAGATAAATATTGAAAGATTTGTTAATAGTGAAAATGGATGTGCAGAGATATCCAACACATTTATATATAGCAAGCCATGGCATAATTTGTTGACATTTATTGCATTGCAAAGACTATATACATAACTGGGAATAATACTTAACAAATTACTAAAATGACTATCTCTATCATAAGTTTGTGAATGTTTTATTTTACTTGGTTTACATAATGCACATTTACTTCCTTAAAAAAATGTTTAATTCAAAACATTGCAGACACCTTTACCACGTAATATTTCCCAATATTATCTCACCAAATTCTTCCTTCTGATTAAATAGTGCTGTCAATCTTTCAATTTAAGAACTTTTTATTCCCATCTTCTTATTGTTCACCAAAAGCTATATAGTCTGCTTCTTGATTCTCACTTTTTTTTTTCAACTGCTATTCCTGTTCCTCATAACTTTTCTCCTAGTTTAAAACATCCCCAAAACTATGTTTGAAAACATCATACATACCAGACAATATGTGTTTTCCAATATTTGTCCAGGGTATGATGGTGGGGAGTATAAGGACAGATGGAGGAGAAGGAGCATTAGTCAAGTCACTAAGGTAAACAAATAAAGTTTACACACATTGGTAAGCACAATGACAGAGAAGAACACTAATAACTGCTGTCAAATTGAGTGCTTAATACAACCTTATGAGATAGAGAGGATTTCAAGAAAATTTCACTGGAACAACACTGATTGGTAATTTTTTTAAAATAAAATACCTTTTTTAACTCTGATGGTAATCGTGATTATTTCTTTTATCTTTCTGTGTTTAGATAGAAAAAGAGAAAACACTTACACTGGTTATTATATTGAGTAAAATTTAATATAAGGAATTGTGTAGAACGAGATTGGGGAAGCTAAAAAGGCAAAAGGATGACAAACAGTAATGTAGTGATACTAATGCATGAAGGAGTGACCAACCCTAGGGCTGGGGAAACAAGAGAAGAGATTGTAGTTACTAGAATCTAGAAGCTTGGGAGATCCCCAGGAGCAAGTGTTCAGATTTCTGAGGAAGGGATGCCAGCCAGCTGTCACTGAAGGGAACAATATGAGATCAGTCTGTAATTGTGGGAAAACAGTGGAAACTGGCACTCACCAAGAAGAAATGTGATTTTCAGAGTCTTAATTACAGCATCGCAAAGCAGAATACAAGGGGCTGAGACACGGTACTTTAATAATAATCAGTACAATTCTCAATTAAAATTTTCTGAAAACAGTAAACAAAATGAATAACAAAAAAAGATTCATTGAAATCTGACCACTCAAAGAAAATAATTGCTAATATTTGGGGTAAATATTTTAAATATTAAGCTATACATATATATTTTTGCAAATGTAGTATAAACTTTTAAAAAGGTCTTGCAGTTACAGACCCTGCTTTATTCAGTGCACAGTATGTCATTCATTTCTTTCCATGTCAATAATTTAAATGTACATTATCATTTTAATGATTGCCTAGGATTTTGTTAAATAAATGTACCCAATTTATTAACCCATTGCCCTAATTGTGGCTTCTTAAGGCAAAATTCAGTTTTTCTGTTTTACTGCATAAGCAATAGTATAATAAATCCATGAGGGCAGAGGCTAGCTGACACGTACAATTATCTCCCTGGTATAAATTTCTATTTGAAGGATAGCTAGGGCAAATAATATGCAAATTTTATATGATACACAATGTCAAATTGCCCTTCAGAAACTTTGGAAGAATTTACATTCCGCAAATTGGGCTTCGAAACACATATTTTTTTCATGTTAACCAAAGACAAGCTTGTAAATATTGGTAATTTTTAAGAATTCAGTAATTCAAAAGATTGTATTTTTTAAATTAGAGGTTATTAGTAAAATTAAATATATTTTCACTATTTTCAATATGGGTATTGTTTTTTCATCAACTTTGCCCATCTTCCTGATGGAGAAATAGTTTTATCTCTGGATTTGTAAGAACTTTTAGAGAATTAGCAATATATGTTGCTGTGAATTTTTTACTCTCTTTATCTTTTGTCTTTACATTGTTTATTTTTGTTTATAGTTCATCTTTAGATTTTTTCCCATGCAGATGATTTTTTTACATGATTGCATGTCAATCATTTTATTATGTATTTGATTTTTTTATGTTTAGACAGATTTTTTCTACCCCAAATATAATTACAAATAATACATATAAATAATTGAAATGGAGTTACTTTTTTATCAACTTTCTCTGATTCTTATTTAATAAAACACAAATTGCTTTCAAATGAGAAACCATTTGAAGAAAACTATTACTTTAATAATTACTTATATATTTGAACTTAATGACAAAACAGTCCATGCCAGGCAGATGTGAAGACCTGGTTGAAGAGAGAAACATTTAAGTATTAAAAATATAGTAGATGCCTAAAAAAATTATATTTATTATCTATTTTTATTTTAAATGTGAATAAATTATATTGATAATTTATAAATATATGGATATATACATAAAGAATAAAATGATATTTTAATAATAAATCATATATATCATTAATGAATGTTATTTGAGTTTTAATAGGATATTATGCTATAAAAATTTTTTCAACTCAATAAAGTCCATGCAAATAAAAGGCAAACCTTAAATTGTATAAGACATAAATTTTAACATATATTACTTATGTGAATTTATTAAGATACAGTTTTACCATTAAATAAAAGGAGGCAGTTGAGGAGCTCAAATATTGAAGTGAGCAAGTGAGAATGCTTCATTTCAGGAAACAGAAATTTAAATAATTATATTTTACATAAATATAAGGCATAGATATTATTTCTAAGTTAAAAAAATCATTGTGTAAACTTAATAAAAGTCTCATGTAAAAATTTTTGTTAGCAGTTTTTAAAAATTATATGTTAAAAATAATGTAATATTTGAAATATTTCTGCAAGATTTCTTTAAGGTACATGGTATATAACTTTTTTTTCAGACAGCCAAAAAACTATCAAATGGAAATGCAGAGGAAATAGCACATGTACATTCTTGTCTGAAGATACCTATGAATAAAACTTTTTTTTTTCCCCTAACGCTGTTTAAGACAATGTTTAGGAATCAAATCAGACTTGGTGATCCATATTGAGAATTAAAGTTTCCTTACTGTACTTCAGACAAATGTTAGAAAAGAAACTGCCTAGAAGCATTTTATAAATTCTCGATTTACAATAATGAATTCTAGAAAAAGTAAACCATTAGCGTTAGGGAAGAAGTCAGCTATTTTGAGAGAAACTCGTAGTTTTGTGAACTTCTATTGCTTTCTCCTCCCTACACTTTAAGTCTTCATAACCTAATTAAAGCTTGATATTACATTTTTTAAAGCACTTTTATCTTCCTGTATGTCTAATACAAGGCAAATTTACACTTGGGGATAAATGTTCTAGAATCAAATTAGTGTAGTTTGACACGCTTTTAAAAGCAACTTTTTTTTTTTCTAATGAGAGCAGTGACTTTGGAGATAAATATAAGTAGAATAGAAAATTTTGTTACTTTTAAAGAGAAGGTAAATGCTTATCCATAGAACAGTATTTTTCTATCTTTTATAGTTGATCAGTTTAGAAATGCAATTTTCATGAGAAATATAATTTGAAGATTAATGTACAATGACCCAAATAATTAATCCCCATTGTCTTAAGAAATTCGTCTAGCACAAACTGAGGTTCCTTGTCATTTATTGTCATTAGGATGGGAAAAATGAATGCCCATTATTAGTCCATATCAACCTCATATTTTGTTTTCATTTTTATTGTGAAGTTGGTTATAACTATAAAATATATAAGCAATGCAAATAAAAACTAATAAAGCATTGTATATAATATGTATATATGTGTATACATATATAAATATTGTACATGTACAATATATAATATTTATATG